>NW_027397075.1:11405439-11477732 GCF_003265705.2 Callorhinus ursinus | reverse complement strand
AAAAAAAAAAAAAAAAAAAAGCCATGAATCTATGTGCAGTATTCCCCTAGCGCTGGAGTTCTCCCGTTCTCCTTGATCGATCAACTTGGTCTCGGCTTGCTGGCTGTTTGTGCTGATCTTCTGGGGGAGGGGCCTGTTGCTGTGGTTTCCAAATGTCTTTGCCGGAGGCGGAATTGCCCCGCCCTTGTCGGTCCGGGCTAAGGAAGCTGCTCCGGTTTGCTCTCAGGAGCTTTTGTTCCCTGCAAGCTCTCCGTACAGCCTTGGAGGACCAGGGCAGAAATGGTGGCCTCCCAATCTCTACCCGGAGGAGCCGAGAACTCGGGGCCCCGCTCCTCAGTGTGCCCCCAGAGAAAAGCAGTCACTTCCGTGTCCCCGGTCTCCGGCCGCGCCCCGTGCTCACCCGGCCTGTGACCGAGCGTTGCTATCTCTGGTACCCGACCCCGCGCAGAGTCTCCAAACCCAGCAGATCCCTGCAGTGCGTTCCCGCACCGCTCCTCCCTGGGAAGGAAGGGGAGTCTCCCCGGATCTGCCGCCTGCTGGGTCCCTGCTGGAGGAGCCGTGCCCCGACTGGGCCGCGGGTCACAGTCTATGGCAACCCCGAGCTGAGAGCCCGCGACTCTGCTCCGTCTCTGCAGCCGGCTTCCCCGCTCCGATACCTGGGAGCTCTGGCGCACTCAGGCACTCCCGGTCTCTCTGTGACCCCGAGGGTCCTGAGACCACACTGTCCCGGGAGGATTCCACCCCCCGCTTAGCCACTGCAGCGACGTCCCTCCACGGAGCCAACTTCTAAAAGGTCCGATTTTGTGCTCCGCGGCTCTAGCACTTGCCAGACGCGGCCGGCGGAGGCCCCTCCCCCGCCGTCTATCCTCCCGAATATCGCCTGGGATTCACTTCTCCGCACGTCCTACCTTCCAGAAAGTGGTCACTTTTCTGTTCAGAGAGTTGTTGCTACTCTCTTCTTCGGTCTCCTGTTGAGTTCGTAGGTGTTCAGAATGGTTTGATCCCTATTCAGCTGAATTCCTGAGACCAGACGAAATCTAGGTCTCCTACTCCTCCGCCATCTTGCTCCGCCCCCCTGCTTTGAAGGACTCTTGATTAGGCTGAGTTCACTTGGAAAATCCAGGATACTCTCCTACCTAAAGGTCCACTCCTTCAATCACATCTACAAAGTCCGTTTTGCTATGTAAGGTAACATGTTCACAGGTTCTAGAGATCAGGGTGTGCAGATCTTTTGGGAGTCATTATTCTGCCTGCCATAAGAGTTATATATACAGAGTTTTCCCACATTTACTGAGATCTGAAACCCTCAGATAATCTGTTGAAGCTAAGAACCACAGAGATAAAAAGAATCTCTCCATATCTTTGGTGACATAGCAACCCTGGGCCCTGAGCAGACCTATCCTGGCCCTGCAGGTGCAAAGCTGTGGTTGACTGGGGAAAGGGCATTTATAGAGACATCAATAACCAAAAAATTGGCTCTAGGAAGAGGGGAATGAAGACATAAAGCATAGAGCTAAGAACCTGAACATGTCAGGTAGATATGGATTCAAATGCCACCCTGTCCACTTGACTTTAAACAAGTTTTGAGCCTTGATTTTTGTCATCTGTAAAATGGGGACAATGAAAATACCTATGTCAAGAGTAACTGTTGGGAGAGGTCTCCATAGAACAAACCATACAAAGCCCTTGGTAGCATGTCCACTACACATAGATGGCTTTCTGAGAGACCTTGAAGAAGAGCTTGGCCAGCTGTATGTTGATCTTTGAAATGCTCCCCAGGACAGACAAGATCTGGCTTTTCAGGCTTCCTTGTGCCTGCATCGGGGCTCAATCAATCCTAAGACACCATTGTGGTTGTAGGTTCTTGGTTCAGAGGAATAGTGAGAAATGATGGGACGTAATGGGTCCAGGGGAGGTCCTGGGGATGCTGGCTTCATCCCCAAGGGAGAGTGTGGGGGAATCACTTTATATCCCTACTTATTTGTTTTTAAACCTGGTCTAGGGGAGTGATGGAAACAAGTGATTTACAAGTATGAGGAGATTATGAGAGTTTTTCCATTTTCCCCTTCCAAATTGTGTTCTTACATTGAGGGGGGACCTAACTAACACCAAACTTTGAATTCTGCTTAGATACATATTTTAAGCATTATGATGGTGCAACTTGGATTTATAATTGGAAGAATGATATGGAATCTTTAAAAGGACTGTATTTTGATGGCAAGAGAACTTAGGAAGTTAACATTTAAGAGGTAAATAAGCATTTTTAATGCATATTTATCATGGAGTATTTTGGCTTTAACAGGGTAAAATTATTTTTGATTGGAATAAGTACATTTTCGCATTTAACCAAGATCAGAGGATTACATTAGTTCACAGATTTTTCTTTGTTCCAGTTTCTGCCAATCTTCTTGAATGGAGGGCAATTCTTTTTCTAAAGCTAAGAGACAGATAAGGATGAAGGTGTTAAAAAGCAAGAGTGCTGAACAGGAAAACAAAGGAAGCAGAAGCCTTTTTAAAAATCAAAAGGACCTAGGTCTTGGACACTCTCTGACACTGCTGAAATACCAGTTTGTTTATGCCCTTGAGCACAGAATTCTCCAAACTATTGACTCTAGCCTACAGGCTGTTTATAGCCAAGCACAGGAGATGGGAGGTAGAAGATTCCAGGTTCAAACAACTTTAGGGGAAAAAAAGGCATAAATAAGTTAAACTGCTTTTATTGATACTACAAAACTTTTCAGAGATGATGTATATTGTGAAATGTTAAGAGTGGGACAAAGTAGCTAAACTTGCCCAACTTCTTTGACCACAGACTTTGATTCATTTGTTGGTTTGATGTGTTACGCTGATTTACCCTTCATGATTCAAGGCTTAAGTTTGAGGAATCTTGCACACTTCTCTATGTAAATTTCATTGAAGTTGAAAGGAGTGCTTTAGTAGAACCTGGGGAAATCCACACTAATTTTGTTAGAGTGGCATTTCTCAAATTGTGGCTCAGGAACCACCTGAATCAGAATCACCTGAAGGGTTTGTTAAAAATCCAGAGACCTGGGTCTGATTTTAGATCTGTTGTCTAAGAAACTCTGAGCCTAACATCCTGGACTCTGAATCATGGGTCACTAGCATCAGCTTTGCCTGAGAGCTTCTTAGAATTCAGAATCTCAAACCCATCCCAGTGCTGCTGAATCTGAATCTGCATGAAGATCCCTAGGTGGCTGGTGTGTACCCTTAAAGTGAGAAGCACTGGGTTAGAAAATAAGGCATCTCATTATACTTAGGTATTTATATTTCTTGATATCTTGCTCTAAGTATGTATTTTATTTAAAAACCTATTTGAGTATAGAGTTCTATTTTAGTTGAAATCATAATCAAAGGGATACACTTGGTGACCTCTTTGTCAGTTTACTACCCTATGGCAAGCACTGTTTTTCAGATCAGGAGCCTATTTAAAAACAGCATTGTTATTGCCATCAGTGTAGAGTGACTTTATTCAGAACCGCCCAAAGAAAATAGCCTCTTGAGGGCTAGTCTTACTCCAAATTTATGGACATGATAACTGTCAGATCCAGAGTATGGAATGTCTGTCAGGAGTAATTGACTCTGTGTAGCTTAATTGCACCTTCCCTTCCATGCCATCCATGAAATGCTTGTAGTCATCTCAATTTAATAACTCATATTGATTTTACTGAATATAGCCAACCTTGCATCTCAGTCCAGGGAAGCAATGAAAGAACAGATTTTGAGTGGACAAAAAGACCACCCAGCACATCCACTGTTACTTATAAATGCACTGATTTTTAGCAAGGAGAGCCAAAACTGTCCATTTGAAATACTAGTTTCATGAGTTTTTGAGTAAGTAGGCCACAATTATGCTTTATTTCTTTGTAGTTTTTATGATCTGATACTTTGCCATCCATGCTAATCAATGATAAGGCAGGGTCCCAGAAGGTTCAATGTCTGCTCAGTGACCATTCCAAAAACATAATCCAGCAGTTAAAAAATGATTTTAAGAGCTACTCATAAGGCTTAGAGGGAACTGTATCTTGTGCTCACCCACAGCAAGAGTGAGAAACCTCATAGTTCATGAGACTTTGGCTAGCATTTGGAAGTCTCCTGCCTCAGTGGTGGGGAATAAATAGAGACTGAACATGACTCCACTCCTATCTAACAGATCTTCAAAGCAAGACCTGAAGGGATCAAACCATTTCCAAGTTACTTCATTGCCGCCTAGAACAAAGCTCAAGAATATCTGTAAGAATATAAATATGTCCATCCAAACCAAATTGTAAAGAATCTTGAAAATACAACTGAAAATGAGGAGAAAAATCATTTGAAATCAATACAGAACTGACACAGATGTTAGAATTAGTGGGGAAAGATGTGTTAACAAAATTAGACAGAAAAATGGAAGACATAGAAAGACCCAAATCAAAACTCTAGAGATAGAAATCTATAAAAGAAGGGAAAGCATATCCCCAAATACATACGTAAGAATGTTCATGGTGATTTTATTTGTAATTGCAAAAACTGGAAATAATCCAAATGTCTTTCAATAGGTAGATGGAGAAACAATTTGTGGCACATGTATCTAATACTATGGAATACTATTAAGCAATAAAAAGGAATGAACTATTTGTATGTGTAATAACATGGATGAATCGCAAAAGCTTTATGCTGAATGATAGATGCCAAGGAAAGAAATACTACATACTATATGATCCCATTTATATGGATTCTAAAAACGTGAACCAATCTATAGGGACAGGAAGCAGATCACTGGTTTTCTGGGGACAGGAGTTGGGTGGGAGAAGGAGGGATTACAATGGGGCACAAGGAAACTTTTGGAGCTGATGGATATTTCAGTGTCTTGAGTGTGGTGATGATTTCATGGTGGGGTGTGTGTGTGTGTGTGTGTGTGTGTGTGTGTGTGTGTGTGTGTGTGCCTATATGCATATATGTAGGCCACAATTTACCAAGCTGTATACTTGAACATGAAATTAAATCTTCTCTTAGTGGAAACACCTAAGCATCTCATGGATCAGGTAAGAATCAGCCAGGAAAAAGATGGAGGGGCCACATGGGTGCTTCTGCCAAATGAGATGCCTTCTACACTGTACATCTTCTCTTTGTTCTTTATGAAAATTGTCTTTTATTGGTAGCAAATGGAGGGTGATTTCACTTAATAGGGATTCTGAAATAGCTCATAACAGCTTAGGCCGGCTGCAAAGCAGAGTTATATAGATCCTCTCCTGAAAAGGGAAATATTCCTGGAGGAACCCAGCATTTGAGGATTAACTCTTGAGCAGCCCATTGGTTTTGCTTTCTCCTCTGCTTGCGTGTTGCATAATGTTGTCCCTGAGGTGGCCTTAAGCAAATGGAAAAATTGTTGAGAAGGAACTGAAATGCAATCAGTGTTTGGGAGAGACCGGGAGCTCCATCCTGTCTGTAGACATCTCTTATTATCCCGCTGTCTGAGCTTGACCATTCTGGGATGAACTCTGTTCTCTCTGCTTGGTCCCTCACTGTACTGGGTCTGTTTAGGGTTAACCCCAATAACTGTGGTTTGATCAGTAATACTGATCAGAAGAAAATTTTACTTCATCAGAGTTCAGATAAGTATTAGGTATAGGATATGTACATGGTTCTATTTGGTAAAGTTACACTTAATTGTTATGAGTACTTGGGAATATTCATTCCTATTCATTCTTTAATATATTTGGTGGAGGTGGCTTAGCAAGATGCTCAGAGGTGCAGATGGGATAAATGGGAAGATGGTACAGTGATTTCTGCTATCACATGACATTTGTGTTCCTGAAAGTCATTGCACTTTGCAGAATTGTACAGTAAAACCACATGGGAAAAATGGGGTTGGAACACATGATTAAAAAACTTCATCAGTGAGACATTTAAAAAAAAAGAAACCTAATAAGAATGGTAGCACAATTTTATACACGTTAAATGGTTAAGAAACACATGCATACAACACATACCACCCTTTACTTTGAAAAAGACCTGAAGTTTGGTGTAGAGAAAGTGAGTGTTGGAAGGATTATAATTTGTGAGTAACTGAGGGTGATGATTGAGTTGGTGTGTGTGTGTGTGTGTGTGCGCACGCATGCACACATGCTTGTGTTTTGCATACTTCTAAGTGCCTTGGTTCAGCTGGTTATAGCTTTCTGCGTTCACCTCATGTTCCTCGCAGACAAAATCATGCATAAGCAAATGCAAAATATGTGTTATGCTCAAATTGTTCCCTAATGTAATAGTCGCATTGGAACAAATTCACATTTTCAAAACAAGCGTTATTGTAGAGCTGAGTGTGTCATGGGAGAGAGAGGCTGTCTGTGGGAGAATTTGAAAGGAATGTTGGTGACTGAGGTTATATGGGAAAGGCTCTGGGGTAGGACTGAGCTTTAAGATGACAAGAACACCGAGTTGTGGTACCTGCGCTTTGTTGTGCTGCTGTCAATGAGCCAGGAGTCTGTGAGCCCCCATTTCCTTGTCTGTCCTGACAGCATGGGAAGGACAGCTCATTGTTTTAATGGGTGTCCCGAGTGGATCTGGGCTCTCATTACTGTTCTGTCAGCTCTACCTGCCACCAGAGAGGGTCTTGGCTACCCAGAGAAAGGGTAAGAAAGGGAGTTCACTGTTTGTGATCCATAACTGAGAGGGTTGTATAGAAACATTGTTTCCAGATCTTATTTCAAACTTGTAACATTAAAAAAGAATACTGAAGTCTGCGACCTAATGTTACCCATTCAATCAACAAACATTTATTGACTTAGCACCCAAGTATGTACCAGCTCCCATTCTAGGCACTTCAGATACGTTAGCAAATAAGGCAGACAAAAATATCTGCCCCTGTGGAGTTATGTGCTGGTAGGAAAGTCAGACAAACGATGTTTTGTTTTTCCCAGTAAGGACATAAAAACTCTTAAATTATCAATAACAATAAAAACTCATGCTGTCATTAAAAAAAAAAAAGTCACCTGTATTTTCAAAGGGTACTGTTATACCAAATGCATGGGGCTGATGTAATTTCAGAATGAAGGGCTGGTCTTTCCAGAAAGTGTTACATCCACATGTAGGTGCTTGGAAACCTACAGAGCAAGGAAGGGGAAGCCAGGAAAAAGCCCCCTGTGGGTGTCTTGTCTTGTTTCTGGCCTCGGGCTCTCAGAACTAAGCCTTGCCTCTTGCATGTTAAAAGCTCAGAGAGCTGACGGAACCCATCATTTGTGGCATTCCTGGGTTAAACTGTATTCCTAAAATACCTACCCGTGGTCCTCACTTGCTGGGCGTTTTCTCTTGATATCCTTGCCTCGGTTTCCCCTCTGATCTCTTAAAAGTCAAGGGTGTTTTTTTTTTCTTTGGTTTTGGTAAGCGGTTGCCTCTGGAGCTTTAACTCCATCCCAAAGGTGATGGTTTCCTCAGGTAAACACTTCCCCATCCTCCCAGGCTGAAAATTCAACAGGGGCTATTTCCAGGGCATGGTACAGAGATATGGTTCCCTGGGGCTTGAACAGTGTTAATTGTAAGAGCAAATGTTTATGGTCACAGATTGTGCTGGGCCAGCCTAACAATGGAATCCCAGAAGATAGGAATACTCACATTTTCTTTAGTATATTTTTTCTTTAATTTTTTTATTGTTGCTCTTTTTGATAGGAATACTCATTTTCTTTAATATATTTTAAAAAATTGTTTTTATCGTTGGTATTCTTGAACTCTTTGTTTTACCCCGAGACCCCCCAGCTTTGAGATGTAATGGACATATAATTTACTCTTCTGTGTATTTGTGACTGGGGGATTCTCTGAATCTTGGGGCACAGACTAGGAATCCCTCTTGCTTGGGTCTAGGGGTGGTATTTCCCATCCCTTCACTCCCCACTCCCATCCCCTACTGTGGGTGCTGTGGTTTCAATTCAAGGGGTAGAATAGAATTAGTAGGAGGGTCCTTGAAAGTTGCTTTAATTTTGGAGCTTGTTGCATATTTATGTGAGTCTCTCTGGGGTTGGGCTTGCCCTGGGATATACTGCTCATGAGGTGGGCTTCATTCGCAAACCAGTAAATTCTCCTATTCTGTGAGTAAAATGGAGTGTCTAATTTGTCATCTCAGGATCTCTTGGAGTGGGGTATGGCTGTGGAAATGGATGTTACATAGAATAGTATGTAGCATGATGCTATGAATATGGGCTCTCAGTGCTGGATGGGAGGACGGATGAATGAAGAAAAGCAGTAAACCTCCAGAATTACTTTGGATCTGATGTTTTATTGCTATTTAACAATAGAGAGTATACTCAGATCCCCAAACTTCCTAAATCTTGATACCACAGAATGTAGGTTGAAGGGGACAATGGTTTGTAGTCAAGAGAAGTGCTGGCTTGGATGATGTAGGAGTAAACAAATAGAGTGTAGATGAAGAGCCACCCTGAAGACAGAGGTACTATTTTTCAGTTATTTCTCTTTTTGTGTTGGGCACGTTGGTAATGAATGCATGCAGTGGGAAAACTAACATGAAATCAGCCTAAATCAGTGGACATATGTCTAGGATGGGATTGAGGAACACCGCTCCCCCCCCCCCCCAATGCACAATGGGACCTCTGGGCAGATGGGATCTTACTTTTGAGCTGCCCACTTCATCCCCTATTCTGTTATCAAGGGGACTGGTTAAGGCCATGGCAAGCCGATCCCCATGGTCTGAGACTTGCACTGGAGGAAGGGGGCTATATATAAGTGCTAAATGGAGCTGTCTTAATTTTTATAATAAAATTATTAAGACTTTGCACCTTTTTAGTGCTATGGAGAAAGGCTCCTGGTTGTAGCTCCTTGGAAGTGAGTGTCGGGAAGTTTTTGACTAAGTATGGATGTACCCTTGGGCCCCCTCCCTCTTTTCTCATATTATGATTTATGCCTCAGCCGAGTGTTAAAATTAATTTGGGAAATATGAACACGTGTTAAAGAATACATTTCCCTCTTGTGGTTATGTAGGTAGAGTCTGCAGAGGGTTCTCATTGTATTAACACAGGCTTTCCTTTGCCTAAAGAATAAATTCAAGCCTGCCAGATACAGAGAGTGTTATCAAAGGGATCTCAGTATAAACGGTGACATTCGTGACTGGCTGTGGTGGGGGCTTGCCCACTCTCACCAGTAGCTGCTAAAATTGAGCTGTCAGACGAGGAAGATGAAATGCTACTTTGTTCTATGGCTTGAGCTCCCAGAGGCAACGTTTCCAGGTCATTTGACATTAGTTCAGAGAATGGGAAAGTATTTATCTTTTTTTTTCTTTTTTTCTAAAACTTAAAAAAAAATGTTTTCTGTTTGTTGGTAAGTAGGAAGTGACAGCCTCTTCAGGATGGCTGCCTGCATGTTTGAGGGAAGACGTTTACCAGGGTGGCAGGTGGTACTCAGAGGATGCCAACTCTCTCCCTCCTGGGAGTATCAGGCACTAGGTTCTGAGCATCAACTCTGAAGTACCTCTCATACTGATAATCTTTAAAGCGATGTTTCCTAAAGAGCGTTCCTTGGGACATTAGTTGCACAAGATGCTCCAAGGAAAGAAAGATGCGATGAAAAAGAAAAGCTTTTTGTGGCCAAATGAGTTTGAGAGACATCACATACGATATTGAACCACCTTCTGTTGACACACATTTCATGTTAGTATTTTAAGGCTCTGAGGATTCCTGGAGGCAAGAAACCTGTTAATCTTTAAGCTAGAATTTCCCAGATTTATTTGAATTTTTGGAATTTTGAGAAAGATAAATTTTGAGTTTCTATTTGTCAGATATTTTGCAGGGACCATATTTGAAAGAGAGAATGATGAGTAAGGAAAGCTGGACCTTTTGTGGCCTCACTGAGCTTATAGATAATAAACAGGTGAACAAAACAGTGAATAGTTATACATTGTGATGCATGATATGAATAAATAAGCAGGGTGCTTTAGTGAGGTATAGTGGGAGGGGGTGGATCTGATGGAGGACAGGGAGGGCCATTCCAAGAAGGCAACTTGTGGTTGAGAAACAAAGCATGAGAAGGAGGCAGCCATGTAAATTATGGGAGAGAGAGATGGGGAAGCATGTCCAAAACCTTGGGGTATCACACTCTCTTGGTCTAAAAAACATCATTTGAAGATCTATAGCTTTTGTAAACTATCTTATGACCAGGGAAGCTCTAAGATACTTACAGAGGGACTGGTACAAAGTATACAGCCAAGTAGAATTGGTCACCTTTCATCTCTTCTCAAGGGGATTTAAACATGGCCCTCAAGAAAGATCTTGGTCTTGAGTGAGCTCCATGGTTCTGTTTCTGCATCATCCCAGACTTGCTCAGCAGTGTGTGGAGTGTGGCTCTGAGACTGTTGGCCCCATAGAATGGAAAGGGTCTGTCTTTGTAACTCTCTGGCCACAGTCCCCAGTTTGTATCAAGCTGTACAATTTGGACTCCATCGGAGGTGCAGTAAAACAAGTACAAAGGTATTAGGGCTCTAGAGCAGGAGTTCTCAGACATTAGTGTATGAAAAAGACACCTGGAGAATTTGCTAAAATGCACAGTCCATCGGCCCACCCCCCTTATACCCAAGACTTACTTGGGCCCAAGACTTACTGATTCTATACACACTTGGGCCCGAGATTTACTGATTGGCCCCACAGCACACAGCATATTCTGGTCTGGGCTTGTTTAGGCACACTGTGTATATTTTTTGATTTATAAACTCTATTAGTTACATCTTAGGGGCCATAGTAAACTTTGATTTAGAAGCCATTTCTTTTGTAATCTAGTGTGGCTATGATCCCCAAATCTGAAATATGGCAGCTGGTGGTATAACAAATCAGAAAGCTGACTTATTTATGTGTTCTTAAAACAAAAACAAGGCCACAGAGTTTCTGTGGGTAAATAAAACCTATACCACTGAGAAGCCCCATCAGGGTTGGGTCTTGGTCCTTTGGGGCAGTGGTCCACACCTTGAACCTGGTTTGATTCAAGAGAACCCTCCACCTGTGATCTTGAGACTTTCCTTTTCCTGGAAGTTGCTCTATCAGTTCTCTCCTTTTTCTTTTTTTCTCATGGAATATAAATACAACCTTCTTTTTCATCCTAAGAAGGAACATTCCCCCTTGACCCTAAATCTCATTCTTGATATTCGTCCTGCTCTCCTGCATAGCCATAAAACTTCAGTGATGAACACTCTTCTCATATTGTTGGCGAATTAAGCCAGTTTTTAGATATGGCTTCCAGGGCTCCAGGGAGACTAGCCCTGCTTACCTCTCCAGGCTGGCATCTTACTCATAACTCCCTTGCTTGCTGTATTCCAGCCATCCTGAAATCCTTTCATTCTGCCATCTTCCCACCTGTGACTTTCTTAACAGGATCTATTTGTGTCTAGATGATCATGTTTGTTTATTGTCTATCTCCTCTGACTGGAATGAAAGACGAGTGAATTTAGGAATCTTGTCTGTCTTGTTCCCTGCTATATGCCAAGCATCTAAAATAGTACTTGTGTAAATGGCTGGGAAATATTTATTATTTAAGTGAATAAATTCCTTCTCTTTCTTCTGGGTATTTGCATAAGCTGTTTCATTTGCCTGACAATCTCTTCTCTTATCCCTTCCATATGCACACTTTGCCTGCTAACTCCTAAACATCCTTAAATCCTCAGTTCATATGCCACTTCCTTCAGGAAGTACCACGTCACTTCCTCTGGGAAGGATCACCTGACTTCCCAAGTTTGTACTGTGTACTCCCAGAGTACTTATCACACTATATTACAATTAGCAATTTATTTGTTGTGTTCCTCTGTAGACTATAAGCTCTAGGAGGGTGGGGGTCTGAATTCCTGTATACCTTTGAATCTAAGGCTCCCTCTTACAAGGTCAGACATGGTGCCTGTACTTGGTAAGTGTGCAGTAAATAATCATTGAATAAGCAGTTTTTAATGCTCTCTCTTCTCTCATTTTTATCAAACATCTCAAGAGTGGTCAATACTCAGGGTCTTATTTTGTCTCAATCTACTGCAAGTTGACTGTTGGGCCTGCCGTTGGACTTCCCTGGGCAGGTGCCTGTGAGTTCCATGCTGCCAAACCCAACAGATTCTCTCTAGCCCTTGTTCTTTTGTCCTCCCTGTAGTGTCTAATCCTACCAACCAGTCCTTCCTGACATTCTGTTTATAATGGCAAATTATAATGGTGCCCACGTCCTGCTGTAAGACATAGTGAAATGCAGAGGTGTTGGGCTAGCAGATAACAGATTTCATTGGCTATCTGGGAAACCCCTGTAGCACAAGGAATGGGTAATGTTGAGACTTAACTTCATGCAAAGAAAGGGGCTTTCCTAAAGGCTTTTAAAAAATAATTTTTGGGTTTATAAATTTCCACGTCCCTTCTGTCAGTTCAAGTCCTCCTCCCAAAAAAACGCTGTGGCCATCTACATCCTTAGGGCAGGAAGGGTGGGAGAATGGATAGAAGAGTCTTGCTGCCTCATCCTTGGTCCTTGGGAATATTTCCAAGAAATCATGAGGATTTTCCTCTATGGCCGAAGGTCAAAACTCAAAAATTCTTAATTCTGTATTTCAAATACCAGATAGTGGGAAACAGATATATTCCTCCTTTCCTGCCTTAGAGACACTTCAGGAAGCAGGTCTGTTTAACAGAGGCATTCTAACTCAATTAGTTGGAAGAAAAAGTACAGAAGAAAACCATTATGCTGTGTGAAATGTCAGCTGTGTGAAACACAAGGGAAAGGGTGACAATAAAAGCTTTTGAATACATTTCCAATTCAGTTTTAATATTAGACCTTTATATGATTATCATTACCAATAATTTGCCTTAATACTCTTTGTTTTAGGGATGCTCTTGATTCTCTTATCTCTAAGAGGGTCCCCAGTCCTCTCTGCTGGACAGTCTGCTCCCTTCTTTTGGGGTGGGAAGGTCACTTGTTCTACCCTCCTGTGTATTTTAGTAGAAATTACTTGAGGACCATGATCCTAGTTTCTTTTACAACTTAAGTTTAGGGTTACGACCCTAATGGATGAGGATTTTTTTTCCAAATGTGTCACATCTGTTAAGAAAATTGAGGACTACTCTTTCTAAGACCTCATTCCATATGTCATTTGTTCATTCACTAGTTAATTTATTCACTCATCCAGTATGGTGCTATGGGTATAAGGGCTGGGAAGACGGTCTTTTATTGGCTGCCTTTTATTTTCAGCATGAGAAGGTTTGAAATGCCCGGCACTAATTTTGTCTCTAGCTCAAAAGCAGAGTTCTTCTTGAGCTCATGGCAAGGTTAGAATGACCTCTCATCATTCAGGAAAAAGAAAAATTTGATGGAACAGATTTATTTCTGTTCCATCCAAGTTTATTTCCGAGGACACCATCCGTGGCAAAGTGTGGTAATTGGGGATCTACAGTGATGTGTCAAGTAGGACCGGAGGCTCCAGCAATACTACTTTGAGTCTGTGAAGGCTGCCTTTTTCCTAGATACGGGAACTGCCAGGGTCGGGACTCCATGAAAGAACCTCCTGGTCTTGTCACCTTTGGTTATGCATTAGATCCAGGCTCTGATGGTAGATTCTGGTGCCAGGAGCCACTGTGTGACAACAGGACGGTATCGAGCAATTTCCCTGAGTCAGAGGGAGAGGAAATGGAGAGAATGGAGGGGCAGGGGAGAAAGAAAACCTCAGGGGGAGACACTCTGGTACCACTGGCCTCATTTTCCCAGGGTAGATAACAGGGTCCTCAAATTTGGAAGTGTTGGAGAGTCCTCTTTAATGTACAAGAGAGCGGATTTAGTGGATAGCTGAGCACATTCCCTTGCTCCTCCTGTGGCTTCCTGCCCATGCTATAGCTTTTTGCTCTTTAAGTAACACTTTTATTGAGATACAATTCACATGCCATATAATTCATCCATGTAAAGAGTACAAATCAGTGGTTTCTAGTCGATGAACTGAGTTGTGCAAGCACCATCACAATAGTCTCAGAACATTTCCATCAACCTCAAGAGAAACCTGTACATTTAGCAGTCACCTCCCATTTCCCACCGCCCCCCCAGCCCCCGGCAGCCACTGATGTGCTTTCCGTCTCCTACCACAATCTGTAATTGTGCATTCACTTGTTTGTTTTTACTGCCTGTCACCGGCACTGGACTGTGAGTTTGATGTGGGTAGGAACCGCATCTATTTTATCCACCAATCCAAAGACACAGTACACATTTGTTAAAAACAATAGTTTCTCCTCCAGCCTTGCCCTGTACCATGTCACCTGTTGTCACTTGATTATGTCCTCTTTCTGAATTAAATTTTTCCCTGCACCAAATTTGTCCTTCTGCCTCTCTTCCTGGATTATTTCACTTCTTCAGTCTAACAAGAAATGACAATATCTTTGGTTTTTTCCAGCTTATTGAAATGTGACGTATACCATTGTGTAAGTTTAAGGTGTACAGTGTAATGATTTTTTTATATATATGTTTAATATATATATTTAGATATATATTTTTGAGTAATTATATATAATATATGTAATATTATATATAATGAAATGACCACAGGATTAGTTAGCACATCCATCACCTCATATAGTTGTAATTTGCTTGTATGTTGTGAGAATTTTTAAGAATTCTTAGAAACTTTCCTAATGTCCTCCACGCTATTCCTTATGTTCCACAAATGAGTGAAACCATAGGATAATTGACTTTCTCTGCTTGACTTATTTCACTTTGAGGGGAGACGAACCATGAGAGACGATGGACTCTGAAAAACAAACTGAGGGTTCTAGAGGGGAGAGGGGTGGGGGGATGGGTTAGCCTGGTGATGGGTATTGAGGAGGGCACGTTCTGCGTGGAGCACTGGGTGTTACGCACAAACAATGAATCATGGAACACTGCATCAGAAACTAATGATGTATGGTGACTAACATAACATAATAAAATTAACAAAAAAAGAATTCTTAAAAACTTTCAAATACACAATACAGTATTTTGTAAAAGAGAGATACAGAGAATACAAGCAGAGGGAGAGGGAGAAGCAGACTCCCTACTGAGCTGGGAGCCTGACGTGGGGCTCGATCCCAAGACCTAGAAATCACTGCCTGAGCCATAGGCACGTGTCCACCATCTGAACCACCCGTGTATACCCCCACAATACAGTATTGTTAACTATAGTTACCATGCTGTATATTACATCCCCAGAGCTTATTCATCTCATAACTGGAAGTTTGTACCCTTTGACCACCTTCACCCATTTCTCCCACCCTCTGTGTGTTATTAGATGCATAGAAATATTTCTATCCAATAGTATACACTTTGTCTTCTAATTTCTTCCTCTTTGCTAAGGAAATGAGTCCTTGTTCTCAATGTTGGGTTTATTATTTCCTTTCTGTGTCATGTAAAGTGATCTGTGGGTTTGCCAGTGCAAAAAAGGTGCAATCCCAGCTACTTATCACTTAAAGAATGGATTTATTACTTACCACCCCAAGAAAATTTGTATATATATATAAGATGCAAACTATACATTTTGAACAAAGGGCAGGGCCAAGTGTCCAGTAAATTTTGGGACTCATCTCCAGTGTTCTTGCTTTTCTAGCTGATGTACATCATCCTGGTCTTCTCACCTCTTAAACAAGGAGACCGGTGTCCTGTTGGTGAGATGCAATTAGATGAGACCATGTTGTTGGCAGCCACAATCAGTTTCTTATATGGATTGGTTATCCAACTTCTGCAGGTTGAGGGATGGCACTTGAAAGAGTCCCATTCACCCACACATTGTTCTGTTAGGAAATGGCCAAGAGATGCTCTGCCCATCAGCTATAAGCAGGAGGCAGTGGTGATGTCAGGAATGGGAATACCTGAGTTTTGTTCCTGTGACTGCAACCTTAGGGAGATACTCAGTAGGAAAGATGATATGGGTCATCCGCATGAACAGGGCTCAGAAAAAAAAACAACTGTGTCTTTCTTATTTTTTGCTGAGCTGCCTCCATAATATTCTGGGATTTAGAAGGAAAAATGGCGTGTGTTGTGTGTGTGTGTGTGTGTGTGTGTACGAACCCCTGTGCATTAGATTTTGGAAATCCCTTTTCCTCATTTTCTTCATGACAGCCTGCAAAGATGGTAGAGTAAATTGCCTGAAATCTCTTCTGTAAGCTGTCTGGAGACACTTTCCAACAGCCAGTCAGTTTAGGCTGGTGTGGAAATGAGAAATAAGAGAAGCTCCTGGGGTGGTGGCCCTAATCCATCCAAACCTGGTCTCGCTTCTCCCCAGTTATTTCCAGTTTTTATACTGAGGTTAATATGTTAGCCTATTTAAATATCTTTTATCAGCTCTCCAGTTGCCTTGCACACATTAGGAAGATAGGCTATAGAAACATATTCAAACACATAAATATCCATTTGCAAATGGTGACGCAGTACGCAAAGACTGGTACTGTGAGGTGTGTGATAGCGTTGACTTCAGATGGAGTGGTTAAAAATGAAGATTTTGGAGATGGAGTTTAATATGTGTTGATCCACTCCTGGTTATATTTGTTCCTGGCTGATTTCCTTATATTGGCTGATTTTTTGGGTAACTTGCCTCACTTCCTAGAGGTTGCAGAACAGCATGAATAAAACAAAGATCAACCACAATATGGATAAACTGCTTGGATAGCTTTAGAGTGCTTTGAAACTATTTTTTGTTATTAGTTAGGGAGACACTCCCAAATGAGCCACAAGAGAATTCACCTGCAGACACGACACATCGACTCGCTCCCTTCTTGTGTATTTAATCAAATAGCAGTGTAATAAATTAGCAGCAATTCATTTGGACACCAAATACCAAGTTGTTCTCCTAAGTGACCTGGATTGATTTCTACATGTCGCAATTCATCAGAAGGAGTTGGCTTCACCACTGGGAGTTCAAATGTTCTAACGCATTTCTATTCTCACTTTTGCTTTAACCAGCAATGGACATTTGGTTTTCTGCCTGAGAGGGTGAGCCTCACAATCAGTGGGACTGGAAATGCCAGAGGCCCTCAAATGGATTGGTTTTCCCTGAACAGAAAGGCCTGTGAGCAACTGGGGGGAACCAGATGGAGCCCGGATCCAGGAGAGAAAGGATGGGGCATCTAGCTACGTCCCATACCCTATGGCCTTGCAGATATACGGGCACACATGGCCCCAGGGCTGCATCACTTTGGAGTAGTGAGTTATATAGCATACTTGTCAGATTAAATTGTGATGTTAATAGCTAACATATATCGAGTCTTTACGATGTGCCAAGCATTCCTCTAAGTGCATTACAAGTACTAACACATTTAATCTTTACAACCACCCCATGAGGTAGGTAGCACTATAGTCTCCACTTTATAGACAGGGAAAATGAGGTACCCAAAGGGCAAATAGCCTTTCCAAGCCTCCACAGTGAGGTGATGGTGGATCAAGTCTTCAAAACTAGGCTTTATAGAAAGAATGGAGTCAATTTCTATGACTTTAAATAGTGAGGAAACCCCTTAAGCCATAGCAGTGGAATATTTTTTTTAATACATAGTAGTTTTTTTTTTAAAGATTTTATTTATTTATTTGAGAGAGAGAGTGAGAGAGAGAGAGAGAGCACACATGAGAGGGGGGAGGGTCAGAGGGGAAGCAGACCCCCTACTGAGCAGGGAGCCCAATGCGGGACACTCGATCCAGGGACTCCAGGATCATGACCTGAGCCGAAGGCAGTCGCTTAAGCAACTGAGCCACCCAGGCGCCCAATATAGCAGTGGAATATTGAGATTAATAGCAGAAAGCCTATTGGAAGGAGAGGCTTTGCCTACATTTACATAAAATCACCATCGAAACCATCATCACAACCCTGTTATCACTGTATTTTGTTATTTGTTGTCAGTGTTGGTGGAGATGGGGCAGGTAGCAGCTCCAAGGTCATGGGGATAAATGCATAGTACTTTGGAATTTGAGAGTTAGGCACATAGTTACATACTGATGGGTGAGGGTCATCACTGTCAGCTTTGCCATCAGTAGTGGGCTGGTATATTTGGGACAAATTCCATGTTCTCCTGTGGTTCCTTCTCTGCCCGTTAATGGGGGTGTCTCCTCTCCTGTACTTCCTCTCTCATCCAGACTTTTCTTGTGTCCTTCTTTCTGCTCAGGGATGGTCTTAGAACTCATGTTTGGAAGTTGATAGTTAAGATGTTTGTTTTTGCACTCATCCTGCCAAATGACTCAAGTAGGTTTGAAATCTCATGGCGTCTCTTCTTCAGGTGTCCTTATAAGGGGTTGAAACCTCTCTCCTGATTCAAAGCATTGGTCAGACAAGGTAGAATATCTTAGGTTGACTGCCCCCAGCATGGGTGTCCTTGGAGGTAGGTGAATGGGCTTTGAAAACAGACAAATTTAAAACCTGGTTCTGATTTTGTCTCATGTGGGGCGAGTCACCTACATTGATAGGTTCTCTGATTATTTCTCTGTAAAATGGAAACTTCTGGTAAGGATTGATAAGAGTTATCAGTTTTGAGTACACTGTATATATATTCTGGCTATTATGTGAGCAATTTAAATTTACCATCTCATTGGATTCTTAGAACACTCCATGAAGCATGTACTTTACCATTCCCATTTTATGATGAGGAGACTGAGGTGTGGAGATTAAATAAACTGCCCATGGTCAATTAAATGGTGGAACTTGGAGTCTGTATGACTCCAAAGCCATTTCTCTTAACCACTGAGCATGACAGTGTGGGTCCAGTATTCAGTGAATGAGTTTCCTTTTTCCATTCCTTATGTCCCCTATGTATGATCTTTCTTATGGCAACCCTGATGTGGGGATGAGAAATAGATTAATTTCCTCTCCTCCTTCCTGACATGATTCTTTTGGGGTTCATCGTGTTCTGTCCCTACTAAAAGAACAAGATGTAATGTCAGTTATGTTGCCGACCTCATAAAGATTAAACACCCAGAGTGGTGGCAGCTTGGTGGTTAAGTGAACATTTCCACACAAGGAATGGGGTTTAAACTTTATTACCCTTTTCATAGCACCAGTATGCAGTGACATGCACAGAGGAGCGTTTTATAGGGCATGGAAGTACAACACATGGTCAGGCACCTCTGCACCTGCCAAACAGCATGAGCAGGCATCAGAGCACTTGTATCACCTCTGTTGGTTGTCCCTCCACCTGTTCTCTTTTATTTTCTTCTAACCTGAAGTTTCATATACAGCTGGGTTTGTATATGGCATATCCTCTGGGTTTGAACCAGAAGGCCTGGGATAGAATCCTGGCTTTGTTCTTTATTAGCTGTGTGCCTCAACCCTCAGTTTCCTCATCTGTAAAGTGGGGATAATAATCATTGTTGTAAGGTTGAAGAATGAACTGGTATATGTCAGATCCTTAGAATAGTTCCCAGTCCTTGGCAACCATTCAATAAACGTCAGCCATTTGACCATTCTGATAACACTAGTCAGGCCAGCTTAGTCCCCAAAAGGCAAACTAATGCTGGAAATTAAAAATATTTCATATGTTGCGCTTATTAAATATCTTGGAGACCTTTTAAAAAAAGAGGTCAGTGAGTCCAGAGCTCTAAGCTTTAGATATCAGCCAGCAGAGAGTTTATTCCTTGTGACCCAGGGGTGAGGTGGCTCATCTTCAACTTTCATAGCTAAGGTAATGGACCCTTTCTTATTTCTAATGCAAGTATTACAAAGCAAAACACGTGACACTGTCATGGTGCAGAGCAAGGCTTTGTGCTCCTTCCTGTGTGGTAACTTAAAGCACTTGGGAATGGCATGGCTTAATCCAGGAATTTCCATGGAGCCCCAGGAATCTCTTATCAAGTCCATATTGTATCAGATGAGGGAGACATGAACAGAAATTCTGGGGAGCACCCAGTCATTTATTCATTCATATCTTTCTACAATATTTATTGAGTGGATACTGTGTCGCAGTACTTTGAAGCAGTGGGGACACAGCAATGAGTGTGACAGACAATCTCTGACCTCATGGACCTTATGCTCTATGGCAGGATTTGTCACTCTTGGCACTGTTAACGTTTTGTGCCATGATTTTGTGTTATAGGCAGTCCTGTACATTGTAGGGTGTTTAGCAGCATTCTTGCTCTCTACCCAGTAGATGCCAGTAGCAACCCCTGCCTCAGTTGTGACAACCTGAATCTCCCCAGGGGTTGCCAAAGGGCCCCTGGGGTAAGCAAACCACCCATGGTTGAGATTCATTCTTCTATGGGGAAGAAGATGATACTCTTTAAAGCAGATGATAATCTGTGAAACAACTACCCAGGGGAGAGATGGGGTGCCTGGGGGTGGGGTTAGCTGTTTTACAAAAGGTGGTCAAGTAAAGCCTCCCTGAGGCTGAGCCAAGACAAAAAGAGGTGAGGGAGCAAGCCCTGTGGACCTCTGGGGCCAGAGAAATTGGGCAGCAGCAGCAGCTAAGGTAAGAGAATGTGTTTGAACTGGAATGAGAAAGAGGAAAAGGGCGCTTGAGGGATGAGGCCAGACAGGTAATGGTTGTGTTGGCTGGGGGCAGATGGCCCCATAAGGCTCCTCCTCTGAGGGAGAGGGGAAGGGTTGAAGGCTTTAAGCAGACGAGTGGCATGACCTGACTTCTTTTCACGAAGGACAAACGTACCATATGGACAAGGGCAAGCGCCGGGAAGATACTGAGGAGGCCGTTGTAATGATAGTCGTCCGGGCCATGGTGGTAGAGATGGAGATGGTGAGAAGTGGGGGGCTCTGGTTATGTTCTAAGGGTCAAACTGGACCTTTAGGATTTGCTGATGGATTGGCAGTGTGGCAGGAGAAGAAGAGAGGCATCAGGGATGGCTTTCAGGAATTTGGAGTGAGCAGTGGAAGAAAGGAGCATCAGTTTCCTCAGGGCAGACGTTGGAAGTGCCCTGTCCCCAGCCTTGGGTGGGGTGGCAACGGCCATAAAAGTGGTCCGTCCCTGACTTTTTCATCACTGCCTTGAACAGAGCTACCTCCTCCCCTACCTGTATCATAATCCCTTTTGGGTGCTCATTAAAATGGAGATTCCTGGGTCCCACCCAAATACATTGAATCAAAATTACTGGAGGTGGAGCCTGGAAAACTGAATTTTAGTATAAACTCCAGGGAATGATGCACCAGGAATAGATCTCCTCTTCCTCTATCTGGCTGTCTCCCTGAGCCTAAATCTGACCCCTGTGTTTATCTTCCACTGTTCCTTGTCAGGGCCTGCCAAGGCTCCTCTCTCTGAAACAGGCCTGCCCTGTACCACATTGGGTTTATCTTTCAGTTCCTTCATTTTGCCCCTGATTCTGTTCTTCTAAGGAGATCTTCAGGTTTTAGTCTGTTGTTTAGGGTGGAAGGTTGAGTAGCTTGAACAGGTAGATTTGTAATCTTAGAATCCTAGAATTTTGCACCTACAAGGGACCCCTGAGGAAAGCGAGATCCTCTTATTTTTTTCCAGGTGAGGAAACTATTCTCGGAAAGCAAAATAATTTTGTACAAATCAACCCAACAATAACACTGCTAGTTGCCCTTGCCTGAGAAACATAAGATCTGATAGTGTTGCATTAGAGTCTTTAGCCTTCCAGTGCTCTGTGAAGAATGTTTCATGCCCCCACAAGCCTGTCTTGCCACATCTCCATGGCTGCTGCTTTTTAACATAAGAGAATTGGTATGTGCTTTGCATGGAGTGTCAGCACATCTCTAACTACTCTCTATTTCAGTTCCTGCACCTCTGAGCTCTGTTTGAGGGAAATCGGGGGCTTTCAGCAAACTCTTGAGAGTCATTATTTTGTTTTCTCATTTTGCAAAAAAGTGTTGGCTCCAGAAGGGGAAGCTTCACAAAGCCAGAAGTGAGCTGTAGAGATGGTGGCAGCCCAACCACTGTGCCGTGAGCCTGGCTCTTCAAATCCTGCTGCTTGATAAATACTGTGCTAAATGGATTTTGGCCCTGTCCCCTGACTAACCAGATAACAAATGGATACTTTAACAACTTTGTGATAATAAGGGTCATTCACCTTGTGGTACAACAGCCTCTACTGAGGAGTTTCACATTGGGATTATTTTATTACCATGGAAACATATTTGCTTCCCAAAGGGGACATATTTTATCACAATTGTGAAGCTTCCTTTACTCTACAAACATTGTGAGAAATAGCATATTGAGGAATGGGTGAAATGAAGGAAAAAATAAACCATCATCACTATCATCATAGTCATTAGCATCAGCATGGCCTCATTGTCATCATTATCAACATCACAGCACCGTTTACTGAGTTAACTTGTCTTTCATGTGCTCTTAGGCAGATACAATTTTTCTCATTTTATGGATGATACACCTGGAGCACAGTAAAGTGAACTTCCTTGTCCAAAGCCATCAAAGTCTCTCTGGGAAATGGCAACTTTGGTACCACGTTCCCTGGCAACTCCTCCTATCTGATGGGAGGGAAGCACAGGTCCCACGTCAACTAGGTTTGGAGCTACCTATCTCAGAGATAAAGCTTCCAGAGGCACATGGAGCAGTCAGAAGTGTTACGTTGTGTAGAACTAGCCAATAAATAATCAGTTCACCTTCATTGATCTAATTGGGCTGGCCACCTCCCTGTCAAAGTAGGAGGAAAAGATAACTTTATCTCTGTTTGGTATGGGATATAATCTCTGCTTGAGCTGGAATTACAGCCCAGAGAATCTGGTGCCAGGATGCCCAATCTTCCCTCGTTTTTAATAATAGCATCAAAACCTGCCATTATCTGAAGTTTGCAGCAAATGGATCACCAGTGTTTGCACTTTGAAGTGAGGCCATCTGCTCCTTTGGGCTGGGACCACTTGGGCGTGGGGGCTTTGCAGCAATTTCTTCTGACAGACTGCACCTTTTTCCTTTTCTCTCCTGCTGCTTGTCTTTCTGTTGATTCCAAAGTCCACATCCACCAAGAAAAGTAGTTTAAAAAAATTAAAGTGAATAGCCTCCACCTACCTACTCAAGGGAAGAACTAAAAAAAAATTTTGTCCATTTGTCAGTACTGCAAGCTGCTTAACTGGATAGTGATAATTTCCCAGATGAATCTTATAAAGATGTGCATCCTGGCCTCTTTCTCCCAAAGATCCAGATGATATTTTGCATTAACAGGAGGTAGGAGAAGTGCCAAAGTCAATTTTAGGTTGGTTCTGGAGAGATTGCACACATGCTGATTCATTTATCTCTTTGGTACTTCTTGCTTTTCCATTATGGAGAGTTCCCATCAGGGCCCATTTCTTAAAGGCGCACCTTCTGGGTTGGATCTGTCAGCCAGCTGCCCTGTGCCTAAAGGAGATGAGGTGCAGTTGTGGAGTTCACAGGGAATAAGTAAGGAGCTGAAGTTGTCTGAGTGCTGTAGAACTAAATAAATACAGGGAAGAGATTTTTCAGAGCCATTATTGATTGGATGCTGAGGAGTTATTAAGTTCTAAGAATGGCTTATTACACCGCTTGGGTCAAGATTAAAGAGGAGTTAAGCCACGGATATCCATCGGGAGCCATTTCTATGGTTTAGAGCCCTCTGCTGAGGCTCTTGCCCTCCCAGCGATGCTTTCCTTTCTCCCCACCTCCCCGCCCTGCCCGCCCTGCCCGCCCTGCCCGCCCTGCCCAGCTTGTCTGACAGAAGACACTGTCAGGACGTTTTCCGAGTTGGTTTCTCTCTCAATTGAACACCCCTAGGAGCCCTGTGTGGGATGTCTTTATCAAATCACACATTTCCCCAAGTTAACACTGTTTTCCAAGAGAAAAGAGCAGTGTAATTATTTCGTGAGGATCTGAGAACAAGCTGACTTGGGATGTAATGAGCATCCTGTCAGGCTGATTGGCTCTGTAACCAACAGCTTCCACCCTTTGCAGCTAAATCAGGGTTTTCCTTCAGATTGGGGGTGTTAGGGAGGCATGAACCTATTTGGAGGATGCCTCACCCCAACATTATTATGTTAAAAACAGTGAGGGGTTTCATCATCTAGAATTTTAAGTTTTATTTTGTTTTTTTTTTTTAAAGATTTTATTTATTTATTCATGAGAGACAGAGAGAGAGAGGCAGAGGGAGAAGCAGGCTCCCAAGGAGCAGGGAGCCCGATGCGGGACTCGATCCCAGGACCCTGGGATCATGACCCGAGCCGAAGGCAGACGCTTAACCATCTGAGTCACCCAGGCGCCCCTTGTTTTGTTTTTAAGTAGGTGCCACACTTAGTGTGGAGTCTGACATGGGACTTGAACTAATGACCCTGAGATCAAGACCTGAGCTAAGATCAAGAGTCGGATGCTTAACCAACTGAGCCACCTAGGCACCCCTCATCTAGAATGAGAAATGAAAAATGAGAAAATGAGAAAGACAGTGCCTTATATGTATCCATATAATTAGCACTCATGAGCCCTTTGTGCATCCTCACTTCTAAATGGATTATCTGATGTACCATGCCTTAAACATGGAAAAGTGCCCCATAAATGGTTTTAATAACTGTTCTATTACTACAGGTTTGTAGTCCCCTGAGGACAGGTGTGGTTTGGAACTCATCATTTTTCAGACTTTAGGAAGGCTATCAGTTGTCATGCGATCCATTACATCACGCCTCCAGTGAGACCTGGGGCAGCACTCCATAATCAAACACATTAATATTTCTGCAAAGAAGTCAATATCCATACTAATCAGGAAAAATAAATATCATTAGACTGATGAATGAATGGCTGTTCTTTAGGTCAAAACAGTCCTGTCAAATATTGGAGGTTTCTTTTCATTCAACCTAATATAGAGTGTCTCCTATTAGGTCAGGGGAGTTTTTTGTCACCAGATGAGTCTAAGATGTAAGTAAGAGGTTTTGGGTTTTAGAAATTTGATGGATAACTTGGGCTTCTCCTTTTTTCCTCATTTTGTCAGAGGCATGTTGGCCTCTGTTCTTGTAACCAGATTTTACTTGTTGGAGAGTGTGTGTGTGTATGTGTGTGAGAGAGAGAGAGACCTGTTTCAGCTCCTTCATATCTCTTGCATCTCATAAAGGACCTTGGACCCCAAACCCCGCCAGGAAAACCCCATTCATGGTCTGACATTTAGAAGTTTATTGACTGGAATGAAAGAATTGTCAATTTTAAAACGTGAAAAGCCACTGGGAGATCAGGTGCTTTCTGTAAACATTCCCGCACAGTGATTCCTGGCATAGAAAAAAAAAAAAACAAAGCTGCCTTGTTGTTTTATTAATTTAGTTCTGACAGCTGTTAGTTCTGAGAGGCCTTCAAGGTTCTCAGCAGATATTAAACGAATCCTCAGGAACCCCTCTGTGAAGCACCAATAATGAGCCATGTAGGAAATGAAGGTTAAATGGAAAGGAAACTCCACAGGGCCAGGTTGTTTCCACCCCCTCAGCCCTAGAAGTTCAAGTGCATGGAGCACACACACCTCTAACTCTCCAGTGAGGTCAAAATGGAGCCCACCATCTTCTCCCCAACTTGCACTTCCAGGGAGGTCCCCCAGGTCAGAGAACGGTGTAACTCGCCACCCAGGTGCTCCTCCTGAAGCCAGGGAGTCCTTTCCTCCCTTCCCTCACACCCCATACCCTTGAACTCTCCTGTCCTAGAAAATGACTCCCTCAACACCTTTCCCTTCATGTCTCTCCTTTTATCCACATCCCTAGCATCTGGATTCTTGGATTCCCCTTACAGCCTCCTACTGCACTCCTAAAATCCAGAGCAGTTTTTCCAAACACACATCTGACCTTGCTCCGACAGCCTCCTGCTCTCCAAGAGAGGTCAGAATTCTTAGCATTGCCTTAAAGACCCTGAACGCTGTGCCCTGCCTATTTCTCCCACTCTCCCTGTTGCTATACTCCAGCAACACTGGTTTGATCTCTAAAGTGCCAACTCGGGGCCTTCACCTGAGCTGCCCCTCTCTGCCAGGATTGCTTCTAGCCTCACTTCTTCTGCCACCTCTGATCATCCTTTGGATCTTGATGCACCATGGGAGATCTCAAAGCACCCAGGACTTCTCCTTTCATGGCACTTATCACCCCTGTAACTACCCAGTTAATTCTGTAATTATCTCCTTAACATCTGCCACAACAGACTCCAAGCCCCGAGAGGGCAGGGACTGTGCTGCTTTCCTTCACAGTAGTCTTTCTGGGTCTAGCCCAACGATGGTGCATGGGGGAACCCCAACAACATTCAGGTAAGCAAGGGTCAAGCCTGGAGAGGTAGGGAGTGCACACTTGCTTTTCTGGGTTCCCGTGAGCACTGGCTGATTGGATTCCACTCTGATCCGGGAGCAGCTGCAGGGACTGATTGGTAATGGAGCTTGTGGGAAAACATCCCCAGCTGCGTGGGTCTCAGCTTTGCCTGGCACCATTTCTTTGGGATAAGTGCCGACTGAGCTTGCAGATCTTCTCCAGGACTGAGAGAAGTAGCTTTTCCCTGTGGTGGTTCAGACTTCCCCACTTAATCACCCGGGTGACTTGGATGCTTCCCAATGCCACGCTGCCAGCATGGTGGGCATTACACCAAGGTCAGGGCTGCTCGGCTGGGTTGCCTCCTCCAGTTTCAATACTCATTATTCTCTTTGGGAGGCTCTTAGCTTCCAAACATCTGCTTTATGTGGGTTTTGAGCTCCTCATGTGTGCCATCTTTGGGGAGCAGGTGGAAATGTTACCTTCCATTGTATCTGATGTTGCCCTGGCTTTGCTCTTGGGGCAGTTCCTCATGATCCTACTGCTGGCCAGTGGGTCGGGGGACAACCACACTTGGGTTTAATTAAAGGTAAATTGGTGACATTCCAGCCAAGGGCATCCCAGAGGCAGGAAGCTGTTGAGCAGATGGCATTACATTTATGTCATAACCCATCTTAATGATCCCATTCCTCAAAAGGCAGAGCCTAGACAGTATACATGGAGGCAGGTCCTTCCTTGTCACTTCCCAGTCTTGCAGGGGTGAGAACAGAGCTTTCCTGGGACCAGCCAAGTGAGGGGCATTTCTCTTTATCTCATCTCCTCTTCTGAGGTGGTCTGCAGGCTGTGATGATTCAGGGAATATCACGGTGGGCAGGGCTGGGATGCTTTTGGGGTTTTTCTTTCTTTAAATTTTTTAATTTATTTTTTAAGATTTTATTTATTTGACAGACACAGTGAGAGAGGAAACACAAGCAGAGGGAGTGTGAGAGGGAGAAGCAGGCTTCCCGCCGAGCAGGGAGCCCGATGTGGGGCTCGATCCCAGGATCCTGGGATCATGACCTGAGCCAAAGGCAGATGCTTAACGACTGAGCCACCCAGGCGCCCCTTAGATTTTTTTTTTTTTAATGAGACAGAAAGGGTCATTTGTCTTCCTAGGTAAGGTCAAATCCCCATGCTAACAACTCTCAGAGATTTCATTTGACTGCATCCTAGGGCTGCCATGGACTTGTGTTTGCATTTTTTCCTGACAAAATTGAAAATAGGAACTAAAGCATGAGCCTGATTAAAAATGCTGATTCAGACTGAGTACCTCTTATGTGCCAGGGGTTGTGCTTGGTTCTATGAGGAATAGAAATATGGCTAAGACACAGGCCCTACCTCTAGCAGGTTGTACTTGTTAGGAAGAATAAGCCATTTGCATGATTAAACACTTGTTCATTCAACATATGTGTATTGAGAACCTGCTGTGTGTCGGTGGGGCTGTGCTGGGGGTAGAACAAAGCAGCATCCATGGGACACGGATGGGACACAGTTCTGCGGGGGAGGCCATCATCTCATTAATAATTGTGCAAATAATGACAATAACTGATGCAGCTGAATAATCAAAAGCTTTAGGAAGTGCCACAATGTACACTATGGTGCAAGGGTATGTCAGGGGTCCTTACCTAATGTGGTGCGTCATAGAAGGCTTCCTGGAGGAGGTGTTTGGATTGTGAACAGAAAGTATATATAGGAGTTCAATAGCAGACACGAACTAAAAAGCTTCCCAGGTCAGGGTGATAGCAGGTGCAGCTGGAGCTCAAAGTGTGCAAGGGTAAGGTGTAGAGGAAGAGGATGAAGGGTGAGCAGAGGGCAGATCATATGCCCAGCCTTGATGGCTCAAGGAAGGCATTTGGACTGCCTGCAAACAGAGAGAAGCCACAGAGCCGTAGGAAGCAATGTGAGCTTCAGGAAAGGAACCAAGAGCGTTCTAATGTAGTCAGTGTAGTTGGAAGCAAAACTGAGAAACTCATTTGGGGTTTATGCACGACGCGGGGATTACATTTAAGCAGCAGTTGTTCTGAACAGAAGGCGGCTTCTAATTGCAGTTGTTCAGCATCGAACCCACATTCAAACTTGCAATTATTTCCCTGTTAAAAGAGCTGACGGTTCTCTCTTCTGCAGGGAGGCAGTCTCAAGGGAGCCCTAATCCCGGGGACTTGGCCTACACCCGAGTCGCCTGAGTATCAGACCACATTCCCATGAAGCTGTTCTGTTGGTGGGCCACAGAGATAGACAGGACGTGGGGCACAGCCGAGAGACAGGCTGATGAGGAGGAAGGGCACCTCAGCAAGGACTCTGGATGCTTCCAGAGCAGCTGAGTGAAAGGAGCCCATGACACAGCTTAGCAAAATCAGTGTCTCGCCTTCCACACAGGGCCGGCACACAGCATTGATGGTTGCTGCGAATTGAAGAATTGATGTGCTATTATGATCCCTCCTTCCCTACCCCGTTAAAGATGAGACCAAAAGAGAGAGGTAAAAGGACCCTTAAGGTCACATATCAAATCAAGAACAGAGCTTGCATTTGAAGCCAGGCTTGTCTGAGTCCAAAGCACATTAGCCTAACCTCTACACCATGTTAGGTCTCAGGTGGGCCTGGGAATTTCCTGGAAGAGTCAGTGGCCATTTAAGCCCCAAGTATCTATTGAGTGACTTGGAAAGAAGAGCAGGAACTGTAGTCACACAGACTCTTCCCTTATCAGCTATGTGTCTTTGGGCAATTTGATTACCCTCTCTGGGCCTCATTTGTAAGATGAGCTATTATCACTGCTAATATGATTGTCACATTTATCGAAATGTGCCAGGCTCTATTCTCAGACCTTTACACACAGTACCTCATTTAGCTTTAGCCTCACAGCAGCCCTCTGGGAAAGGTGCTGTTATTACTCCTATTTTATCAAAGGAGGTAACTGAGGAGTAGAGAGGTTATAGGACATCCACAACATCACACAGGGAAAGGTGAAGCCTGACTCCTGAGCCTCTTAGGCTGTTAGAGAGATCAAATGACATGCTTCACACATAATTCTTGCCACAGAATGCCACACACTGAAAGCCAATACATAGGTTAAGGACATCCGTAAACGCTGTTTAACCTCTCTGGGCCTCAGTTTCCTTTCTGCAAAATGGGATGATAACACTTAACAATTTATTGGGATTTTATGATTGTCTCATTTAACATCCTCCTTTGACGAAGCTGTTATCCCCATTCTATAGATGGGAAAGTCAAGGCTCAGGGAGGTGGAGTGAATCATTCAAGGTCATACATTTACTAAAAGAGCAAGATCTGCAGTGCCGGGCTGCCTGAATCTAGAACCCATGCTCGTAGCCTCTGCAGTGTAGTGATTCTCTTGGCTGGTGACCTCTTTCTTTGCAGATACTTGTCTCCAAGACTGTCTCAGGGCTTCCCTAGACGTTCCTGGTCACACTGAGTTCGGTCCACATCCCTGTAATCAGCCTATCCAGTGCTCCGTGCTCCCACTATCCCATTTCTGCATAAATGGCCCGTGATGTCATGCGGGTCACTGACAACTTCTCTCTCAGGAACCCTGAAGAAATCCTGAGCAGATTGGATAAAAAGCCCTTGTCAGACATCCTAATTTTAGTGTTCTCCCTTGTGATTCCATTTAGGAAGTATTTATTTAACACTTCACTTGTTTTGCCATTCTCCCTGACTTCATCTTGCAAAAGCTCCTGTAATAACCCATGTCTCCTTCACCAGCCCCATGCTGTTCTCGTCCTTGGAAAAACTTGAGTGCTGTGTTCAGCATCTCGAGCCAGAAATATGTCCGAGTTTCATCATGCATCACTAATGCCCTCCTTTATCTCCATGCCGCATCTCCTAGAATTTTTGCAGAGACTTCTGTATGTCCTGCCTTCCCTTGTCTCATTAGGTCTCTTTCAGACATTGTTGCCTATGTGCAAATGGACATTTTTCATGCTGCAAGTTTCCTTGTGAGGGGACAGTGCTATTTCAGTGCTATTTCTTTCCCAGGCTGGTTTTTACCATCCCTCTCCAGCTTCTATTTTAAAAAATCTCCCCTCACATGGCAGCACGGGCAGGTGGGCTGTTCTCTCCTGAGTGGCAGTTACCCTTGGGTGTCACATGCCATCCGTACACCACGGATGAGCTTGGAGGCCGTAGTTAACTGTGCCTCACTCATGATGTGAGGCTGAGAGTGTCATAGTGTTGAGGGGGGGACTGCAGTTCTGCTATCACTCATGCTTGTTTTTTGATTCAGTGCATTGGTACTTCTATTAGACGTTCCTGATACAGACCCTATTAATTTTAATGCCTTTTGAGATGAATAGATGAGAAAGCTCTTGCTTGTACAGATGTATGTCAAAGTCTGTGGTTTTATATATTTTATCTGAAAAAAAATATGGTCAAGACACCAAAGGGGCGCCTGGGTGGCTCAGTTGGTTAAGCGACTGCCTTCGGCTCAGGTCATGATCCTGGAGTCCTGGGATCGAGTCCCGCATCGGGCTCCCTCCTCAACGAGGAGCCTGTTCCTCCCCCTAACCCTCCCCCCTCTCATGTACTCTCTCTCTCTCTCTCTCTCATTCTCACTCTCTCAAATAAATAAATAAATCTTTAAAAAAAAAAAAAGACACCAAAAAAGGTATAGAGGTTTGGGTTGGTTGGAATTTATTTGGTCTTTTTTAAAAAATTGGGGTAAAATTATTATAAAATTAACCATTTTGAAGTGAACAATTTTGTGGCATTTAGTGTATTCACAACGTTGTACAACTATCACCTGTCTCGCGCCAAAACACATTCTTCTTCCCAAACAAAACCCTGTATCCACAAAGCATTATTCCCTATTCTTTCCTCTTCTCAGCCCCTTGAAACCACTAGTCTAGGTCTCTACAGATTTCATGCCAGTGGAATGGTACAACGAGGTCTTTTATATCTGGCTTATTTCACTTGGTTTGTTTTCAAGGTTCACCTGGGTTGTAGCATGAATCAGAACCTCATTCCTTTTTATGGCTGAATCCTATTCTATTGCATGGATAGATCACATTTTGTTTATCCATTTGTCCCTTGATGGACATTTGGATTGTTTCTATCTTTTGGCTCTGTTTGGGGTTTTTAAACTTTGTAGACATCGTCCCAGATTCATGCACTGTTATTTTCTTTGTGAATATCCTAGGTCTTGATTCCCTTGCCTCTCTTCTGAGAGAGCATTTAGAGGTATACGAGCTGCCATAGTAAATGAGAACTACATGATCTCATGGTGGGGAATCTGGCACTGCTCCTTGCGGATGTCCTGCCACCCCGTGGGCTGACCTTGACTCCTCAAAGGACAGCCCCCTCCAGGACAAAGACAACATTTACTCAGGGCTTAGACCAGTGGTTCACTGCCTACTTGTACGTTGTCATCACTTGGGAAGATTTAAGAATTATCAAAGCTCTTGCTTCACTTCCAGAGAATCTGGCTTGATTTGTACGGGGTCAAGTCCTGGCATTTTTTTGTGTGTTGAGTGGGTTAAATAGAGGCCCTCAAAACATGTGTCCAAGTCTTAACCCCCAGTGGGAGCTGGGAAAGAAAACTGAAAAGGTGTGTGACATGCCCCACTGGTTCCTTATCATAACACACATGACAAAGCTGCTTTAGGATAAAATGTTGTTCAGAGTGTCCAGACAGCCTAAAAAATAGAAAATATTTGCAAATGATCCACTAAGGCACTTATACCCACAATATATAAAGAACTCTTAAAGCTCAATTATTAAAAGACAACCCAATTTAAAAATGGGTAAATGAGGGCGCCTGGGTGGCTCAGTTGGTTAAGCGACTGCCTTCGGCTCAGGTCATGATCCTGGAGTCCCGGGATCAAGTCCCACATCGGGCTCCCTGCTCAGCGGGGAGTCTGCTTCTCCCTCTGACCCTCCCCCCTCTCATGCTCTCTCTCTCAAATAAATAAATAAATAAAATCTTTAAAAAAAATGGGTAAATGATCTGAATGGGCAATTCTCCAAGGTAGATATACAAATGGCCAACGAGGACGTGAAAAAATGCTGGACATTGTTAGTCATCAGGGAAATTCAAATCAAATCCATAATCCAGTATTGCCTTATACCCACTAAAGTGGCTAGAATAAAAAATATAGATAATAACAAGTGTTGATGAGAATGTGGAGAAATTGGGACCCTCACACACTGCCGGTAGGAATATGAAAATGGTACAGACCCTGTTGAAGACAGTGCGGTGTTTCCTTGAACTATCAAACATAGAGTTGCCACAGGACTAACAATTCCTACATTCTCACAAACTCCTAGGTGTATACCCAAGAGGATGGAAAACATATGTTCACATAAAAACGTTTACACAAATGTTTATAGCAGCATGATTCATGATAACAAAAAGGCAGAAACAACCCAAATGTCCCTGAACAGATTAGTGGATAAACAAAATGTGGTCTATCCATATAATATTTCTCAGCCATTTTTTAAAAAGGAACGAAGGCCTGACATGTGCTATAACTTGGATCAACCTTGACAGTATTATGCGTCACAAAAGACTACATCTTGTGTGACTGCATTTATGTGAAATGTCCAGAATAGGTAAATAGAGATAGCTAATTAGTGGTCATCTAGGGCTTGAGTGGGGTATAGAGGGGTAGGGGTGATAATTAAATGGGATTTTTTTTGAGGTGATGAAATATCCTAAAAATGCCTGTGGTGACAGTTGCATGTGTCTGAATACACTAAAAACCATTGAATTGTTCATGTGAAATGGATGGTATCTTATGTGAGTTTTATCTCAATAAAACTGTCCAAAAGTGAGCTGGAATTGTGTCCCAGAGCCCAAACCCTCTCCAGCTTCTGCCACTTAATTAGCTGTGTGAGCCTTCACTGAAGCACATAGTAAATGCTCAGTTAACTGTGGTTTTGCTTTTCTGGCATAATATTTTAGGAGGTCCAGGCATTTTCTCTGTAGCTGCATCAGGGTTAGCGTTGCCAGATGTGGTCTGCTCAATATCCTCATGACCAAGCGGCATATCTAAGGACTGTAGTCCTCAGTGTATCCCCACGTAAACAATGGGAAACACTGCAGTGTCACTACAGTGACATGGGAGGCTAGAAGGGTGTTTAAATATTCCCAATTTATACCTGAAGACAATTCCAGTGGTATGGAATAGAGGATGAGGAGAAGGAGAGAAGTGAATGGAGGCAGGGAGACCTTGGTGGAAGCCAGTGCAGTCAAAGTGATCTGAATTCAGGCATGAGCACTGGGGATGCACCTCACAGGTGGCAGCATCTCATAGGTAGGGCAGTACAGCTTGGTAGCTGACTGGATGGACAGGTGGAAATACAGGGCTGGCTTTTGCAGAAATGGAGAGAGGAGAGTTAGGGGCCACCTGGATAGAGCTGGAAAACTTCAGATTGCATGAGGACAGAGATCAGGTGAGGCTGGGGCCAGGGTGGTACCTGTGGGGTGGGGTGAGGAGAAACAACTGACTCCCGATGAGAGAGGTCCAAAAGATGGCTTCTCCAGTCTCCCGGGTCCTGGTCTGCCAGTAAGAAGCTGCTGGCTCCATTCTGTGACCTCTTCACGGGTGGGTTTGTGTGTGGGGTGGTAGCAGAGGGAATAGGAACATGTCAAGGAAATGCCTCGTTCACCCTCAGGGTTTGCAAGAGAAAGTCTCATGTGGGCTACAACCTCCTGCCTGAGGTCCTGGGGTTTGTGTGATGCCTTCTCCCCCAGTGTTCCTCAGTCAGGAACACTGAGAAGCACTGTGGTCTAGGGGATGTCACAGTGGCTTTGGATGTGGGGGTTTCAGGGTTCACACCTGGAGCTGCCTTCTTGTTTAAGTTGTGCAATCTTGGTAAGTCACTTAACCTTCCTGAGTCCAGTTTACTGGTCCATTAGTTGAGGATGGTAGCTCCCTCTTTCTAGAAACAGGTAACATCATTACTTTCATCTTCTGGATGAAGGAATTCAGGGATTAGGAATTCAGTATTTTGTCCAAAGTAACATGGCTCACAAGTGGAAGAAAGATGGTTTGGATGCTGGCAGTCAGACTCCAGAGCCTGTCTACTGATAAAGAATAGCTACATAAACTTGGCCACCTAGGCCAGTTCTCCAGAGTGTCTAAACTTTGACAAAGTCCACAATGGACTGAAGAGTCCTGTAAGATCAGCGTCCCTCATTTTACTTATTTTACAGATACAGACTCTGAGGCTCAGGGAGGTTGAGTAACTTTCCCAGAGTCACACAGAAAATCAGCCAGAGTCCTGCCTTGAACCCAATTGTACCTGATCCTCATTGTGGCTCTTCTTCTGCTTTCTGGCCCTGGCCTGCAGAGGGTCATTTTACTGAATCCTGTTAACTTTTCCTTTCCAAGTTCATACTCTGTGCCATTGGGCCATGGGCCCAGGGTCTCCCCTTATGCTGCCCTGACTGATGTGAAACCCGGTTTTCCGTGGCTGCATACTGATGCCTTAGACAACAGCCTAATGTTTCAGAAGAGTCTGCATGTTACAAAAAAGGGCAGCAGGTGTTATTTGGGCTAAATTGACCTTGAAATTGATTTCTTTATTTTATGACTTACTGAGAGGAGATTAATACTTTTTTTTTTCCTGCAGTCTGAAACAATTTACATGGTAATAGAAGGCATAGTCAGTCAAATAAATTGCTGGAAGTGGTCGTGTTCCAAGGGAAAAAAAAAATACAGAGCTTACTCACATTGATTTCTTTGCCCTGGGGAGCAGTAGAGATTTTAACATCTGGGAATAGGGAGCTAAATTTTATCTCTCATTTTAAAAGCAGAGGACTGAAGAGCTTAATCTGACATTTACACGAAATTCTCTAAGTTGGGGGAAACAAGGGAGCTGAGTTCCTTGCTGAAGGTTAAGGGCATTTTCTCAGAAGGACTCTGTGTGGTTTGATCTGGGGGGTGGCAGGTAGGTACCAGATGAGATTTTCAGAAGATGGGCCTTGGAAAGTTGGCTGCCTCACTGCCTTGCTGCTGGGCACTGGCAGGGAATGGTGGTGGTGGCAGCCTGGTGACATAAACTCTACCTAGACCCAGGTGGGGTTGCCAAGGAACCATGTGAGTGGAGACCCTGCTTCCAGATTTCTGGGCTTTGCCATGCGGCTCTCCTACCCAGAGATGGAATTTGATTTCAGCTGGTGCATCAGTATGCATGTATGGCTAGTGTTTCTGATTGTGTTGGGATGGATTTGAGACTGCACCTCTTGGCTCAGCAGGAAAATTCAGTGCTCCATTAGTACTGCCTGCCTTGGGAACCCGAGGGGCAAGTGTAGTTTGTGTGCCACATACTTGAATTTCCAAGTAAAAACCAGCATTTCTGCATTCAGACCATACTGACAGGGCTCTTGTCCTCCAAAGCAGCTCCAAATAATTTACCACATAATGTGAGCTAAACTTTTTTTAGAAAATGTCAAGAAGTGCATCTCTACCCAAAGGGCTCTGCTAGTATTGCCATATGTTATTCCATTAAATTATTTTCTTTTCAAAATAAAAATTTTAAGGTAGAGTAAAAATTTTTCATTAAAAATACATGCCCAGAATATACAAGAGTCAGAAGCATAAAATCCCCACTTCCCTACTATTCCATTCTGCTCAGCCAACTAACTCCTATCTCCAAAATTAGCCATTTATTTTTACCAGTTTCTTATCTATCTACCCGAGATTTCAGTGCATATACTATATATGCATATAATCTTAAAACAAAGAACAGATTGTGGCATACTATATGAACCACTCTGCATTTTACTGTTTTTCTCTATCATTCCATATCTAGCTGCCTCATTATCTTTACTGAGGATTTCTGGATGCACCATGCCTGATTTAGTTGGTCTCTGAATAATGGAAATTTATGTTGCTCCCAATATTTTGTAATTAAAAACAGTGCTTTAGTGCTTATCTTTGGCGTTGGTCATTTTCCACATGTGCAGATATTCCATAGCAGAAATTCCAAGAACTGGAATTGCTAGTTCAAATATTACCAAGTTTTAAAACGTTGACCAGTGTGTACTTGCACTGTGTATTAGAACATAGGTCTCCATACTCTGACCAGCTTGCTACCTGGCTCAACCTTTGCCTTTGCCAATCTCAGTAAAAAAATAATACATTGCCTTAATTTGCATTTCTTTTATTATGGATGAAGTCAAGGATCTTTTAATGTGTGCAACAGACGTTTGCATCACCATCTGCTTTGTGAGCTGTGCGTTTCCCTTGCTCGAATTTTTCCTTCAACTTCCTTTGGTGTTTTCTTATTATTTGGGAGAGCTCTTTATAAATGTAGGAAACTACCCCTTTGTTCAGTGAGTTATATATTTTTTTTTTATCTTGTCCTTTGTCTTATACTTTATGGTCTTATTTTTCACACAGAAAACTTTATTTGAAATTTTTATTCATTTTTTATGGCTTTTACTTTTTAAACTGTGCTATCTTTTTTTTTTTTTAAAGATTTTATTTATTTATGTGACAGAGAGAGCACAAGCAGGGGGAGCCGCAGAAGGAGAAGCAGGCTCCCTGTTCAACACAGGGCTTGATCCCAGGACCCTGGGATCGTGAGCTGAGCCGAAGGCAGACACTTAACCGAATGAACCACCCAGTCACCCCATTTTATGGCTTTTAGCTTTGAGTCATAATTAGAAAGGTCTTCAGCATTCTGAGATGATAAAAATCTACACAATATGATTATGGTAGGTCCTCTAGTTGGTTCACACATTGAGGAGTTACTCTGATTTTTTGCCTTGGCAAATGCAGCTTCCACGGCATGGTGGAGATGCCTCTTGTCTGTGATCACCTAGAGGCCATGATCCAGCCTGGTAGGCTCTTCAACTTCCTCTGTTTCTTTCAGCATACAGACGTCTCCAGGAGTGTCACATCCCTGTGGTCAGGACATTTTGGGGTACAGTGGGCCCAAGATGCTTGGCAGACATTTAAAGAGCTGACCCCACCTGTCTTTCCCAAGTGGGGTCCTTGCAGGTCTTACTAGTTCCATCCATGGGAACCCACCCATGCCCCCAAGCCACACCACAATTTCTGTTCATTAGCTGTGGTCTTGGCCTTCTGTTAATTTGAAGGATAAACCCTTTAAAGGTCATTTTTATGTAAAGAATGTGACTTTCTAATCTTTCTATTGCGTTCTTTGGGCGCTCCCACCAGTTCACACCAAATCCCCTAGAGGGTAGTGCCAGATGGCCCTGTGGGGCTCTATGGCTTGGTCATTGTTTAAACTGGCTCAGTCCTCACTGTTGGTGATCCATGTCCCAGCTTTTGAAATCTGTAAGCGAAGACGCAAGAATTCCAAGGGCAGGGATGAGGCCCAGGGAAGGGATCAGTTGTCCTTGGGACAAAGGGAAAAGAGGTGGGCAGCAACTGTGGGTTGCTTAGGGTGGTGCTAGTCTGTGACCTGGGAAGGGGAGATTGTCAGATCTTCTCTTCCGTAATGAAAAATTTTCATTAGGTTGGACCAGTTTGAGACAAAAGCTGTGGAGGTTTATTGTAAGGACTCAAGGAGACGAGTGAGGCTTTTTCTGGAAACCAGAACAATGTCAGACAACCACTCCCTCTCTTCTCTTTGAGAGATGTTATCTCTTATCTGTTTCTGGCTTAGATTCTACATATGTGCTTATCACTGTCTTCAAGGTAAGGATGGAAACAGGCACAGGGGACTAGGTGTAGAGTCAGCTGCTTTGTTCAGGATAATACAGGGACTGTGTCAAAAAGGGGGAGGGCTGCTAATCCAAACGGGTGTGTACACAATTATAGGGTACAAAAAGGTCTATAAGTGTCAGAAAAAATCTGAGGAGAGTGGACTGAGTTGGCACCAACTCAGGAGTGTCCCACCTCTCAGGAGTGAAGGCTCTTGACTAATTAACATGAGGTGGAAGTACCACCAGGAGGGACAGTCAGCTAGGTAGGAGCCTGGGCTGCTGGCTGGTGGGAGGAGGGTGTTAAGTGAGGAAGGGACAAAGAGAAGGAGGGAAGTCTCTACAGGGGGCAGCTGGGTAGGAGTTCCTCGGGGGGCAAGGTTCCCATGTAAGATCATACTTGAGTGTCTTTCCAGGCCCCGGGACTCTCATCAGTGTGGTAGGAATGGCTCACCTGGGGCCTCCCTTCTCCTTTGTTCCAGTCTGCTTCCTCTAGAAGGCTTAGTTTTGGCTGGACCCAAACTTCACCTTCCCAGGGTACTGGTTGCTATGAAGCCAGTACTGGCTTTGAATACAAGTGCTTCAGACCCCTGGAGCCCAAAAACCGTCTCCATGTGTCTTGGTCCTTATTCCTGAGAGAGTCCATGGTTGGTGCTGCTTGGGGCAGGTGTGCATCCCTAGACCAGGTGGAAGTAGGCAGGGGGATGGGTCCCTTTCGAAGGATGACCCCTCAGTAGACAAGCACCCCAGGGCATTTGTAACACTTGGACCTTGTCAGTTGGGTGAGATCTGCTATCTGGGCCTGAGCTCCTCATTCAAGTGTAGTTTTTAGTTGGCTCATATATAAGATGGGGCCAAGAAGGAAGGGAGAAAAAACAGCAATTCTCAGGCCAGAGACATTTATCAAAGGAGGATTAGTGCATCTGTCTGCAAAATCATGCCTTTGGCAATATCTTTCTCCTTCTCTCCCCTCCCAGGTTGCTGCTTTAGGCAGTCTCTGGAAGGGGGACCATGATTTGTGCTTATATCCCTCCCTCCTTCCCTCCCTCCCTCAACTCATTAATCATTTCAGTAAACTGAGGGGGTGGCATGGGGGTGGGGGACCATCCTCCACATAGAGGAAGGAGGGATACAAGCACCATTTTGATCTCCTGGTCGCCGGATTTTTCCATGACCGGTGTCTATGGCAAAACTGCAAAAAAGGGAAATACCAAGAGGTGTTTGTCTTGTTGGTATAAGTGAACTATTGACAGGACTCTGTGCATGGGTCTGAGTAACTTGTGGCTAGTGCTGGAGGGTAGGCAGCTTCTTCGCTCTGTTTCTCTTCCTGTCTTTCTTCCTCTGTCTATTTGGATCTCTAGGTCTCTGTCTATATCTCTGTCTCCCTCGCTTGTGCGTGAATGCACATACAACTTTCTCTCTGCCCAGGAGGCTGAAGAGGTTACTCCAGGTCAAACCCCAGTGACATTCAGTTAATGGCAATTTGGAGCTTTAGGCACTGCTGCCACTTTTGAGGTGGGGGCAACTCCCCAAAGTTGGGTGGTGACTGACTGTCACAGGCTCTCGTGTGCTGTGCCTCACAGAGAAGTGGATAAATGCCTCAGAGGGAGAATACAACAGCATGACGACAATCCATCTGCTCACATGTGGCCCAAGCCCTGGCTCTCCTGCACCCCTGCTGGGTGCTTTGGACAGGTTCTCAGCCTTTTTGTGCTGTAACTGTAACATGGGGCTGAGATTGAGACCTACTTCTGATATCCTTGTGAGGGTTAAAGAACAAAGTACACAAAGGGCACGAAGCGCACAGCAGTGCATGTGCTCCAGGAACGGGAGCTATTGCTGGGGTGAAGCAGTGGAAGGTCAACCTGCACCTGCCACAGGACACCTGGGTGTGGCCCTCGGGGCTTGGGTGGAGTATGCACACTCGGAGAAGAGTCTAGACCAGTGCTGCCTAATAGAGGCGTCAGGAGGGCCACACTAGAAAATTTAAAATTTTCTAGTAGCCACATTAAAAAGTAGAAAGAAACAGATGAAATTAATTGTGATATATTTTATTTCAAATATTCATAGTATATTCATGTATTTAAATATAACACTTTATTTTTATATGCTATTAAATATCACTTTAACATGAATCAATATAAAATATTAACAATAGTATGAACGAGATTTTATAGTCATTTTATTTTTTTCATGGGTGCCTTCAAAATCCAGCAGGTAATGTGTACTTATAACACATTGCAGCTCAGATTAGTCCTGTGTGCCTAGTGGCTGCCGTATGGGGCAGTGCAAGTCTAGACCCCTCCAGCTGGGGAGCAGAGAGAGGGAGAGAAAGTCCTGTGAGTAAATGTGGCGAGAGACCGGGGGTCATGCTAAACGGGGTTCCTCCAACTTGGAACTTTGTCTTCAACGTGGGTTCCCCCACCTGTTTCTGTTTTTGTTTTTACCAGGACGACCAATGTGAGAACTCCACCCTCCTCTCTAGGGCCAGGAACAGTCCAGAAGACTCAGTAAGTAAAAGCATTTTGCTGAACGGATTAGACTGAGAAACTACTTTTGCCTCCTTTTCAGCCTCCTTGGTCTCCACCATCAATCACCAGGACTGGGTTTTACCTGAAACTGATCTTGCTGGAGGAGTAACTGGGTTTGAGGGGAATAAGTGTTCCTGGGCACTTGCAGAATTTCTATTAGGACGCACGTGGGGCCAGAGGCTTAGCCCGTAGTACATGATATGAAAGCTGAGCACCTCCCTCGGAGAAGGGCTGGGCCTACTTGGGGGACAGGTCTGGGGGAAAAGCGACTGGTAGAGGGGCCACGGGCTGGTCTCTTGGCTTCTCGATGTGGAGACAGACCCCGCAGTGGTGGGAAAATGGAAGGAAGTTTAACATCATTTGATTGTTCCCATGATAGAGACAGGAATGCTTGTGAGTGCCCTGAAGCCCCACATCATGGCGTGGGATTTGGGTCATTTGGGCGAAGGACTGTGGACGGTGCTAGATGTGAATTCCTGTGCCTCCTGCACGTGTCACCCAGGTGTACACAGGCAGTGATGCTCCCTGCACTTAGAGTTCCAGAAACACCCCTGCTTGTCCTCTCTCGGGTGTGGGAACGATGTGGTGTAGTCCTAAAGTGTGTTCTGTGACTTAGTTGAGATGATCTCAAGGGGCGCATAGACGTCTGTTGTTGCTGCTTTGTATTAGTCACGATGTGTTTGGTCTCATGCTTATCTTTATAGCAAGCAATACTGGCTTTCCATTTATGGTAGCAACATGAGAATTTTTTTGAAAATATTTTTTGAAGATGGGAGTTGACTTAGAAAAGAGTACAAAGAGTTTGGAGGTAATATGTAGATATGGCAAGACATTTGTGGCAGGGATAAGAAAATGGCTGAGAGTAAATTCTTTAATCAAAAGATGTTCATTCACGTGACCTTGGGCAGCATCCATGTGTGCCTTATGTTGGTGTGCTCCCAATCTATGCTGATACTTGGTGCAGACTGGACAGTCAAAGGGCCCACTCCTTGGCTTCTGTCTGTTCCCCTAAAATGACTTTTGAAGCTGGGTTTTTATCATAAACTCATTGCCGAATCACCTGAAAGAAGTGTTCACCTGTGATGCCAAATGGAGGAGGAAGAAGATGAAAAATGATGAGAAGTGGCACACAACTGGCTTTCTTGTCCCATTTTACATCTGACCAAGTGTTTCCTCTCGGTTCTGAGTCCCCTCAATGACCCCGTCAGGTAAGTGCTGTTTCTGTCTTCATTTTGTGGATGAGGAAACTGAAGCTCAAGGAAAGAACGTGCCCAAGGTTATATAGCCTGGCCTCCCCCTCTGGTCGATGGTGTCACTGGGGTACAGTCCATAACTCCACAGCACATCTGTGCAATAGTCTTCCCATTTTATGGATGGGGAAATGATTCATGGATCAGGAAAGTGGATTTTATGTCTTGGCACATAAAAAAGTTCCCTGGACCTAAGTGGTTTAAATGGACAAACGTTATCTCACAGTTTCTGTGGGTCAGGAATCTGGGAGTGGCTAAAATGGGTGGTTCTGGCTCAAGGCCTCCCATGAACTTGCGCTGTCTTCATCCTCCAGCCTGAGTGGGGCTGGGGAATCTACTTCCAGGCTGGTGCGCTTATGTTGTTCCTGGCGGGTGGCTTCAGCTCCTTCTTTGTGGACCTCTCCATAAAGTTGCTTGAGTGTTCTCGGGACATGGCTCTCTAGGAGGGGGAGAGAGCAAGGCAGAATCCATGATGCCTTTTATTACCTCTCCTCAGAATTCATGTGCTGTCACCTCTGCTGTTTTCTGTCCCTCATGCAAACCAGTGCCGATGAAATTGTGGAAGAGGGCTACACATGAGTAGATACCCAGAGGAGGGATTGTTGGGGGCTGTTTTGGAGGCTGGCTAGCACACTTTGGATCATCTTAGAATAACCATGTCTTATAGTTGCACACAGGATTCTTGTAACCTCACACCAAGTCTATGAAAAGAAAACCTAAGGATACCAAACCCATTTTGCAGGTGGGAAAATGAAGCATGGAACAAGGAAATGACTCACCAGAGTCTTGAAGTTGGCCTTGCTATGCAGGAACTTTTAAAGAGAAGGGTGGAAAAGTGGGGAGAAAACCCTCCACTTGAACGCTCATTGCCCACAATAGGACGAAAGGTGGCTTGAGATCTCTCCATTTGTCAGGATCTTAGAAGAGCACCCTCGTGATTTTCAGCTTTGTTGGATTACGTTAGCTATTCCCTGGTCCTAAGCCCCGCCTCATTAAAGCTGATGGGTTCTCTCTACTGGAAGCAAAGATGAGCTCCTGTTAGTTTCCCCACTGGAAGCTGAAGAACTTTAGAGGTTTTCTGAAGTCAACAACCCTAACCCACTCCTTTTTCTCTACCTCTGACCTTCACAGTGCTGCTAGTCTGGGTCCTTCTGGCTGGAATCCATAGGTCAGCTTCCCAGCCTAATGTGTCATAGGTAGGAGCAGTCATTTTTGTGACTTCTGTTGGTGGCAGCGTGTGGTGACCAACAATTCTGGATGGGCAGCCTGTCTCACAGGTTTCAAAGCGTAAAACATGTTCACTCTTTGATGAAGTAATCACATTTCTAGGAATTTACACCTTGGGGATGAATGGACGAGTATGAGAAGCTGTGTTTGTATATTTGTTGAAGGATGATTGTGTTAGCAAAAAATAATAATAAAGATGCAGCCTCAGTATCCATCAGTAAGGAATTGTTTAAGTAAATTACATGCATCCATAAAGTCCAATCCAACCTGCTGCTAGAATTTCGTCGTGAGGATTTATGTTTATGGACTTGGAAAGATGCTCATGACATATTGTTGAGTGAGAAATACAGCATATATCATATGATTCCAATTATGTGCAATTATATTCATATATCTCCCTTTCTCTGAATGCAGAGAGAGGTGTCAGAAAGGCAGATGGGGAATTCAACTAAATTGGTGATTTTACATTTTTCTTTGGACTCTTCCAGTTTTATTTACTTTTTACAGTGCGTGGTTATTCTCCTTGATAGTAGTAGTAGTAATAATAATGTTGGTAATGACTATTTATAAAACTAAGCAATGAGTCTTGGACTGTTAAGTGAGGGTACCCAGGGCAGCTGATGGCATTTTATTACAGTTTTATTCTTAATGGACATAGAAATGCTGCAGTCCCCTTGGAAGAGTAAAATGAGGCTTACAAGACTGAAGCAGGGTCTGGAGGCAGACTTTTTTGGTCCTTGGCTGCTCCAGGGCCCAGAAAGCCTTTGGCCTTGGTATCTCGCCTCGCCACCATTTCCATTCGCCACTCACGGCTCTGCCCCGTGCTGCCACCCAGCTCCCCCAGTCCTGACCTCCGGCTTTCCACTTGGGTACCACATCCCAGAAAGGTCCTATGCTGGATACAGCAGGTGCCATTCTCTGGCATCCAGGATCCAGGACATAATAACAATGATAGCCAGCATTTTTGGGCACCTACGAAGTACCTGGCATTGTGCTGAGTGTTTCAAATGCATTATCTCTTTTACACCCCAGAGTTGCCCAGTGAAGGAAGAACTGTTCCTACCCCCATTTCTGCAGATGAGGGACAGGCTCATAATCTCATAGCTAATGAGTGGTGTTTCTGGAACTCAGTCTGGTTTTGACTGTTTCCTGAGCTGGGTTGCACTGAGGATAAGGCCACCTGGTTTTGTTTAGTGGTGCAAGGAACATATCTGGGAACATTTTAGATGTGGGGTTGATTCTGGAATCAGCAGGTGAGATGAAAATGATACCCGGTCAAAGTTACCTGTTACAGATAACTAGAGGATGCCAGGTTGGAGGCCTTTCTTCCCCTTGATACATCTCAGACAGCCACCCTTTCTCTGAATATTAGAACAAATTGAGGTCTTTGCTTAGGTGCCACCTGAAATGGTTGTGTTGAGGTGACATGGTGGAGGCATGACATACACTTCTCTTTAAATATTGGGGTCATCTGTGGCCAAATGGTTGCATGACAGGGGACACTTAGGAAATGAAACCGAGTGAGAAACTGGCAGACTCACACTCCATTCTGGGGTTCACTCTGGAGCAAATGTGTCCTAAAGTGGATGGAGGTGACTCTGCCTGTGTGAAGAACGCTGCTACTCTCGTTTTTTCTCTCTTGACTCTCCTGGAGACCTAGTACAGCTAAGTGGCAGAGCCCAAGTTTCTACTTTGGTCTGCTTCATTCCAGAGCTGTATTTCCTAACCTCTCTACTCTTTTGTAGCGGAAATACACTGTATTCCCTTCCTTGTGCTGTACCAAAAATTGCCAGAGTTTAAAGCAACACCTATTTATTATCTCAGCTGACAAGTGTCAAGGGTCTGGGAATGCATGGCTGGGTCCTCTGCTCAGGCTCCCACAAGGCTGCAGTCGAGGTATCAGCCAGGGCTGGGGTCTCATCTGGAGCTTGGGTCCCCTTATGAGCTCAAGTGGTTGTCGGAAGAATTCAGTTCCTTGCAGTTGTAGGATGGAGGCCCTCTGCTCATAGAAGCTGCCTGCAATTCCCTGCCACATAGCCCTCTTCCTAGGCAGCTCACATCCTGGCAGCTTACTTTCTCAAGGCCATCAGGAGAGTCTCTCCTGGACATGCTAGCAAGATGGAGTCTTACATATGTCCTAATATAATCACATGCATGGCATTCCATCACATTTTCTATCGGTTAGAGGCAAGTCATGGGTCCTGCCCCTACTTTAGTGGAGGGATGATCTATGGCATAAACCTGGGTCTGTCCACCCCAGATGCTTGTTCGTGAAAATCCTGAGACAAATCTAACTTTCTCCTTGTGTTGGGACCAAGTGCTCTGCTCCAGCATCTTTCCGGTCAGCATCCTCCTCTTCCTCCCCCTGTAAAGGGCTCATAGCTCCCCCAGGCACCAGCCTCCACGGCAGTGCGGGACTCTCCAGCCTTCCTGACCCCCAGCCATCTGGGTGGCCTCCTCCCCATGTCCATTCTGTGGGATACTCCCTGCTGTAGCCTCCATAGCAAATGAATATTTAATGGAATGCTGCCACCTTTTGGAATTTAGCAAAAGTGATCCCTGTTGTTTAGAGGGACGGATGTGAAGGTCTAGGAAGAAAACACAGTCCTGTTCCCTTGTACACACCCACACGCATGCACATGTAATCACCCAGCCTTTATTTCCGCTGGTGACTGACTAAGATTTGATGCCAGATTCCGGAAGAAAAAAAGAAAAGGAGCCAGTTTCTTCTTGAGGCAGGTTTGTTCTTCATTTATGCTCTGGTTCATAATCACTGTGAATGCTGACAGGCCTGTGCCGTTCCACACTCTTAAGAGGCAGCAGAGTGTGTGAGCAGGAGCCTTGGTGCATTGGGCTGGATTTCGTCCCTGGTTCTGCCTCCAGCCCTTCAAGGATTTCAGCTTCCTTATCTACCTTCCAAATGTAGGTCTACTAGGCTCTTCCAGCTCTCAAACCCTGATCCCAGGTTGCGATGTCTGTAACCAGGTATGGGAAATAGGTAACACCACATTTATAGATGCCAGTCAAATAGGAGTGGTGCTAAGGCCATTTCTGTCCTCAGCAGGAGAGACTGGCACCGTTAATTATTAATGATTAGTAATTAGGGGACAGTGGCAGCATGGGTGCCATCCCAATGCCAGGTATCTCATGGGGACTCACAGGAGCCAACACAGAGCTGCCTCCTGCCCTGCCTCCCCTAATGCTTCCCTTCCTTGTGTATTCAAGGGTGTTGCTATCCTCCCATTCCCCAGCATCCTTTGCATTTCCCTGGCTTACTCCCAGTTTGAAGTCAGCAAAGTTAGTCCATTCTCCCCTTGGCATATCCCTAGCAGACCCACTACTCTGGTTCACACCCTTGTTATAATCCACATCTGGATTATATGACTAGCTCTGACCAGTCCTCTGCTTTGGCTTTTCCCTCTTCACTTGATCAGCCTCACATGTTTGACCATGACTCTCCTTTTGAGCATGCTTCAGTAGCTCCATGTGATGTGAGAATAGAGTGCAAACTCCTCTGATTGCAAACTTGGCATTTGGCCCCCATCTTGCCATTCCTCTAGCCTTGGTGCTCCTGTCACCATGCACCATATTCCCTGACTGTGGACCCTTGCACAGGTTATTCCCTCTGTTTGACTCACTGCCCACCCTCCCAATCTAAGTTCCTAACCATCTGTCAAGATCCATTGGAAAAGCCTTGTTCAAAAATTCTTCTAAATCCTTCCATTGCATTGAATTTCTCCATCCACTGGATGCCCTCTGCCCTCCATTCCTCCCTCACCTCCTTCTTCCTCACCTCCGCTTGTCATCTATCCCTCTCTCCATTCCCTTCCCTTAAACTTTGCTGCAGTCACTGTTAAGAGTCAAAAGATACAAAAATGAAGTAGACTCACACCCTGCCCTTAAAGGGCTTGCAGTGAATGAGGGAATGAAAACAATGAATAAAAAGAAACCCATAATTGAGGCATAATATGATTGCTTCTTAGTGGAAACAGAATAAAAAATCACTGGCGGCACGAATAGGTGATCAGAGAAGGCTCCATGGAGGAAGTGACACTTAGAGTCTTGATGGGCAAGGGGGATCCTCAACACCAGTTGCGGGGGCCAGGGGTGCTAGGGACCACCGTGGGCATGGACTTCAGTCTGACTCAAATTCTAGAGGAAGGCATGTTGGAGAAACAGGCATGCCTCGGTGCTTCATGATGGGCACGAGTTGAGGTTTTGATGTGATTGATGTGGGGCCACAGAAGGGTTTTAAGCTGGTGATTGTCTAGATCTGATTTGCATTTTAGAAAGATCTCCCTGGGACCTGGCTTAGGAGCTGAGTGACTGGAGGAAGCCTTGGTCCCTCTTGGGCATTTTTCACTCCTCCACCCCACCGGAGTGGACCTCCAGAGCAGAGGGGTCACCAGCTGGGCACCCAGGCTTCTAGGCACGCTCTGCTTCTCATCGCTAATATGCCTTTCTAAAGCGTCTGCTCGGCAGAAAACCAAGTGTGTGGACGAGATAACAGCATTAAGAGCAGAAGGACAAAGCTGATACTCAGGGCAGTGAGACATGGAGGCTTAAATTCTTTCCCTTCAAAATGTCGCCCATGATTTTGGCCACGTGATCCTGATTAAAGCAAGCCAGGCTTGCTAGGATGAAATGCTAAGTGGTGCTTGCGACCTCAGGCACAGGGAGTACAGAGGTCTGCTGCTCTGATGAGCATCCATGCCATTTCTCCCCACCGTTTTCTGCCAGATAAAAGAGGGAAATCTATTCAGTGATTTTTCCAAATCCCTGAGGATGGTTGTGCCCCCTGGAGACGCAGTGATACTGACAGGTTTCCAATGTTAGATCCAACTTCAGATTGGGATTGAGGGTCTTGTATTCTCCCCACCTCCTGAGGGAGTGTCTAAAATACAGTGGGCACTCAATAAGTACTTGTTAACAAAATTAATGAGTGAGTGAAAGAATCAGTCTCATTGATTTGGAGCACCCCAAAAGGCTTCTTTGTGCCTCTTCCAAAGTCAGTATATTAACTCCCCCCAACTACCCTCCTCACTTTTGCCACCAAAGATTGATTTTGCTCATTCATAAACTTGATGTAAACCCCAACAATAAAAGTGCATCTGCCGCCTTCTCTTCAGCAGCATCCCCAGGACTTCCAGCTATGTTGCTGCATGTATCAGTTGTTGCTCCTTTTTAAATTGTTGAATTTAAACTGTTGAATTCTGTTTCATTGATTATACCATCATTCTCTGGAATTGTTGATGAGCATTTGGGTTGATTTCAGTTTGGGGGTATGTGTACTCTTGTACCCATTGTTTGGTGGACAGATGCACACATTTCTCCTGGGACTATGCCACGGGATATATTCAGTCACATGATAGACATGTGTTTAGTCTTAGTAGATGCTACCCCAAAATTTTCCTAAGCAGTTGTACAAATTACCACTCCCACAACCAAGGAATATGAATCTCCCTTGCATGCCCTTTAAATGCATATGTTGTGCGTTGTCACAACACCCCAGAGGAGCAGGTGTGGTTATTTCCACCCCCAGTTCAGAGGGGCACACCAAGTGTCTGCTAACTCGGCGAAGGCTATGTGGTAGTCAGTGATGGTGGGAGCCTGAAGCAGGGGTGCCTGCAGGATGGCAGCAGGTCTTAGGCACTGTATACGGTGGATTGTGAGCAAGCAACTCTGCCGTGGAAATCCCAGAGGGCAGTGTGGTGGAGTGTTTATGTGAACCTCACTCTGTGAACCAGAGTGCAGACGTTGACTCCCAGCTCTCCCACTTCCTTCTTGTATAAGCCTGGGCAAGCAGCTGGACCTCTCTGTGCCACACTTTTCATGTTTGTAAAGTGGAGTTGATAAATCAGGTTGTTGTGAGGATTAAATGAATTAACATAGGTAGAGCCTTAGGGGTGGGCACTAAGGAAAGGTTAACTCATTAGTATTCAGCTCTGCCCAGTTTGAGTGCTGGACTTAGCTCCTTGGGGAGGAGGGCTGCCTCTCGGCCAGCTCTAATAGTTGTTAGATAGGCTACATGATTCTCCACCCCTTCCCCCGCCTCAGAAGGGAGCTGGCTCTCCTGATGAAATCTGGAATCTAATTTTGAGCCCTGATCATTGGTTTCACAAAGCCTGCTAGGGTGCAGCCCGACTGGTCCCTTCTGAAATGAGTCTCTGCACTTTACTGCCCCTAATAAGAAATGTGGTCTGTTTGCTCAGGGTTTTACCCTTTATAGAAATGGTCAGATTTCTTTCTTCTCCACATCTCCATTCTGTAAATCCATGCCAAATATTGATGTTTGATGACTACAAATATCACACATAGCTTTTAATCAAGAGAGACGGAGGGAAGATAAGGGGAGTAAATACGTCTCTGTAAGGTAGTTCAATATTCTCTGTAACGATTTTGCTAAGAAATAAAATGAGTGGAGGGGAGGGAGTAGGGCTCTGTGATGTGTGTCAAGATGGGCTGGACCACTTGGAACATGCTGGACCATGCCTAGGCCCACACTCCCAGCCCATAGTTTGGATTTAAGTTAGATGTTCATTACCCGGATCGGTAGATGCTATCTCATTTTACAGAAAGGAGAGATGTATTTTAAATATGAATTTCCAATATGCCATCAGTCTATCCCATTACAAGCAAAATGCATCGAGCCAAATTCTGTCGTCTGTTGTCCCTCGTCTGAGATGGGATTAGAATGTAATTGCCTACCATTGCCCGCTCTAGAGAGATGTCAGCCTGCTGGAGGCCGAGGGGAGGTCAGCCTCTAGACTTTTGCCCATCAGTGTTGTATTTCCCTCACATGGGGACAAAGGGCAATAGTATGATCCTGGAAGGTTGGTAGGTGTCAAGCACTGAGAGATATTTGGCCAAGATTACTCCAGGCCAGAGCTTGGTGAAACCAAGTGAGGCCTCTCGATCCAAATCCAAACCCCACCCACAAGGAGGCCCCCAACAGCTCACTGCTACCCCAGCACCATCCTAGTGCCTGTGTGTTGTAGGAGCTCAGACCATTCTACTGGAATGAGTGAGCGAAAGAATGAATGAATTGGTGGGCCTCCCTCTCCACCAGCATCATTGTTGCTGTTTTGTTCAGCTTCTAGTTTGGCATTTCTTATCCCTCAATAGCCTTTTGCTTTGTATTTTGATAATCTCAACTTTTTCTAATTGACAAAAATGATCAATCTCAGAAACCAATGTCAACAAAAACCAGTGACCTACCCATCCATTCACCCATCCATTCAGCCACTCATTCACCATACACATCTATCAATCCGTCCATTCATTCATCCATCCAGTATTGTGCACCCACCATGGTCCGGGCCCTGTGTAACTGCTGAGGCTGTAGTAGTAAGCCAAGACGCACCTGGCTTATCCTCCTAGAGCCTACAGTCCAGTGGGGAGACAGAGATTAAGCATACTAGAAGATAATCATACTAGAGGATATCTATAAACAGAGATGAATGCTCCATAAGGAGGAACATGGCTCTGGGACAGCCTATTACAATGAAACCTGGCCCAGATGGTGGGTGTGTCTGAGGTTCCCCCAGGAGGACACTCATGAGCTGAGGCCTTGTGGCAAGGGCAGGGAGTAGAGGATTCCACATAGAGGGGGCAGTGTGTGTAAAGTTCCAGTCGCCAGATCATTTCCAGGCACTCTCATAGGTCATCTAGAGTGGCTGGAACTCAGAGAGGGTTGGTGGGGTATTCTAGATGAAGCCAAAAGGGTTGACAGGTGTCAGCCCACATGGGAGTTCCAAGCCATGGGGAGGACACTGATCTTTTTCTCAAAGGAATGGAAGGTTTTGAAAGGTTTTACAAGAGGTGATCTGATTTGCATTTTGTGAAGATCCCTCTGGCTCCTTTGAGGAACCTTGGCTGCAGTGGGGGAGGAACCTCAGAGGCCACGAGATAGAAAACAGCTGGTGGCTTGGCAGTGGTCCGCCTTCCTCAGGCTTGGGCAGCATCTCCACCTGTCATCCAGGTGGATTTCCTTCAAAAGTCTCAGAATACCCACAGGCTCACAGTACATTTGCATTTGCACAATTGAAGATGGGTTCCCCAACATAAACCTTCCAGGTTCTTGGCAGAGGGAATGTCAATAGACATATTTTTGTACAAGGGCTGCAGCATGACCCCCATCCCACCCCATGCATACAGGGATCTCCTGCTTGCTTTCATATCTGCCAAGCCTGCTGATGGAGCCATGTCACAGCTCAGGATATGACTCCCAGAGACTGAGATTAAATTGTCTAAAGACCCAGGGGGACGGGGAGAATGAGGGATGGCGCAAATGAGGAGATTTTCATTTTTCGATGTCTGTGAGCTGCCAGTGACACCAGAATGTCACATCCAGTTCATGGGACCAGTTTGGCCTATCGTTTTGTGGGAGGAAGCCATTCAGTACCAGGGCCATACTGGTCCTGTGGAACTGTGTTGATGGGGCTGGGATCCATAACCGTGTGGTGACACTGGGGGAGTATTTGGTAATGGGTGGTTCTTTGCATATCTCCAAGTTAGAATTCTTGCCTTATATTTATTTTACTCTCCAAATCAAAGTAGATGGGATCATTTTTCCCAGGTGTCATCAGACAACTGGATTCATGGATGGGCATCTGAAATCCTTCTTTTTGATCCCTTTCCTCTCTCCCCCTGCAGGATTCCAGCATCCCATCAGCTCCCCAAAATCCCCCCTTCAAGGGGGCTATGGGAGGTAATGACAACCCCTGTAGGAACTGTGAGAAGCAAGTTCAGCCTTTTTTTCACTAAGATTGGCTACCTCTTTTGAAAAATTCTTGTATGTTCTCATGCCTACCAGGTCTCTTTTCTGTCTTATCAAAGATTCTCTCTTGGGTTGGGAATTGGAGGTCAGAAGGGGGACCCTATTCTGTTACGTGCAGCCTGGGAGTTACATTTTTTTTTCAACAACTGGAACTGCAGATGTCTTTAAACCAGAAGAAGAAAGCAAATTTGGGCATGGGTTAAAAACACACTCCATCTCCCTCCAGGTCTCCCTTGGGGAGACTGTGCAGGAGGGCTCTGGACAGTTGGGGGTGAATTTTCAGTGCAACTTTCATCTTTCTGGTTTTCCTGCCTGAGTCCACAGGGATTTCATAAACATTATGTTGCTCAATTTCGGTTCAATGGCACGGAGTCGTTCCAATGTGTTCTAATTACTCAGACATAAATGATTTCTGGTGCACTTTAAATGATTTCAGATGCACTTTTGTCTATCAGGCTGCTGATTTATAACTCCCTGGGACTTTGATGTTGTGCTTCATTGATTTCTTTTAAGGCTCTTCAGAGGTATATTTATTATAGACGATACATTTCCCTGTTCATTTGCTCCATAATTCTGAAACACTCTCATTTTCCACTTGTCAACACTCCATTCCTACCCCCTGCACTTATGCTGTCCCAATAGTAAGAAGACACATTTATTGAGTGCTTGCTGAACGCAGAACCAGGTACTAGATGCTATGGGTGAGTGGAGATACACAAATTAAACACACATTCACATTTCTTCCAATGGCATCCTTATCATTTAGACAAAGGGACAGCATACACATAGATTCAGTGATGTGACAGGAGAGAGAGAACACAGGGAGGCCACTGGGGTTAGTCCATGAGCTGTGAAGGATGCTTGGAAGAGAAGAGAGATGAGAGATGGGTGGGGTCAAAATTTTGTGTCCAGATCCCTGCAGTGATGGTCCATGGGAGTGGTGCTTTTCCAAGGCAGCTGGCTGCAGTCCCGAGGATGTGGTGGGAGTTCCAGCTTAGTCCTGTTTTCATGGGTCTCCATCTTACCATGTAATGGTCTCTTGAGCCTTAGTTTTCTCATATGTAAAATGGAGCACATCCAACCTTGTTGGTTAGGCTCTATGGATTGAGCACTTTGAACGTACGAGGCAGGGGCAGATCGATGTTGTGTGCGACCTGAAGCATCATCAGTTTTGGGAGGCTTTTAGAAAACTCCAGATTCTGAATGCCTGGCTAGGTCTCTGCCCCACAGTGGAGCCCACTAGAGTTAGTGCTGTGGCCTTCAGTGCTTTTTAAGCACTGGACTTGTTTTCTTCCCCAATTATTTGTTGCATGGATGTCCGGTATATAAAACAGATAATAGTGGAGCTTCTGTGATTGGGAACCTTTCCTTTCTCCCTGAGACTGGGCCCTGAGGCATCTTCAGAAAATGTATTCTGTAACTGGTCTTGATAGGGAGGCAGGATCTGAACCCAGCCCTCCTCCCCACGTCCCACTCTGGGTGTTTCTTTGGGATTGCCTGAAAGACTAGCCCTGTGTTGAGAGGGACAGCGTGGACCCACTTTATGGGCACTTCTTGCCACCACAGGCCGATCCAAGGTCTCCCAGGCTGGCTTCAGGCGTCTTCAGTGACAGGATACTTTTCTTTCCTGAAGTGCAGTGCAAGCCTCAGGTTCCAGCGGCTGAGAACCAGGGGAAGGGACAATGAGGAGTATGCGCCACCTAGTGACCATTTCCAGGAGCTGTCACGGTCAGCACCGCCTCGGGAGGAATCTTTATCTCTGGGCAAGGTTGAGTCCGGGGATGTTGTTCCACAAGGTCCTGACGCCACTTTTTGAGAGGGTGTGGCTCAGATCTGCATTTTGCTGCATTAGAGCAGGAGTGACTCTTGTCAGACTGCTGTTGATTCTCCTGTGGAGACTCTGCCACTGTGAATATGGGCTCCCAGAGAAGTGACTGCCTCCCTTTTTCTTCTTCCCTTCACCATCATAGTCCCCCTCCCTTTTCTGGTTCTACTTCTTCCCTCCCTTCCCCCTCCCCCCCACCTCCCTCTCCCCTCCCTGCCTCTTCTCTTCCTTCTCCCTCCTCCCACCACCCCTACTAGCCCCTTCTCCTTGACCTCTTGCTCCAGATCCTTCCCATCGCCTTCCTCCCTTCTCCCCTCCCTCTCCTCTTGTCCTTACTTTGGCTCAGCCAGCCGCCTTTTAACTAAATAGATCTTTTGGGGGTTCTTTGTTGGTCCAGGTGCAAGCAGGGCAGTTGCTGAGTTAGAGGTAGGCCATGAGTCCCAGCTGTGGATGGTAAGGGGTTGAGATGGCTTGCCTTCCTTTCTTCCTTCCTCCATGCATTTGTGCGTGCATGCCTGCATGTATGCATTCATTCGCTCATTCATGAGTGCATGCACAGATTCATTCTTAAGTACATTCATTCATAAGTACATTTTGAGGCCAACTATGTGTCAAGCATTGACAGACTCCATTCTGGCTTTAACCCCTGGGCACTTAGCACACAGCATTCCTCTCTATTATCTTCCTGGAAAGTTCCAACTCGCTTTCAAGACCTAGTCAAACATTGCCCTGCAGACTAAATTGTGAGCCTCACCCCCCTACCCGTTAGACCTGGGGTCTTTGGAGAGCTTTTCCTTCAGTCTTCTTAAAGCCCAGCCCACAGGTTCCCAGCACTCGAACCCAGCCTTACATTGAGTCAAAACCCCTGAAGCTGGTTTTTGTCTGCCCCGGAACTCTGTGTTCTTCACTGATTATGCTTGTTCCTTTCCCAGAGGGTATCCTGTACACAAAGCATCCTTAGAAATCCAGAGATCTTAGCACTAATAACATGAGAAAGGCTGATGGAAATGTTCTCTCTGAATTCTTGGGTTCTACCAATCCCATTCTAATAAGTTTTCTTTATTCCTAGGGATTGAGTAAAAATAAGTTGTTTCCGAGGACTTAATCCTGGATGTCTTGTCTTGTGTTTTGGTTTTACTTTGTTTCTCTTCCTCTGTATTACCAAGTTAATGCTGGGAAAGGGGAAGGTAGGTTTGTAGTTATGTTTGTTATTACAGAGTACAGGTGAGGTAGCCCATTATAAAATGGAGGGAATGTCTGCACTTTGGCTGCAACATCTTACAGTGTTATCTTTGGCATTGTGGAAGATACCGCTCTCAACTGAGGCTATCATCCAAACTATCAGTGTCTAAGCTCTGGTATGCAGTAGGTACTCCATAAATGGCTGGCAATTTCAGAAAAAAATGAGATTTAACTTAAATACTATAAAGTACAAATCTTAAGTGTACACACAGGCCCGTGAATTTTTACATATGCATACTTCTGGGATGCCATCAGCCAGATCAAGAAACAAAACATTTTCATACCTCAAAGTCTCCCCTGTGCCCCCTGCAGCCAGAACCACCCCTAGACAGAGCCCCCACCACTCCACTCATTTCCTCCTTAGATCAGTTATATCTGCTTTGGAACTTCATAAAAATGGAATCCTGACAGACTCCACTCAACGTCATGCCCATGAGCATCATCCATGTTGCAGATGGCTGACAGATTTGCACTTGGGTGTTGAATGAATTGTCCACATGTTGGCCTTCTCATATGGGTTGAGTTGAAGCCTGCTTAGGAGGTTGAATCAGGATAGTTTCAGTTGAAGAGCTTCTTCTTACCTTTAACATGGATTTCGCTGAGTCCCAGCACCCGTGTGTGTTGGATCCAACACTCAGTTTCCCATTGCTGCCAGGCAGGATCATGGTTCCCAAGAACCCATGTGTGGGACGTCCCAAGTGTGGGACGTTGGGTCACCAAGGGACTCTAGCTCCTCCATTTACTTGTTCCACATGATTTCAGGGAGTCTGGGCTCTTTAGAAGGCATCTAGCTGTCACCTGTGGACGGGACATGGTGTCTAATATATTTGTAGTCACTGTACGTCTTACCTGATTGGCAGCTGTACAGGAGCCTCATGAGGAAATTGACTGGTTTATGAACCATCCCAAGGGGTCACCTGTGAGGCCTTAGCTCTGAGGCTGTGTTCATTCATGGAAAATACTGTTGGCCCCACTGAGGAGTCTGTAGGATGCCCAGTGACATGCCTTCCAGGCTCCTGCTGCAAACACTAGGGTGGGGTTACCACCTGGAACAGATGGCCTAAATTCCTGGACAGGAAATACCCACAGGGGGACATGTTCAACATGAGATTAACAGGCTCTAGAGGGGAGGCTCAGGGACCTGGGGCTTGGACTAGATTGCTATTCGAGGTAAGCTCCTGATTTCATGACCTCATCTCTTGCCCCAACTCCGAGACTTCACTCACAATCCAGGTTGTTAACACTGAGAGATCTTATCCTGTTAGCCTTTCACTCGAAAGAAATTGGATTGAAAATCTTGCCAGACTGCCTCTGGACAGAGCTTTTCCATCAGCTGTGAATGACCCTTAGGCAGGGAGAGTTGCTTTCCTTTACACACCAATAGCAGGTGACAGAACCGGGGGGGGGTGGCATTCCTCTCTGCCCGGCTGCTGTCAGAAACTCTTGGAGAGGGACCCCACTGGGAACTCACTGTCTGACCCATGACAAGACCTGAGAAAGTCACTTCCCCTCTCTGTACCTGGGCTCACCTCCATTGCACGTGCTTGTCCCTTAACAGAGTCTCATGGAGACTGTCAGAATGGAGCAAATCACCTGGGAACATGGGGATTTAAACCCTTCTCCGAGTGTCCTGGGGAACCTCAGGGATGGGTTTGCCTACTCTTCTACCTCCAGTATTTTTACTGTGCCCATCCTGCTTTTTAGTAAATTTCTGTATAGTGTGGTAGATTCCTGGGGTATGTTAAAAAAAAAAAAACTATTAAACTCCCCAACACCCGAACTCATGAAACCTGAGTTGCTGCCCACTCTGTCACTGGCCTGGTCTGCTTTCCTGATCTAGCAAAGAGTAGCAGTGTTTCAAGTAGGAAAATGGTGCTCAGGCTCTGCTTCTTTGGACATCACAGACTTGGGAGGATCAATTTGGATTTTATCCAACTGGTGGCCTAACAGAGGCTTGGTCTCCCTCATGGATTGGCGATCATGTCAATGAAACTGAATTGAGGGGGAGATGGAGGCACAGAGGTAGGGTACAGACTTCAGCTGGGCCCAGTGCATATTTCCCTATCCCAGTGTTATGTGTAAAGATTCTTACAGCTCTATGAACCCGGTGTGTCAAGGAATAACTTAGGAAGGGGAGGATCTAAAAGATACCATGATGGAAGGGACGTTCTAAGCTAAGGACTTTCTCCAAGCCCTGCTGAAAAAGGGACTGGGCATTAACTCCAAAACCATGTAAAGCTATCATACAGGGACTCTATTAGAATTTTATACAAACATGTATATGTCCAGGTACATATTTATGCGCCCAAGCGTTCTTGTTTCTGTGCTGAAGAATGAGGCACAGAGATCCGTGGAAACTTCTTAAGACCCAGAGCAGCTGCCAGGAACCAGTGGTCTAGTGTCTCATGGGAAAGATGGGTTCTTTTAACAACTAAGAATGTGGCCACATGTTGAAGGTAAACATGGCCATGGGGAAATAAAATTATCTGGGTCATCTGAAAATTTTCTAGAAGTACATGGATCCCAATTTCCCAAATAGTCCCTTTATTCCTGAAAAGTATGTTCCTAAAAAATGCAGCCATATGCAAATTAAGTTTTCCCCAAAGTTCTTAGCAACCTTTGCTAGTTTACTGACCCCTTCTGGCTTCGATGTTCCACAATGAGAGCTGACTTAAAGTCCTAGGATGGCAGTTATCCTTCATGGTTTATAAAGGCTTTTGTTTAAAAGAAACAGCTTTATTGAGATAGAGTTCATAAACTATACCACTTAGAGGGTATAATTCAGTGGTCTTTAGTATATTTAGAGTTGTGTAACCATCACCACCATCAACTCTAGAACATTTCATCACCCCCAGAAAGAAATCCCACACAAGGCTTTTGAAGACCATTCTTACAGAACCCCATGAAAAGAGCAGGGTGGACAGTTTCCATCCCGCTTTACAGATGAGCAAACAGAAGACTTGGGGGAGTTTAAGGATTGGCAAAAGAAGCTTAGGGGAAAAATTTCAGTCCTTTTTAATACTGGAAGGTGCCAGTAAGTTCCTAAAAACAAAGATTGAAGTCTCTGAGCTCCCAGGGTTTCTTAAGCTCAGACTTCTATCCCTCTCCCCTAACCTGGGAGGCAGAAGGACTATGGCAGAGACAGACTGTGTGGGTAATGGATTCAGACCTCCACTCCCTGACAGGCTGTCCCTGTGCCATCTTGCATATGCTGCAAACCTGCTGACTTGGACACAGCTGCCAATGCAGGGTGACAGAGCCTGGGGCTTGCCTCAGGGACCCTTCAGGACCTTTACTTTGAGTGCTAGGTGGCACTGCCGAACTCTTATTGTGGGACAGGGAGACAGAGGGAATTGCTTGCTGAATGGCTCTGGTAGAGAAACACGCCTTTTGATGACAAAGAGACGGACCAGTAGGGTAATCCATAGCCAAACAGCAAAATGGCTTAGGCGTCTGCAGGGATTCTTCCCTGATTGGGGACAGTGTGATTGAGGGTGACTGTAGTGCCAGAGAGCCTGGCACAAGAGAGTATTAGCCATCAGCTATCATGGGCTACTGTAGATGATATTTTAAATGGGATTCAGGGACACTACATATAACATACTGAAATGGACCAAACCTTAGAAATTTGCATTTAAGCCATCTTTCTTTCTTTTCTTTTTTCTTTTCTCTTTTCTTTCCTTTTCCTTCCATTCTTTCTTTTCTAAAGTGCCCTTACTATTGTTACTAGCAAACCTTCCCCAGGAGATAAGCCCCATGAGGGCAGGATGTTTTGTCAGTATCCTCTTATCTAGAGCAGTTCCTGGACATGTGAAGGCCAGGACATTGAATGAAGCAGTAAGTTAGATGAGTAGTCCCCTGTGTTGGGTACCACTCTACTTGGATCCTTACGGCAGTTCTCAGATGAGACTGGCACAGTGAGGTAAAGGAACTGGCCATGGTTCTTAAAGCTCACCAGTGGTATGGTTGGGAATTGCCCTTGAGCAGTCCCTAACCTAACCCCTGCGTAATCCTTCCTGCCTAGTCAAGTCGTAAGGACTGGTGTAGATTTACTTTGTAACTTTTTGTGTCCTTTAATTTACCCTATAGGAAAAGAATAACTCGATTAATAAATCTGATTTATTTACCATTGGCACAGTAGGCTCTGCTCTCATGGAGTTACAGTGTAATGGGAAGCGAAGAGAGAATCTGTAGCTGAGCCAGGATATGTGAAACCTTGTATTAGTCAGCTCAGCAGCCATAACAAAGAACCGCAGACTGGGTGGCTTAAACACAGAAATTTATCTCTCACAATTCTAAAGGCTCAAAGTCTGAAATCAAGATGTCATAGGGTTGTTTTCTTCTGAGACCTCTCTCTTTGGCTTTCAGATGGCTGTCTTCTCCTGCATCCTCACATGGTGTTCCCTCTGGGTATGTCTGTATCCTAATCTCCTCTTAAAAGGACACCACTCCTACTGAGTTAGGGCCATATTGGGCCATCCAAATTACCTTATTTCACCTTAATTGTCTCTTTAAAGACGTTGTTGCCAAATACAATAACATTCCCAGGTACTGGGGGTTAAGACTTCAACATAGAAATTTGCGAGACGGGGGTACAATTCAGCCCATAACAGACCCTAAACATGAAGTTTCAGGAATCCTACTTCTAACTCCTCTCCAATTCCAGGGGCCCTCAGTTCCTTTCCTTCCCGTGGGAGCCAGATGTCAGATGCTAATGTGAACTCCCATAAATAGCTGGTTATACTCAGATGCTTAGGTGGAAATGAGTTCCCTTATTTTTTTAATGGTGAATCTTGTGAATTGGATAGAGGTTTCAAATAGAAGTGAAAACAACAACAACAACAACAACCCTCAGATCTCTCGCTTTCTTCAGCTCCCTTCTGAGCACATTTGAGCAATCATTTTATCTAAAACATTTTTTTTCCATAAGAAAGAATTTTGCTTAATTGGGTCTCATTTCTGTTCTCCCCTTAAACAACCAAGCGTCTACATTTCTGTTGGGATTGAAAACTCCAATCAGTTCAGATAAATCAACTTCCTTTTAAATTATGATCTTGGAGGAAATAATGATCTAACTTACTTTTTGTTAATTACTTTTAGGTGAATTAGACATCCCAGGTTTGCAGTTCCTGATTTCCTCAGAAGTATTTAAGCCCTCAAGTCTATTTAAACTTTTTCTTTTACTCAAATTAAGATGCTGAAAAATTCCACTATTAGAAATAATTTAGTTTTTTTTTTAGGTTCAGCTTCATGGCTCTGTAATTTTAAATAATTTGAGCTGAAAAATCCTATCATATCCCATAGTGTGATACCAAATTAATGTTTTCCCTTCAAAATTGTCCTATATTATTGGTGTCTCAGATTTAGTAAACAAATAAATAGGATGTAGAGGTAATGAATAACATCACCAGGTAGAATTATAAAACACAAACCAAATTGTGTACCCCACAGATAGGAATTATGCCTTTAACCATAATAATCATGCTGTGTGTGTATGTATGTGTCTGTGTCTTTGTATCTCCAAGAAAAAAATCAGTTGTTAAGTACAGAAAATGGGATAGCTTTGATCACAAAGAATAGAACTAAAAATAAATCTTTTTATACAAAAAAAATTTTAAACCTTCAGAAGTGAAGAAGCAAGTTCATAAGTAACAAATATATTTAGAAGGAATTAATATTCCACAAGAGAAGCACATAATTAAAACTTGTGGGAAGTGACCAAAGCAGTACGAAAGGCATTCTCATAGTCTTAGGTTTTACTGTCTTTTTTGTCGGAGAGGAAATTTTATCTTCAGTACTGAGTGAAGTAGTTTGTGTAAGGGTGGTAGTCTTTCTGCCTCTGCCACCACTACCCCAATCAGCAAAGACTTTGTACGGTTTGAGTTTCAGTGCTTGTAATAGTCCAGTATTTGGCACTGGATAGCTTGACTTCACATCAGATAGTCTATTGAGAAATACAGTGCAGCCCAATGTCTGAATTAAGGACTTATGGGATTAAGGAAGCCAAGAATTGAAGTCTCTTTCTGCCATGCAAATGGTGGTCCTATCTATGATGCCACTTATCATAGACTAAATTTTTCTTCTCTTTTTCCCTTTATTTCTGTTCTTTATTGACCCCTCTGGATCCTGGGCACATTCCCCATTGGGAATTAAATCACAAGGAGCCCTTGAGTTCTATGAAAAAGGAACCATTGATATAGTTTAAGTTCCTAGGATCTGGGCTAAGGAAGGGACTCTTGAGGCCAGGCAAGTAGTATTTGAATTCTAGGAAAGATCCTAAATCCAAGGTCTGAAGTGTCCTCGTGCATTGTTCTGTCTTTATCCCCAGTGAGAATGGAGACACTTCAAGAACTTTCAGCTGAGACATCTGGGATAAAGGATGGAGGGAACCTTGTTATTATGGTCCTTGATAGAAAGCCAGGGCCAGCAGAGCAGTCTCTAGTTTCTCATTTACTAAGTTCTGACTAGTACATTCCACATCTCCAAGAAATGCCAAATATGAGCAGCCTCATGGCTAAAGTGAGATCTCACAGGGCCATGTTATTACTTTTCACTTCAGTTTCAAGTTTCTATTTAAATTCTAGTTAGTTAACATACCGTGTAATATTAGTTTCAGGTATAGAATTTAGTGATTCATCACTTATATACAACACCCAGTGCTCATCACAAGTGCCCTCCTTAATACCCATCACCCATTTATCCCATCCCCCCCACCTTCCTTTGTATAAATTCATCTTCTCCATAGGCTGTAATGAGTCCTGTGGCACCTGACCAGTCTATAAGCTAAGTCACATCATGTACAAAGGTATCTTGTAGCTTTGTGAGGATAACAAGTTATGGCTGATGCCAGTTGTCACCAGAATAAACTGTGAGTAATTTAATGCCTTTCTAATGATGCTACCTAGGCCCCAAGCACCCATCACATAGTAAACAAATGTACTAGAGTAGATTTAAATACTAAATAGAAAAGGCAAACCAGTTTGATACTCCAAAGGGAACAAGCCATTTACTCTTCATTCTCCACTCCTAATGTGTTGAGAGTGAAGGCTAGAAGACTCAGGTTGGTGACAGGCTGCCACCAGGACCTGGATTCAACCCAGAAGTGATCCTGGAAGACCGTCTCTCTATATCCCCACTCCCTAGTATTTTAAGGCCGTAACGGGGATAATCAATATTTAATCACCCATAGGATTTCGATGCCAGTCAATCCAAATGGATGCAGCAACTAAACAGAACAGACTCAGCTATAAAGCTTGTATAGCTGTGCCGGGGTGAACTAGCTGACCACAATGTCCTCTGTTGTATCTTTAGGCTTTGTCTACAAATTCTGAGGCAGTTCCTACAGACTCAAAGCCCCTGCCTGAAGAGGGATGCGTGGGCCATTTAAGCACTGGAAAACTCAGTAACAAGAGAAGAGTGGGACCAGTGTCAGAACCAAAGACTGAAAAGCTGGTCCAGCTGAGAGCCATTGCCACAGCTGCCCTCCCTGTTCATGTAGATAATCTTGCTCTTGACACCTGCCTGGGGTCCTGGTATGACGATGGTTCCCCTGAGTTTGTTTCCCTGTCCTGACCTTGCTTCCTTCTAGCTTAAGTTTGTATTTATCCAGCTGTCTATTTTAGTAGGCAGACCTGGGTTCAGTGTGCAGCCCTTTGTGTTGAGTTGGATATAATAGAGCCAAAGTTGAAAGAGGTGTCAAATCTTGACTTCTTACCAACTTACCTTCAAGTCTCACTTTCTAAATCTTAATAAACATGAAAGTACCCTGTGGTGTTGTAGGGAGAATTCAGTGAGCTAAAAGCACTTAACTCTTAGTAGCACTCAGTACCTGGTGACTCTTACGTGGTTGGGCATAGGATCTCTTTCTGTCCTCATGGGAGGTTAATGCAGATATATCTCTTCCCCTATCTATCTCTGTCCATTGCTCAGAGGTCGTTTGAGGCTCAGAAGCTCAGGGGTATGGTGCCCTCTGAAGGAGAGAGTGAGAAGAAGGCATAGGTACTTCAGACATTGCTCTTCAATATCTAATAATTATCATGTTTACAAAAGTTTGTCAGGCTCTCTCCACAGATCACCTCAGGACCTTCATAGCATTGGTGGGCAACTTGCATGACACTCGCCATGGGAATAATTTGGGTCTCCAGTTGTTGGTGCCAATGCTCTGATCAGCTAGCATTTCCCAGAGACAGACCCACTTCTTAATGCTTTTTCTATCCTGACTTTTAAAAAAGATTTATTTTAGAGACAGGACGTGCATGCACATAAGTAGGGAGAGGGGTAGAAGGAAAGGGAGAGAGCAAGAATCTCAAGCAGACTCCCCACTGAGCATGGAGCCAAATGCAGGGCTTGATCCCACAACCCCCAAATCATGACATGAGTTGTAATCAAGAGTCAGACACCTAACCAACTAACGCGGGCTTGCCATTCAAACTAGGCAGGATTTGGGGGGCTGATCTTCTCACCTTGTGGCTTTAATAGTTGGAAGAAAAGCAACAAGGGAGATTGGATGTGTGGATGAGGAAGTCATTTTAGAGAGGGGCACTATGAGTTTTAATTTTTTTGGTTGCCGATGTTTAACAACCAGATATGGTTTTTAGATGGTTTTTGATGTTACTTTCTCCATCTACAGCGAAACAGCTGCATAATGGCAACAGTTGACATTTAAGAGTGGGAAAGTAGGGCAGTGAGGTTATTTCCTTTGGAAAGGTCACACTTGGATCTGGAGGTTGTCCATGACAAGTGGCCAAACCAGTTTCCAAAACTGTGACCACAGACACTTGGAGGTACTGCATATGAGTTTTTTAAAAAAAAGGTAAAACAAAACTCAAGTGGTCATTCACTGTATGTCAGAATTTGCTCTGATGAAGGTGATAATGTTGATGATCATGACAATGTTGATGATCGATATTACTGGCCAGGCTCTCTGAGGCTCTTTCTGATCCCCCTGCCCTGCTGTACGCTTTTAAAAGTCTTTCTTCTTGGGTACCTGGGTGGCTTAGTTGGTTAGGTGTCTGACTCTTGATTACAACTCATGTCATGATTTGGGGGTTGTGGGATCAAGCCCTGCATTTGGCTCCATGCTCAGTGGGGAGTCTGCTTGAGATTCTTGCTCTCTCCCTTTCCTTCTACCCCTCTCCCTGCTTATGTGCATGCACGTCCTATCTCTAAAATAAATCTTTTTTAAAAGTCTTCTATGTACCCATTGCTGCTTTGCTTCTATTATATATAATTTAACATATACTGTTGTGCCCATCTGCTTTCATGTTTCTCACTCCCTAGATTGGGGCTACTTGATGATCTCCCTTTTTTCTTCTTTGTACCTAGCATTGGGCTTACTGAATATCTTTTGAATGCAATAAAGGTTCAGAATCTGGTGAAAGGAAATTGTTGTTCGGATGAACTTTTCTCTTGATGAGACAAAGTTTTGCTGAAGGCAGCTCCCAGTGCAGGATCATTTCCTGCGATGGACACTGTGGTGGTTTTGCAATGTTAGGGCCAGGTAATGGACAGGCAGACAGGTGATATGATATCTCTACATTGCAAAGAAGGGCTAAGCCTCCACATGGTTGCTCTCTGTAAGCTTTTGTGCAGAGATCTCAAAGGGGGATTGGATGCCTGAGATTTCTTTTCCAGTCTTACTAAGTTAGGGAGCTGATGAAGGTATGGAGATGCCAGAGGAAGGTCTTGGTATGTGTGCCCAGGAGTCTCTTCATAAAGGACACAGGATGCAGTTCAGCTACTTGTCATGGCACCTGTTAATGCACACAGTCAAAACATTATTATTATTATTATTACTACTACTACTACTACTACTGTCATAATTATTCTTATGATTTTATATTAGGGAGCATGTCATGAGACTGCTCAACTGGCCATAGTCTGATGTTTGAGAACAGGGATGGAGTTGGGAGTCAGACCTGCTGCATTCCACATCATTGTGTCCCTTGGACAAGTCACTTTACCTGAGCTGTTTCCTGGTCAATATTTCTTTACTTTCTGTGAGATGGAGAAAATTATATCTACTCTGTATTTGTGGTGTCAGGTAGATGAAAAGTACCTAGCGTAGTAACAACTCAGTAAATGAGAGCCATCATTTTTGTTATTGCTGCTGTTGTTTTATTATTCAACAAGACAAGGACTTCATTGTCTTCTAGGAAAAGTTGAATTTTGCTGTCATATATAATAGTGGTGATTCATTTTGAAATAACAATCACCTCCAGTTTCTGCCCACAAACTACCTAACCCTGCCTGTGTTTGCCTTCTGCTCCAGGGCCCAAAAGGGAGCAGTGGGGGCGTGTGGGGTGCACAAAAGCACCATAACTGTGATTTAGTGAGCACTTACTATAGGGCAGATGCTGTGCTAATATTTGACAAGGATGATCTTGAGTCAGTCTTCACATAACCCCTGTGAGATAGGTACTATTATTATCCTTCTTTAATAGATGAGAAAACTGAGATGCATAGAAGTTAAATAGCTTTCTCACATATATGTAGAAAAATGCAAGGCTGGGAAACAAACTCAGGTCATCTGATTCCAGGACTTTTAATAACTTTTATACTGGATGTCAGTTAAAATGTCATGAAACTACCACTCCTCTGTCTAGAATCACGTGCTTGTGTTTTCTTTTCTCATTACAAATCATAGATAGATACACTTTTGATGGCCAGTTTCTTACCATATTAGCAGTCCCACCAGAGGATGATGGAGAGTGTTCCCTCTACTGCCACCTAGGGGCTTGCACTTAAATAAATGACTGCAATTTCTGAGGTTCAACTTTCTAAGACGCTCATTTTTTTTTATTATTATTATTTTCAGTTACCCACTGAAAGTAGTACATCATTTAGTTTTTGATGCAGTGTTCAGTGATTCATTGTTATGTATAACACCCAGTGCTCATTACAACACATACCCTCCTTAATACCCATCACCCTGTTACCCCCTCCCCCACACGCTCCCCTCTGAAACCCTCAGTTTGTTTCCTGGGGTCCAGAGTCTCTCATGGTTTGTCTCCCTCTCTGATTTCTTCCCCTTCAGTTTTCCCTTCCTTCCTCTATGGTCCTCTGTGCTATTCCTTATGTTCCACAGATGAGTGAAACCATATGATAATTGTCTTTCTCTGATTGACTTATTTCACTTACCATAATCCCCTCCAATTCCATCCATGTTGAAGTAAATGGTGGGTATTCATTCTTTCTTATGGGTGAGTAATATTCCATTGTATATATGGACCGCATCTTCTTTATCCATTCATCTGTTGAAGGGCATCTTGGCTCCTTCCACAGTTTGGCTATTGCAGACATTGCTGCTATGAACATTGGGGTGCATGTGCCCCTTCTTTTCAATACATCTGTGTCTTTGGGGTAAATACCTAGTAGTGCAATTGCTGGGTGATAGGGTAGCTGTATTTTAACATCTTGAGGAAACTCCATACTGTTTTCCAGAGTGGCTGTACCACTTGCATTCCCCCCAACAGTGTAAGAGACTTTCTCCACATCCTTGTCAACAATTGTTGCTTCCTGTTTTGTTAATTTTTGCCATTCTAATTGGTGTAAGGTGGTATCTCATTGTGGTTTTGATTTGTATATCCCTGATGGCAAGTGGTGTGGAGCATTTTTTCGTGTGTCTGTGGCCATTTGTATGTCTTTTTTGGAGAAGTGTCTTGTTCATGTCTTCTCCCCATTTTTTGACAGGGTTATTTGTTTTTTGAGAGTTGAGTTTGAGAAGTTCTTTATAGATCTTAGATATCAGCCCTTTATCTGCAATGTCATTTGCAAATATCTTCTCCCATTCTGTGGGCTGCCTCTTAGTTTTGCTGTTTCCTTTGCTGTACAGAAACTATCTTGATGAAGTCCCAAAAGTACATTTTGGCTTTTGTTTCCCTTGCCTTTGGAGATGTCCTGAAAGAAGTTACTGTGGCTGATATTGAAGAGGTTACTGCCTCTAGGATTTTGATGGATTCCTGTCTCACACTGAGATCTTTCATCCATTTTGAGTTTGTCTTTGTGTATGGTGTAAGGGAATGGTCCAGTTTAATTTTTCTATATGTAGCTGTCCAATTTTCTAAACACTTATTGAACAGACTGTCTTTTTTCCATTGGATATTTTTTCCTCATTTTTTTCAAAGATTAGTTGACATAGAGTTGAGGGTCCATTTCTGGTCTCTATTCTGTTCCATTGATCTATGTGTCTGTCTTTGTGCCGGTACCATACTGTCTTGATGATGACAGCTTTGTAATAGAGCTGGAAGTCCGGAATTGTGATGCCGCCAGCTTTGCTTTTCTTTTTCAGTATTCCTCTGGCTATTCGGGGTCTCTTCTGGTTCCATACAAATTTTAGGATTATTTGTTCCATTTCTTTGAAAAAAGTGGATGGTATTTTGATGGGGATTGCATTGAATGTGTAGATTGCTCTAGGTAGCACTGACATCTTCACAATGTTTGTTCTTCCAATCCATGAGCATGGGACGTTTTCCATTTCTTTGTGTCTTCTTCAATTTCTTTCATGCGTATTTTATAGTTTTCTGAGTACAGATCCTTTGCCTCTTTGGTTAAATTGATTCCTAGGTATCTTATGGTTTTGGGTGCAATTGTAAATGGGATAGACTCCTTGATTTGTCTCTCTTCTGTCTTGTTGTTGGTGTATAGGAATGCCACTGATTTCTGTGCATTGATTTTATATCCTGCCACTTTACTGAATTCCTGTATGAGTTCTAGCAGTTTTGGGGTGGAGTCTTTTGGGTTTGCCACATAAAGTATCATATCATCTGCAAACAGTGAGAGTTTGACTTCCTCTTTGCCGATTTGGATGCCTTTGATTTCTTTTTGTTGTCTGATTGCTGTGGCTAGGACTTCTAATACTATGTTGAATAGCAGTGGTGATAGTGGACATCCCTGCCACGTTCCTGACCTCAGGGGGAAAGCTCTGTTTTTCCCCATTGAGAATGATATTTGCTGTAGGTTTTTCAGAGGTGGCTTTTATGATATTGACGTATGTACCCTCTATCCCTATACTCTGAAGAGTTTTGATCAAGAAAGGATGTTGTACTTTGTCAAATGCTTTTTCTGCATCTATTGAGAGGATCATATGATTCTTGTTCTTTCTTTTGTTAATGTATTGTATCACGTTGATTGATTTGCGGATGTTGAACCAACCTTGCAGCCTAGGGATAAATCCCACTTGGTCGTGGTGAATAATCCTTTTAATGTACTGTTGGACCCTATTGGCTAGTATTTTGGTGAGAATTTTTGCATCCAAGTTCATCAAGGATATTGGTCTGTAATTCTCCTTTTTGATGGGGTCTTTGTCTGGTTTGGGGATCAAGGTAATGGTGGCCTCATAAAACGAGTTTGGAAGTTTTCCTTCCATTTCTATTTTTTGGAACAGTTTCAGGAGAATAGGTATTAATTCTTCTTGAAATGTTTGGTAGAATTCCCCTGGGAAGCCATCTGGCCCTGGGCTTTTTGTTGGGAGATTTTTGATGACTGCTTCAATTTCCTTAGTGGTTATAGATCTGTTCAGGTTTTCTATTTCTTCCTGGTTCAGTTTTGGTAGTTGATACATCTCTAGGAGTGCATCCATTTCTTCCAGGTTATCTAATTTGCTGGCATAGAGTTGCTCATAATATGTTCATATAATTGTATTTCTTTGGTATTGGTTGTGGTCTCTCTGTCATTCATGATTTTGTTGATTTGGGTTCTTTCTCTTCTCCTTTTGATAAGTCTGGCCAGGGGTTTATCAATCTTGTAAATTCTTTCAAAGAACCAGCTCCTAGTTTCTTTGATCTGTTCTACTGTTCTTTTGGTTTCTATTTCATTGATTTCTGCTCTGATCTTTATTATTTCTCTTCTCCTGTTGGGTTTAGGCTTTATTTGCTCTTTTTTCTCTAGCTCCTTTACGTGTAGGGTTAGGTTGTGTATTTGAGAGCTTTCTTGTTTCTTGAAAAAGGCTTGTATTGCTATATACTTTACTCTTAGGACTGCCTTTGCTGCATCCCAAAGATTTTGAACAGTTGTGTTTTCATTTTCATTGGTTTCCATGAATTTTTTTAATTCTTCTTTAATTTCCTGGTTGACCCATTCTTTAGTAGGATGTTCTTTAGCCTCCATGTATTTGAGTTCTTTCCGACTTTCCTCTTGTGATTGAGTTCTAGTTTCAAAGCACTGTGGTCTGAAAATATGCAGGGAATAATCCCAATCTTTTGGTACTGGTTAAGACCTGATTTGTGACCTAGGATGTGATCTATTCTGGAGAATGTTCCATGGGCCCTAGAGAAGAATGTGTATTCCGTTGCTTTGGGATGGAATGTTCTGAATATGTCTGTGAAGTCCATTTGGTCCAGTATGTCATTTAAAATCTTTATTTCCTTGTTGATCTTTTGCTTAGATGATCTGTCCATTTCAGTGAGGGGGGTGTTCAAGTCCCCCACTATTATTGTATTGTTGTCAATGTGTTTCTTTGCTTTTGTTATTAATTGCCTTATATAATTGGCTGCTCCCATGTTCGGGGCATAGATATTTACAATTGTTAGATCTTCTTGTTGGATAGACCCTTTAAGTAGGATATAGTGTCCTTCCTCATCTCTTATTACAGTCTTTGTTTTAAAATCTAATTTGTCTGATATAAGGATTGCCACCCCAGCTTTCTTTTGGTGTCCATTAGCCTGGTAAATAGTTTTCCACCCCCTCACTTTCAATATGGGGGTGTCTTTGGGTCTAAAATGAGTCTCTTGCAGACAGCATATCGATGGGTCTTGTTTTTTAATCCAATCTGATAGCCTTTGTCTTTTGATTGGGGCATTTAGCCCATTTACATTCAGGGTAACTATTGAAAGATATGAATTTAGTGCCATTGTATTGCCTATAAGGTGACTGTTACTGTATATTGTCTGTGTTCCTTTCTGGTCCATGCTGCTTTTAGGCTCTCTCTTTGCTTAGAGGACCCCTTTCAATATTTCTTGGAGGGCTGCTGTCGTGTTTCCAAATTCCTTTAGTTTTTGTTTGTCCTGGAAGCTTTTTATCTCTCCTATTTTCAATGACAGCCTAGCTGGCTATAGTACTCTTGGCTGCATATTTTTCTCATTTAGTGCTCTGAATAGATCATGCCAGTCCTTTCTGGCCTGCCAGGTCTCTGTGGATAGGTCTGTTGCCAGTCTAATGTTTCTACCATTATAAGTTACGTATCTCTTCTCCCAAGCTGCTTTCTGGATTTTCTCTTTGTCTCTGAGACTCGTAAGTTTTACTATTAGATGTCGGGGTGTTGACCTATTTTTATTGATTTTGAGAGGGGTTCTCTGTGCCTCCTGGATTTTGATGCCTGTTTCCTTCCCCACATTAGGGAAGTTCTCTGTTATAATTTGCTCCAATATACCTTCTGCCCCCCTCTCTCTCTCTTCTTCTTCTGGGATCCCAATTATTCTAATGTTATTTTGTCTTACGGTATCGCTTATCTCTCGAATTCTGCCCTCGTGATCCTGTAGTTGTTTATCTCTCTTTTTCTCAGCTTCTTTATTTTCCATCATTTGGTCTTCTATATTGCTGATTCTCTCTTCTGCCTCATTTATCCTAGCAGTTAGTGCCCCCATTTTTTATTGTACCTCATGAATAGCCTTTTTGATTTCGACTTGGTTAGATTTTAGTTCTTTTATTTCTCCAGAAAAGGTTTCTCGAATAACTTCTATGCTTTTTTCAAGCCCAGCTAGTATCTTTAAAATCATGATTGTGAACTCTAGTTCCAACATCATACTAATGTCCATATTGAGTAGGACCCTGGCAGACGGTACTACCTCTTGTTCTTTTTGTTGAGGTGATTTTTTCCATCTTGTCATTTTGTCCAGGGCAGAACAGATGAATGAGAGAACAAAATGCTAACAGGGTAACAACATCCCCGGAAAATATACTGTAAACAAATCAGAAAAGACCTGCAACCAGGGGAAAAGAAAGGGAAGGAAAGAAAAAAGAAAGAGAAAAAAAAAAGATAAAAACAAACAAAAACAGAACAAAACAAAAAAAAAACAGAATATGATCAAATATGATCTGGCTGGTGCATAGATCAGTGCCACACACTAGATTTTGGGTGTATTTTGGTCTGTTAGAAGAAAGTGCCTCCCAAAATTTTAAAGAAAGAAAGACTTATATGTATACAAAATAAGGGTTGATACAATGAAGGGATGGAATATGACTGTAAAGATGAAAATTATAAAAAATTTTATAAAAAGACTTGATAAGAAGTTGTTTGAAAAAAGAAAGAGGAGGATTTAAAAAAAAAGAAAGAAAAAAGAACATGTGATCAGGCAGGAGACTAGAAGAAAGCAATACACTAGACATTTAGGGTATATTTTGATCTGTTAGAAGAAACTGTATCTCAAAATTTTAAAGAGAGAACAACTTATATATATATATGCCAAAAATAAGGGTAACTACTCTGAAGGGATAGAATATGACTCTAAAAATGAAAAATAAAAATGTTTTTTTAAAAAAGGGATTGCTAAGATGTTGGTTGAAAAAGGGAAAAAGAAAAATTCAAAAAAAACACCAGTTAAATTAACTTTGAAAGACTAAAGAACCATGGTAAAAAAGCCATGAATTCTATGTGCAGTATTCCCCTAGCGCCGGAGTTCTCCCGTTCTCATTGATCAGTAAACTTGGTCTTGGCTTGCTGGCTGTTCTTGTTCTTCTGGGGGAGGGGCCTGTTGCCGTGGTTCCCACATGTCTTTGCCGGAGGCGGAATTGCCCCACCCTTGTCAGTCCCGGCTAAGTAATCTGCTCAGGTTTGCTCTCTGGAGCTTTTGTTCCCTGCAAGCTTTTGCTACAGCTTTGGAGGATGAGAGTGAAAATGGCAGCCTCCCAATCTCCACCCCGGAGGAGCCGAGAACTTGGGGCCCCGCTCCTCAGTGCACCCGCAAGAGAAAAGCAGTCAATCACTCCCATCTCCCCAGTCTCTGGCCACACTCCGTGCTCACTCGGCCTGTGACCGAGCATTGCTATCTCTGGCACCCGACCCCGTGTGGAGTCTCCAAACCCAGCAGATCCCTGCGGTGCGCTCCTGCGCCACTCCTCCCAGGGGAGGAAGGGAAGTCTCCCCGGATCTGCCGCTTGTTGGGTCCCCGCTGGAGGAGCAGTGGCCCGACTATGTCACCGATCACAGTTTATGGCAACCCCGAGCTGAGAGCCCGCGCCTCGGCTCCGTCTCTGCAGCTGGCTTCCCCGCTCCGATACCTGGGAGCTCTGCCGCACTCAGGCACCTCCTGTCTTCTTTTGACTCCAAGGGTCCTGAGACCACACTGTCCCGCGAGGGTTCCACCCCCCGCTTAGCCACTGGAGCGACGTCCCTCAGCGGAGCTGACTTCGAAAAGTTCCGATTTTGTGCTCCGCGGCTCTATCACTTGCCAGAAGCGGCCGACGGAGGCCCCTTCCCCGCCATCTATCCTCCCGAATATCGCCTCGGATTCACTTCTCCGCACGTCCTACCTTCCAGAAAGTGGTCGCTTCTCTGTTCAGATAGTTGTTGCTACTCTCCTCTTTGATCTCCTGTTGAGTTCGTAGGTGTTCAGAATGGTTTGATCCCTATTCAGCTGAATTCCTGAGACCAGACGAAATCCAGGTCTCCTACTCCTCCGCCATCTTGCTCTGCGCCCTACCCCCCCC
>NW_027397075.1:11393935-11405339 GCF_003265705.2 Callorhinus ursinus | reverse complement strand
CCGCCGATAGACATTTTAACAATGTTTATTCTTCCAATCCATGAGCAGGGCATGTTTTCCCATTTTTTTGTGTCTTCCTCATTCTTTACCTTTTAACACATTAACATTTTGGGTTATTGCATGCTGATGTTGCCTGCTAGGTACTGGCTCAGTTTTGGCAAAGTCTTCAGTTTTGTCCTTACAGTAGTACTAGTGTAATTATTTGACTATTTGATTCCACTTTCATTCTTAATATTTTACAAAGTGTGGAAAACAGGCAAATTGCTCATACAGATGGATAAAAAGCAGGGATCTCAAATACAGCAGAGACCAAAACAAGGAGGACTATTTCATTTTAATTGCATACTTACTAGATTGAAAGTAATTAATCATTTTAAATTGCAGAGGGGAAAAACAAAATTAAAGAACTCGTACAAAAATGCTAAGTGTATTTTAACAAATACCTATGTGTGATTAAAGATATATATCCATTCTTTCCATAACTGAGTGCACATCCAGATGTCTTCAGTCATGGAAATTACTTCAAATCATTTAAGCCTAGAGGAATTGACTGGTATACACAGTTGGGAAGGATCCTGGGTCATTCAGGGAGTTACCGAAGAATTGGAGGAGCCAGGGAGGTAGGATGGAGAGCCAGGAGTCAGGGCCACTGTGTTCCATCTGTTTTTCATTTCTGCTCATTTCTGATTGGCTTCATTCTGCAGACAGACTCTGTCTAGATGGCATAGATAGTGGGGAAGATATCCACCAGCTCCTTGGCTTTATAACCTCATATTCAGCAATACCAGAGGAAAGAGTGTCTTCTATTCACAGAATTTATATATCAGTCCCAGGGTGGATTCTTTTTTTTTTTTTTTAAGATTTTATTTATTTATTTGACAGAGGGAGACAACGAGAGAGGGAACAAAAGCAGGCAGAGTGAGTGAGGAAGAAGAGGGCTTCCTGCCGAGCAAGGAGCCCAATGCGGGGCTTGATCCCAGGACCCTGGGATCACGACCTGAGCCGAAGGCAGACGCTTAACGACTGAGCCACCCAGGTGCCCCCCCAGGGTGGATTCTGATTGGCTCTCCTTGGATGCTGCACCTCTACCAGTCACTGTGTCCAGAGTAAGAGAGTTACCATGATTGGTCAGGACAGGGTCACATGATCACTCCTGTGCTCAGGAAGGCCCAGACCATGTTACAGGAAGAAGGGAAATGGAGGGAAAATATGCCAGGCCACCCAAACAGCGCTCATCACAGCCCATCAGTGAACCACATTCCCTTCCCATATTTCTTTAATTTTTCACTTTCAACTTCTGTGCAGTTTCATCGTAATTAAAAGAGAAGGACCAATTGTATTGGTGGCCAGCCATCTGACAGAATCTCAAGATATTCAGCTGTATCAACCTCACCGAATAAATTGAATAAATAATTTACATTCTGTACAAGGATCATACAAATAGTTTTGGCATGGTGGAAATTTGCATCCTTGCAGTCCATCCCTCTCTCTGATGTGGTTCCCTAGGCAGCAAAGTAGCGGCATCTGTTTTGAACACCTGGTGGCCTCCATCCCTCAAGGAGTTAAGCAGAAAGCTAAAGAGAATGAAAATGGGGCCAGGGACTGGAGGGACTTCATTGAGTAGAGCCTTCTGGCTTTGAGTGACAAATGTGTTGAGATGTGAAGGAGAGAAATATGTATCCCATACAGATTTGTTTTTCATGTCAATAAGTGGTTTAGCCTCAAACTTTCTGGCATCTCATTATGCAGGTGACTTAGTCATTGACATGCATAAAATTTGCATTTCCCCCTTCTTTGCCAAAAGTGCAGAGACTGTAATTTGGCCAAATTACATGTCCTGGGTGCACAAAATGCACCATCTTGGGAGGATCTGTAAATACCAAGGGATAGATCGAGCCAGAGTAGGACACAGGTCTTACTGATTTGTAGCTTTAGCCTTTTCTAGAGGATTTTACCCTCTTTGCTTGCTAGCATGCAGCCCATTTCTCGTGTTATAGATAGTTCAATGAGGCCTGTCTGAGACTGGGAATGGAGGGGTGATATTAAAAATATTTAATATCCAATCACGTTTGGACACCTGACAGATCTGAATGGATAATGGCCACAGTACTGGAATAGGATCTGAGGACCTTCACGGTGCCAGATGTAAACCTTTTAGTTGCTGGGTCATAGAGAGTTCAGGAGGGTGATTGTAGGGCTATTTGACAAGGTCAAAGCAGTCATTATTTACTAACTGGTATGGCAAGATATGATTTACCAACTGGTCTCACTACTCTGGTACAGGTGGGCTGACAAACACCTCTTAGCAGGCATGCAGGCATATAGACCTAGCGAAGTTCTTGGTAGACTTGAGATCATACCCTGGGAGAGCTGCCTAAGGAGCCCTGGGCAGTGGACCAGGCAAGACCACAGGGCTGCCTTCCAGAGCTGCTCTTGCTTGTTTTCATTTTCAAATGGGAATTTGATTTAGGACCGGCCTTTGGTTTCTTTGAGACCTAGGAAGTAAACATTTCTCATTCTCAAAACCCACAAATTAATCATTTTTGCAAATCAGAGCTGAGCTCTGAGCCTCTGACCAGGAGGCCTGAGCCCGCTGGCCTCGGGAGCCTGGATTTGCCAGTGTGTGCTGCTAATGCATATGCATTTGTTCTTCTTGTGGGAGCTCTGGCCCTGCAGGCTTCAAGGGGTGACGCTGTGCTCACTAATCATAATGCAATATCAGTGTTTTCTGCAAATCCCCTTATTATCTCTGCATCATTAGCAGTTTCTGAGCTTGTCTACAACTAATTTCACAGTGAATCTTATTTCTACCCGATATTTTAAATAAGCTATCATGCCGGGCAGCAGCTGACATGCCGCTGAGAAAAAGCAAATCAACCCAAAGCGGGCTTTCAAACAGCCTCTGACAATTAAGCTTTAGGTCATCATTTAAGGTGGGAGAATGTGGCCAATCTCTAGAATAGTCCCTGCCTCTGACCTCAATTTATTTAGCCATTCCTTAGTCATTAGAGAAGTGATCTCTAGAGCCAGGTTTCCAGGAGTCTCATTCCTGCTGTGCTACTTCCTACAGGTAACCCTTAGCATATGAAATAATATTGCTGTGCCTCAGATAATAAAATAATATCTACTCATAGGATTTATAATGTGTTTAATGTATTGTATCTAGTATACTGAGCACCTAGTGTGTGTTCCATAAATACACTTTTTATTCTTTTTCATTCATTTATGAACAATTCAATGAATGATCCCTTTGTGCCTTGTACCATACAAGGAACTGATACCCCTTGGCTACTCTCTGCTTCTGGCCAGTCCAGTAGTTCATTGAGGAGGCTGAAAAACCCTATGGGGGTGGAGAGAGATTCATACATCCAGGCAGCAGCAAGAGAGAACTCAGGTTCCCATGCTGAAGAACTTCAGTCCCTGGTTGAGTGGTAAGGAAGGAGGATAGCCGGTTTTATACCCACTCTGGGTTCCGGGAACTTCTCCTACTCCTTGACTATGGCCAGCTGCCATCCCTTAGAAAAAATGCCGCCATTTCTTTGGCTGAGCACCAAGCCTCTTTGAGAAGGTACCTAGGAGTCCAGTTTTGTGAAATGTTTTCACACTGAAGATGTAGAGAGTCCAAGGCTGTTCTATCCTTTTGGGTAAAAGGGACAGTCCCTCCCATCCTCATCCCTGCCCCTTAGAAAAAGACTCTTTTTCTAAATAACTGAAGCAACATAGAACGGCAACTATTGTGGAGAATTTTCTATCCTTATATGCAATGCTAAGTGTGGTATGTACATGATTATTTAATACCCCCTGTAGCCCTATGGAGGGGGCTCAATTATTACTGCCATTTTATAGCTAAGAAGAGTGGGGCTTGGGAAGGTAGTGTTACTTGCCCCCAACCACCCAGACAGTAGGTTGGAATAGCCTAGAGCCCAACCCAGACTTTCTGATTCTGTCAAAAATATCCTAGCCCTCCCCATGGTATGGCTTTCACTAAAGATACTAAAAGTTGTTTGATCAAGGTGGTTTGTGAGCAAACAGCCCAGGCATCGGGGTGGCTGCCTGGTGAATAGCTATCCTGATTTTGTAGGCTGTAGTTTACAGGGGCTTCCGTTCCATTTTCCCTCACCTCTGCCTGCTGTCGCCTGGAATGATGTTTCCGCCACACCCTTTGTTCCTCTCAGTAAACATACTGCTCCCTTGGAAGTGATGCAGAAAGGTGTCTTTTGGATCTAAAGGAAATATGGAAATGTAGGACTGGCATTGTCTCCAACGGCCCCCCCCATAAGATCCAATATTAATAAATTTTTTGTTCCCGTAGATTCTAAATGGGGAAGATTAGAATGGGAGAAAGAAGGGAATTGCTTTTTCCACTTACCATCTGCCCCATGGATATGGGCTTTCTATGTCATAAAGCTTCAGTAGGACCCTGGGAGTTCCAGAGGCATAGGAAGGTGGAGGAGCAGAGTTAGATTCTGGTCTGAGTGGGCTCAGGTAAAGCAGGAAGTGCTTTGACTCTTTTAGTTCCTCTTCACCATATCCTTCCTCTAGGTATAGCAAAACCCTATACCTCCTAAAAAACTCAGTTCAAATGGCTCCTTCTTTATGATGCCCTCCTTGATTCCTCCAGAAAGTGTCATTCCTTCCTGCAGCAGGTCATCGTAGGAGGAAGGAATAGCATACTCCCTCAGAGGAATTAGGCCTCTTAAGAATTCGAAGCTCAGTTCTTATCCCCTCCAGACATCTCCCCTTCCTCCCTCCTCTAGTTCCCTCTGTGTGTGAGATTCCTATATTCTTTTAGAGTATGGGCTGAGTTCTGATTGCATCTAACTCAGAATGGGCTTGGTCCTTTCCGTGGCTTCCTGTCACAGTACATATTCTAGAACTGTGTGTGTACATACTCATGCATGTGTGTACAGGAGTGCCCTCATTAAGTGCACAGTTGTTTGGACAAGGAACTCCATAAAGGCCGGAACTTCAAATATCTAGGCTATTACTCTTACAAGTAGGATTTTATGGGTATGTCTCATTCATAGGTATATTTTATTTGCTTGCAGAGTTGTTAAAATTTTGGACTTGTCAATGTTTTGAAACTAGGAGGTTTAACAAGAGTCTTCTCTTGGAAATCAGAAGGTCTGGTAACACTGGGTCCATGTTCCAACATGACCCTAGTCAAATGGACTTGAGTAGCAGCTGCTCCCTTCAGAAGGAGGATGGGCTCTGTTTACCACAGTCTCCACCACTTCTTATTGCTTCCCCAATACTGAGTATCAGGGTCAGTTTCCATTTCAGTATCACTAATGCTGCCATTTTTATCTGTCCTGCTTCACTTATGCATGTGACCTGTTAGGCATTTGAGTGGAACCAGATGACTATGTTTGCTCAGATGTTTGGCAGAGTGTAGGCATGGTCTCAAATTCCCTGGGTTGATGTCATTCTGTTCTCCTTGTTATCATGGTTAATTCATTCATCTGGTGTCTTTGAAGCTGCACAGTATTTGGTAATAAGCTATTTTCTGCTAAGGTAAGAAGCATTGTACTAACCGGACAGACAAAGCATCTTTCACCCCTCCCTGCACAGAGCCTTGCTTTCCCATCAGTGGTGTTCACCAAGGCATTTAACTCTTTCTTCCTTGGTGCTGGGGGCTGCATCTGATGGTGATCCTGTTAGCCCACTTTTGCTGTATACAGAGCCTAGAGAAATAGGAAGAATGCAAAGGGGACTTTTATAGCAGCTGAAGAGCAGAAGTGGCCCCTTGCCCAAGTGCAGAGTCCCATTCTTCAACACTGAGCTGGACTGCATCACTCTGAAGAATCCACACAAATGAGTTTATTATGCAGAAAAGTTCATTTTATCAGCTCCAAATTGGTGTGAATCGGGGGACAGAGAGTACTGAAGCTTACATATACATACATGTCCATATGCACACACACATGCATGCACAAATTGTGTAGCAGTTATTAGACTGTGTTCTAAGGGCTGAGCATTACATTGGTGGCAGGTGGGGGTAAGGGTAGGGGGATGACAGAGTTCCTGATTTCATGGAGAATGAATTCTAGCAAGGAAAGGCAGGTAATAAACTAAACAAACGAATATGATATAATGTCACATGGTGGTGAATGCTATGAAGAACAGCACAGTGTGGTGGGAGAGAAATGGGGGTGCTGTTTTAGATAATGGTGAACAGGGAGGCTTCTGTGAAGAGGTGGTACTTATGCAGGGCCTTGCACAGGGCAACTGTACCACAAAACTCCTGGGGACACCGTTCATATTGTATCTTAGAGTCGGGCCATGGGGGATGCCATTTATGTTGATAGCCACATGAATCGTGCCCCCAGGGGTTTTCCCTACAACGGGTTGGGGAAGTGAGCCTGAGCAGAGAGCACAGTGAGGGCAGATGTCTTGGAGCATGCTTGCTGTGTTTGAGGAACAGCAAGGAAGCCAAAAACAGGGTGAGGGGGTAGGTCCTGCCAGAGAGTCGTCCAGGACTCTGTTCATGAAAGGCTTTAAAGACCAGAGAATCTCAAATTTAATGTGCACATGAATCTACCAGGGATTTTGCTAAAATACAGATTCTGATTCAGTAGGTCTGAGGTGGGGCTCTATGTTCTGCGTTACCAATGAATTCCCAGTTGTCTTGACCTCACTTTGAGGAGCAAGGTTAGGGGCCATGTCTGGACTAGAGAAAGCCACTGGGAGGGTCTCAGTCTGGTAGTTTATGTTGCCTGGCTGAAGAATCATTTGCTTTAGAGTCCAAGTGCTCATCGAATCAGTCCATAAGGGAGCATTTTTGATCCCTTCGCTGCCCAAGCAGGCAAAGGGAGGCTGCTGGGAGAGATAAGGAAAGGTTTATTTGTGTAGCTACTCGAACTCCGGGCTGTTTATAGTCGATGAATATCTGTCTTTAAGCAGCTGTGTGAATTATCTGAAATACATGAAAGCAATCCATTCGAGATCAAAATCCTTAATTCCAGACCTTTCCAGGTTGATACGTCTTAAAAGAGGGAGGTTTGGTAACATTGTTGAACATTAATTAGGTAACACTTGTGCAGGACTTGGAGGATGAAAAGCCTTCTGTGTGTAAGTGCTTGGGAGCATGGCTGTGAAACGGTGCAATCTGAGCCTGGGATTGAAATGAAAATTTCACATAAGCAAGTGCTCGTCCCCATCAGGTGCGGTGATTGGTGATTGTGCAAGTTTGAATGTGCCTAGTCGCACCCCCCCTCCCCAGCAGCACAGCCTCAAATCCTGCTGAATAGAAACCAGCATGCAGATGAATGGGGAATTTACTAGAGGTAATTACAGAAGGAAGGAGGGAGGCCCCATGTGTTCCCTGGAGGGGAGGGGGTCTTTCTTTTTCCTTGTCACAAAGGGCTGTTTTCCTCTGATGGTGTTCTTGTAGCCCGTGTTCTACCCAGGACTTGGTCAGAAGATGTACTAGTCGGAAGGTGGGAAGGCCATGCGTGGCCCCTAGAAGAGTCTCCATTCAAAAGCATGGGATCCCTCGCTCACCTGTCACCACCTGTGTGCCTACCCGGTCTTCCTTTTCAGTTCCTCCCAGAGCTGGTCCAGTCCCAAGAGAAAACTGAATGGTACTCCAGGGATGGGGTTCCCATGCTGCCCTACGAACCCACTCCTCCTCTGGGAAGGCCCCCTTCAGTCATGCCAGACCTGATGCCCAAGGCACGGTGTCCATTGCCTCCTCTGGGAGGGACTTCTTGGAGCCCTGGCAGGAAGTGAAAAGGTTGTCTTCATGTTAGTATTTGATTTGTTCCCTCTTCTCCAGATCATTTAACACGAGGAGGCACTCTGTGTTACCTTTTAAAAATCTCAGCAAAAACCCCCCATTGCAAGTGTATGCTTTGATCACTACTCCCATGGTAGATGTGAAAACAAAACAAAACAAAACATACCCGGATCAAGATGGTAAGGAAACTTTCTAAAAGTTGTATAGCATACGAGCAGATGAGTCCTGCCGTTAACCCAAGACTGCTCCTTCACAAAGACAACTGTGCCTCCTTGGCTACTCTTGGTCATCTTTTTGCCAGGGCATTGTTGGTCTCTGCTCATTTCCTTGGGCACTGAGACAGGTAGCTGAGCCTCATGTAGTATTTCCTTCTCATTGCCTGTGTGCTTGTGGACTTGGCCACACTTTCCCCTGGAACACAAGAAGACTTCCAAAAATCACCAAGTTGGGTTCTTCTGTCCAGTTATTAAGATGCTGTGTACCTGACCTCACAAACCCAGCCTAGGAATATCCAGAAGTCAACCTTACGTCAGTTGGGGCAGTGAATATCTCTCTATTTATTGTTGTCAAGCACTGTTGAGTCACAGCAAGATAATTTTAGGTACAGGGGCCCCCTCCTGAGAGCACTTAAATTATGATTTGGTGTCCTATTGTCTACTTTACCCACAGCCTGAGTCTTCTCAGATGGGGGTGATGGCACCCTCTATTTTATTTATTGATTCTTGTACCCGTTCAAGACTCTTCATTCTACTGATGCTGGTGGTAGAAGCCTTCCAGACATTGGTGTCCCTGAATCACAGGTTAAGCCAATAACGTGCCAGCCACGAGAAGGGATTCACATGGAATCAAGCTCAGCCTGCACGCACGTAAACAATATGAATAAAAATTAACTTAAAAATCTTTTCTCCCTCCTTAACAATGACATTATACCAATGGGGCCACTTAATTTCTTACATTTGTACCTTTTCAAAAGGGCCCGCTGTTTTACGATGTCAAATGTGACCTTTACAACAAAACGTGCAAACTGCGTTGTACACAGAGGACTCTTCGAAGCTAGTAATTTTCATGATGCAAATTTCAGAGCAGAATGAGCCCATTAACCAAATTAGCAATTCATAAAAGCAAAAGTTCATGGTCAGGAAACAATTGCGTCTTTTCATAAGGTATAATTTTAGCCCATTGTAGAGTTAAAGTGTTTTTTTTTTCCCCCTTTGAAAGAAAGTATATTAAGGCTCTAATTAAATAGGTTAAAGCTATATGGAAGAGAATGCAGTTTATGTGCAGGAAAGTGAATTAGTGATTCGTAAGAAGCCAAAGATCCTTGATAAGGGCATAGTAATGTTACTGCGAATGTGAATGAGTGATTTCAGCCATTCTGGGAAGGAAGGAAACGCCCATGGTGGTGGTGATGGAGTAAGGGAGAATTTTGTAGGGCATGTTAAAGACTCTTGGGTTGGATGCAGGTTGAGATTGTATTGTATACAGTGAAGGCAAATTTCCTACCTATACTCATGTCGTGTAACTACTTACATGACACAATCCAGGGATACGAGCCAGGGACTTTAGCCCAAGATACTCCCATTTTCAGGAACACAGCTGATTTTGAAGCAGGTAGGGCTGGGAGATATGACACTGGCAGTGTTTATGATCCTGTCTTTTCCTCCAAAAACTGGGGGGATAAAATACTATGCATTGCACAGCCTCATTCTGATGATTAACTGAAATTATGTATATGAAAAGCCCTATGTATGACTGAATAATATTCCATTGTGTGTTTATGCCACATTTTGTCCACTTGTCGGTTGATAGATATTTGATTGGTTTCTACCTTTTGACTATCGTAAACAACGTTGCTCTGAATATTTGTGTATAAGTTTTTGTTTGAACACCTGTTTTCAGTTGTTGGGGATGGATACCTAGGAAGAACGAAGTACTGATACACAGCACAATGCCCATGATCCTTGGAAACATCATGCTAAGTGAAAGAACCCAGACACAAAACGTCCCATATTCTCTGATTCCATTGACATGAAATGTCCAGAAGAGGGAAATCTATAGAGACAGAAAGCAGATGAGTGGTTGCTAGGCACTGGGAGGTTGGGGGAATGGGGCATGAGTGCTAATGGATACAGGATTTCTTTTCAGATTGATGACATTGTTTTGGAACTAGGTAGAGGTGATGCTTGCACAACACTGAGTATACTAAATGCTACTGAATTGTGCATTTGAAAATGGTTGATTTTATGTCTAGGTGCACTTCTATATTATGTGATTTTTACCTCAATTAAAAGAAGCCCCATGTGAATTGGAATAGGCTATACAAGTTGGCTTATTCATGTTTTGTGAACTTCCTTGGGACAGAATCTGTGTTTGCTTTATTTTGAAAGCCCTGGTTCTCAGCACAGTGCTTGGCAATTTGTAGGCTTTTTGCAAATAGCACCAACTACCACGATAGTTAACTTGCATTAAGTACATGTGACATGCTGGTTACTGAACCAGACCCTGTTCAAGAGTGAGGAGAGAGTTTGTTCTCCTAGCTCGTGGGTGCTTTGACCAGTAAGAGAAGAGTATGCAGACTGGTGACCTGCCATGCCAGAGAGTCACAAGAAGGCAGCATGGCAGAGGGGAGGGGCATGCCAGGGGCCTGGGCAGACAAGGAGAGCCCAGGGTGATGGTAGAAGGACTGCAGGGAGAAAGAGAGGGCAATAGCATGGAGCTGCTGTAGAGGCCGTGAGGGGAGGATTGTACATATAGATGCTATTCCTCTGAGATACACTGTATGAATCTGTGCTCCCCTTCTAAGATACCTTCATTGTTCTTAAGTGCTTATGGGATCTGTGTGTGTATGTTTAATATGTCAGTGGACAGAATCAGGCCTTCAGGCAGCCCAGTCATATTTGGGTTATACATGCACCATTTCACTGAATATGATCCTCCCTGGGTTTATAAATAAAAATAGTGGGGCATAGGGATGTTAGGTCATTCACCCAGGGTCAGATAGCTTGTAAGTGGCACAGTTGGGCTTTAATCATATTATACGACCTCAGATGAAATTGGATTTTAGAAATACCAGAAAGCCCCTTTTTCTCTTAAGTGTGCTGCAGTTGCCACAAGTAAATATGATTCTTTAGTTTCAAGTTATTTCTTCATCTGTGAAATTTGAATACTACTGTCTGCTTTGCAAGATTATTATACAGTCAATAGAGATTATTGAAAGCTTGTGGCACAGAGTAGGTGCTCAGCAAGTGTTGGTCTTTACTCTGAAACCTCCTCTTCCTCTCCTCTCCTTTTTTTTCTTTAAATTTTTTATTGTTATGTTAATTACCATACATTACATCATTAGTTTTTGATGTAGTGTTCCATGATTCATTGTTTGTGCATAACACCCAGTGCTCCACACAGAACGTGCCCTCTTTAATACCCATCACCAGGCTAACCCATCCTCCCACCCCCCCTCCCCTCTAGAACCCTCAGTTTGTTTTTCAGAGTCTATCGTCTCTCATGGTTTGTCCCCCCCTCCGATTTCCCCCCTTCATTCTTCCCCTCCTGCTATCTTCTTTTTTTTTTCTTAACATATATTGCGTTATTTGTTTCAGAGGTATAGACTGTGATTCAACAGTCTTGCACAATTCACAGCGCTCACCATAGCACATACCCTCCCCAATG
>NW_027397075.1:11393478-11393835 GCF_003265705.2 Callorhinus ursinus | reverse complement strand
ACTGTTTTCCAGAGTGGTTGCACCAGCTTGCATTCCCACCAACAGTGTAGGAGGGTTCCCCTTTCTCCGCATCCCCACCAACATGTGTCATTTCCTGACTTGTTAATTTTAGCCTTTCTGACTGGTGTGAGGTGAGAACTCAGTGAGGTTTTGATTTGGATTTCCCTGATGCCGAGCGATGTTGAGCACTTTTTCATATGTCTGTTGGCCAGTTGGATGTCTTCTTTGGAAAAATGTCTGTTCATGTCTTCTGCCCATTTCTTGATTGGATTATTTGTTCTTTGGGTGTTGAGTTTGATAAGTTTTTTATAGATTTTAGATACTAGCCCTTTATCTGATATGTCATTTGCAAATATC
>NW_027397075.1:11335995-11393078 GCF_003265705.2 Callorhinus ursinus | reverse complement strand
CAATGTCTATCACCCAGCCACCCCATCCCTCCCGCCCCCCACCACTCCAGCAACCACTCAGTTTGTTTCCTGAGATTAAGAATTCCTCATATCAGTGAGGTCATATGATACCTGTCTTTCTCTGATTGACTTATTTCACTCAGCATAACACCCTCCAGTTCCATCCACGTTCTTGCAAATGGCAAGATCTCATTCCTTTTGATGGCTGCATAATATTCCATTGTATATATATACCACATCTTCTTTATCCATTCATCTGTTGATGGACATCTTGGCTCTTTCCACAGTTTGGCTATTGTGGACATTGCTGCTATAAGCATCAGGGTGCACGTACCCCTTCGGATCCTGACATTTGTATCTTTGGGGTAAATACCCAATAGTGCAATTGCCGGATCGTATGGTAGCTCTATTTTCAACTTTTTGAGGAACCTCCATACTGTTTTCCAGAGTGGCTGCACCAGCTTGCATTCCCACCAACAGTGTAGGAGGGTTCCCCTTTCTCCGCATCCCCACCAACATGTGTCATTTCCTGACTTGTTAATTTTAGCCTTTCTGACTGGTGTGAGGTGAGAACTCAGTGAGGTTTTGATTTGGATTTCCCTGATGCCGAGCGATGTTGAGCACTTTTTCATATGTCTGTTGGCCAGTTGGATGTCTTCTTTGGAAAAATGTCTGTTCATGTCTTCTGCCCATTTCTTGATTGGATTATTTGTTCTTTGGGTGTTGAGTTTGATAAGTTTTTTATAGATTTTAGATACTAGCCCTTTATCTGATATGTCATTTGCAAATATCTTCTCCCATTCTGTCGGTTGTCTTTTGGTTTTGTGGACTGTTTCTTTTGCTGTGCAAAAGCTTTTTATCTTGATGAAGTCCCAATAGTTCATTTTTGCCCTTGCTTCCCTTGCCTTTGGCGATGTTTCTAGGAAGAAGTTGCTGCGGCTGAGGTCGAAGAGGTTGCTGCGTGTGTTCTCCTTTAGGATTTTGATGGACTCCTGTCTCACGTTTAGGTCTTTCAACCATTTGGAGTCTGTTTTTGTGTGTGGTTGTCCAATTTTCCCAACAATTTGTTGAAGAGACTGTCTTTTTTCCATTGGACATTCTTCCCTGCTTTGTCAAAGATGAGTTGACCATAGAGTTGAGGGTCCATTTGTGGTCTGTCTATTCTGTTCCATTGATCTATGTGTCTGTTTTTGTGCCAGTCCCATACTGTCTTGATGATGACAGCTTTGTAATAGAGCTGGAAGTCCAGAATTGTGATGCCGCCAGCTTTGGTTTTCTTTTTCAACATTCCTCTGGCTATTCGGGGTCTTTTCTGGCTCCATACAAATTTTAGGATTATTTGTTCCATTTCTTTGAAAACAGTGGATGGTATTTTGATGGGGATTGCATTGAATGTGTCGATTGCTCTAGGTAGCATTGACATCTTCACAATATTTGTTCTTCCAGTCCATGAGCATGGAACGTTTTTCCATTTCTTTGTGTCTTCCTCAATTTCTTTCATGAGTATTTTATAGTTTCAAAAAATTAAGGAGTTGATCCCCAACTCCTTAATTGCATCCCAAACCATAAGATACCTAGGAATAAATCTAACCAAAGAGGCAAAGGATCTGTACTCAGAATCCTCCCCTTACTTCTCCTGTATTGGGGGAAGAGGGAGAGAAGAGAGAGCGAGAGTAGACCTCAGTAAGAGAGTTGATTCTCTGGTTATTAGGTTAGGAGGGACTACACCGTGGCTTAGCAACAAAGATCTGAAGACCCAGGTTCAAGACCAAATCCTGCCCATACTCAGCTATAGGGCCTGGTAGAGGTTGCCTGGCTTCTCTGAGCCTCAGTTTTCACATTAGGCAATGGAGATAACAACCCCACCTCCTCAAATGGGGCAATTTAAAACCAAAGTAAGAAAATGAATGCAAAAGTCCTCAGAAAACACTAATGTACTATGTATGTGTGGTGCATTGTGCCAGAAAAGGAGAAAGTAGAGTGAAATGTATGGTTTCATCTAGGCCAGTGTTTCTTATCTAAGGGTGATTTTGCCCCAGGTGGAGACTTGCCAATGTCCAAGTCACAACTGGGAGTGACATGCTATTGACATCGAGTGGGTGGAGGCCAGGGATGCTGCTAAATATCCTACAGTGCATTGGACAGCCCCCACACAGTAAAGAATGACCCACCCGTAAGTGTCAGCAGTGCTGAGGTTGAGAGACTGATTTAGAAAGGAAGAAATAATACATGGAGATTTGGACAGGAAATGACTGAGTGTGTAGAGCTAGCTTTTCTTTTGTACATAGCCCCCCTTTTTTCAAATTAAAAGAAAAAACAGATGTAGGGGCGCCTGGGTGGCTCAGTCAGCTGAGTCTGACTCTTGATTTCAGCTCAGGTCATGATCTCAGGGTCCTGGGATCGAGCCCCAGGTTGGGCTCCTCATAAACGTGGAGTCTTCTTGAGATTCTCTCTCCCTCCTCCTCTGCCCTACCTCTGCTTGTGGTGTGTGCATTCTCTCTCTTTCTCTCTCAAATAAATAAAATCTTTAAAAACAAAAGTTAAAAAAAAGATGTAGTTTAAAGGTACATAAAAGTACAAGATAATGTAAATAAAATGGAAAATAACTATGATCTTAGCACTGCAAATCAGAAGTTATCTCTCTCCTAATATTTTTAATGAAATTTAAAAAATCACAGATATACTACCCTCATCATTTTCCTTTCTCATTTCCCTTTCTTTCTCTAGAGATGCAGCCTTCATCATGAATTTATATTTTTTCTTTTTTTTTTTTTTTTTGGTACTTCACTAATACAAATATCCAGGAACAAAGTATTGCATGGATTTACATTTCTTCCCCAGTCAACACAAATGGAATGGTGCCACGTGAAACTTGCTTTTTTTTACTCAACAATCGCTCCCATTGACCGCATGTGGGTGGGGTTGGATTTAATCTGGATCCTTTCAGTCTGGTTGAGTAGACTTGAATAAAACTTGGAGTCGGTCCCAATGTGCGGTTCATAGAGCAAAGTGAACTACTTCATTGCAGTGGGGTGGTATTCATGTTCCTGAGAATGGTCTCCAGTTTGGTACCTCAGGATGTGGAAGGTAAGCCCAGGAGAGTAGTTGAGGGTAGATTCTATGCAAATACCACATCTCTCTCTGTGCTTAACATTGGCCCCTGCTTAAGTAAACACAGGCTTGGAAGGCACCTGGGGTCCTTATGGACGAGCTGACACATTATTTTTCCTCTCAGTGACCTCTGTGGTTTGGACAGGGACTCCACAGCCTCCAGCCCTGCACTCGGGGTGAAATGTTCTCAAGATGAGACTCTCATTCTTACCTGTACAAACAGACCAATGCTTGGGCCAGAGAGAGGTTGACACTGACACCATGAGATATGAAGCGCCCTTTTTGGGCTTTCCGGCCACACGCGTCACCCTCTTCAGAGACCTCGGTGGCTGTGGAGGTTTGGGGGAGAGGGAGGGCACCCTCTTGAGTGGCACCTTCATCATTCTGGTGTCATGCACTTGGTGGGGAAAGGAGGGGTGAATGTTCAGTCTGCACTTTTTAGAGACAGAGATAGAAAATAAAGCAGCAGCTTCTTGCTATTAAACAGGAGTGTGATTAGTTATAGGAAAATCAATTCATTCTTTGGCTTTGGGGAAAGCTTTTAAGTGTGAAAAGGGATGCTAATCCCCTGGGAAATGATTTTTAAGCAAAACTGCCTTAGTTCTGCCAACTGCTTAGGTAAACACCGGAGGGGAGGGGAAGGCTTTTTTCTCTCCATGTAACAGGGGTTCCAGAGGAGCCTTCTCTCCTCCCTCCCTCCTTCTCTCCCAGCGTCCTTCCCTCTGTCCCTCCATCTTTTTCTTCATTCCTCCCTCACACATTTATTGAGTACTCACTGTGTGCCTTGACAACAGGTAGAAATGGTCTTTATGCTCATGGAGGATGGGGCAGCGGGGGGCAGGGCTGGTGGTAGAGACAGACACTCCACAGGTAAACGTTATATAGAGAATGCCTTAGAGCAGTGCTGAGTGCTGTGTCTCCCCTCACTCCTCTCTCCTTTTGTTCTCCCCTCCTTTCCCTCTGGTTTATCCTTTTTTTTTTTTCTTTTCTTTCCTCCATGGCCCTCCTTGGCTTCCACTTCTCTCTCTCTTTTCCATTCCCTTCCTTTCTCCCCCTTTTCGTGGGGGAGAATCTTAGCATCTTAATGACCATCCCTGAAGTGACCTGCAGAGTGTTGATTGGACACAGGTAAACCCCTCTGCAGTTCACCCCATGCAGTGACACACAGAATCCTGCCCTCTGGCTGCTCCCAGAGCTGCAGCACCCAAAGCACAGATTCCCTTTAGGACCTGTATCAATTTCTGCCCTCCCCGGGCTGTCAGGAGTCAGTATTCCTTTAGGAGAAAGAACACTGTTTGTTCTCTCCTATGCATGACCTTGTTCAGCACCACTCACACCCTCATACTCCATCTACAGCACCATGTTCCCAGTGTCCACCTGTGAACCATTTCAGCCTGCCTGTGTCCACACTGGTTTCCCTCCAGTCCTCCATCTTTTATACTTTTTTCTCTGGACATACATAGGGAGTGCTTGTTACATAATTTCTTCTAATCAGTCTTGCCCAAACATAAGTTTCATTTGCATATCAGTGAAAAGGTGTAATGATAACAAAATATTTTTGATGATGATGATGATATTTATAGAGCTAACATAGCCTGAGAGATTACTAGTCATCAGATACTATGTAGCATTTCATTTATTTGATCTTATTTAATTTTTACAACAACCTCATAAAGTAGCTATCATCAACTGTTGTTTTACAGATGGGAAAACAGGCTCAGTGAGATTAACTAATTTGCCCAAAGGAGCAGATCTGGGAGGTGAGTGCAAATTTTTTGGACCACAAAGCCTGTGCATTTAACCCCTGGCTTTCCTACCTTTGTGGCATAGTAGGAACAAAAGATGGAGCCACATGTTACAGGAGACTAAGAAAAGTTAGTTTTGCTTTTCAGCAGAGTCCTTGCTCAGCAATGAGTGACAAGGAGTGGTGACAAGATCATATTTGCATAACCTCTTTGTGCTTTTCTAAGACTGTATGATTCAGACTTCCATTCCTGAAGTCTTTGCATATCCCACTCCAGGGCCCCCCATCCAGCCACCCCACATTTAGAAACTTAGTGGGAACTGGTGGGTGCAGATGCCCAGCTACATGGAGTATGCACTGTATCCCTTTAAGAGAGGTATGGAGGCCAGAATATAGAATAAGACAGACTGAAACCCAAATCCCTGGCACTTCCTAGCTGTAGAACTTGGGGTAGATAATGAATCTCCTTTTCCTGGCTCAGCTATCTCATCTGCAAAAGATTTCCAAGTCAGAGGCTAACTGCAAGGACTAGTGAGTTATGCAGTGTAATATACTTGGCATATAGGTGGTTGGCATCACCCCTGTCTTTTCTCAAGAATGAGTGAATGGTAACACTCATCCCAGGCCTCTCTTGGCCCCATCTGTGTATGCACATGAGCTCACTTGTGTGAAGTTGTGAGTTACTGAACTTAGTGTTGGGCTTGGGGTGATTGCCTTCTGCCTGCTTACTTCGTGCATCCCTCCTCTTTTCCTGCCTCATAAGTAGCTGCCCTTTTGTCTTTGGAATGCTTGACTTCAGGGGCAGATGCCGACTATGGGAGATAATATTCATTTTCCAAAAGTACTTAGAGTTGCTCATTTCCACGGGCCAGGGCTGGTGCATTTTCTTGCAGCCATTGAGTCTAGGCCATGCGCCCTTTCAGAAAGGATGCTGAGTTCAGGAGGCTGTGCAAGGCTCAGCCAAAACCAGCAGGCAGCAGGGCTTCTCTCAGCTCCTGAAGGATGAGGAGATAAGTCCAGTGTCTGCTCATCTGTCTTCCTTTTCACTTTGTGGATGTTCTGAGGTCCCATCTGGTCAGTCACTTACTTAGCAGGGTGGGCAGGTGGGGGCCCAGCTGGTGTGAGCTTTTGGTTGATGAGCCTGATGTCAAGAGCTTTACACCTGCTGTGAAAAGTTCATAGACTTTACAGTCAGACACATCTGAGTCAAATCCTAGCTAATACCATGCTCTTGCTGTGTCACTCTAGACAAGTCAGTTTATTCTCTGGGCCTCGGTCCCCTCATCTGTAAAATGGACTCACAATTACTACCTCTGAAGATTGTGACTGTTCATTGAGATAATATATGTACAGTGCTTCAAGCCGTTCTTTGGCCCACAATCAGTGGTGTACTAGAGCCTGCCTATATCAACTTCTGAGAGCTTTTGTTTAATTTTTTTTTTAAGGAATCTTGCAAGCTGGTGTTAAGCCCTTGTAGCTTGAAATAGGTCATGCATAGTGGGAGTATTTACACCATGGAAATCAGCAAACACCACAAATCTGGACTCCCCCACCCTCCCCAGAGCCATACAACTGGATATTGAGGCTGCTTAAGGAATAATTGTTCCTTTTCTTTTTCCCTCATAGCTATGTTCTCTTCTCCAATTCAGAACTATCCCAGAGGACTCAAAGCACAGATATTTCTGGGCCAGCCTGGCCTATACTGGATGTGAAAACACACTGTTCCTTTCCCACCCAGCCCCACTGCGCCTCTCAAAGTCCCAGGTTCTTTCACATCTCCCTCGGAATTTGCCATAACAGTGTGGGGCTGATGTTGTCTAGGTCCCCTAGGATCCTACATCCCTGGTGGGATGTATCTCTCCCTTCTGCAGCCCCTGCAGTCTCTTCTCTCCCACGCCCACTCTTCTGGCTTCCATTACATTCTGTCTTTATTTTTTAAGTTCCCAGAGGGTAGACTGTGTCTGTTCCTTATCGCAGCACCCTTTCAGCACCTAGGACAGCTCTCCCCAGCCAGTAGAGGCTCTCCTCTTGTGTTTTATATATATTGCATTGCATTGCAGTCTGGGTCCAGCCTGTACTTCCTACCCCAGACCAACCTTTTCAGATCCAAGGGAAAATGCACTCCCTGGGCTATATCTCTCCCCACATCTAAGAGCACAATCTAAGGGCAGGGCTGACAGGTGGTGCCATCTTCAAATGTGACCCATTTGATTAATATTTGGAATTTAGGTTCCACAAAGTTAGCATTTGCATACTATCTTAACTCTAGGACCAGCACAATGCCTAGGACAATGGCTAGAGCAATGTTTGACTCATAAATATTTGAATTAATGAATAATAATGTGCAACTCCTTTGTTCTCTTTTAATAAACCTTTGGAAATAAAACAAGAATAAGATGAATATCCCTTTGAGAAGTGTGGTTGTGTGCTTAGGACGTGCGGTAGGTTACAGCATTTTCCTTTCCATTATGTCAGTGTCATGCTCTTCTACAGAGTCTCTTCCAGACACTCAGGCTTTCATAGAACTTTTCAGAAAAAATAAAAAGATCCCAATAATTCCTTCCCCAGGAGATCCGAGATGTTCCCACCACCACAGTAAGTGGTGTTCTGTACTCTGTTCTAAAGTTTAGGCTAAAAAACCAGGAAGGAAAAAACAAATCCCATTTAGTTTGAGTCATTTAATACCAAATTTGATTCATTAGGAACCTTCCTAATAATCAGTATATGGCTAATAGAGGGGTGCCTGGGTGGCTCAGTTGGTCAAGTGTCTTGATTTCTGCTCAGCTTATGATCTCCGGGTTGTGAAATCAAGCCTTGTGTCAGGCTCCATGCTAGGTGTGGAGCCTGCTTAAGATTCTCTCTCCTCCTTCTGCCCATCCCCTCTATAAAAAAACAAAACAAAACAAAAAAACAAATGTATATATATCCATGTAAACGGTTATATATGGATAATAGAGCTACATTTTCATTGAGTGATTATTTTGTGCCATACTGCTAAGTGTTCTACATGAAGATGTTAAGTTTCATAGCACTGTATGGTTAACATAATTATTCTCCCTTTACACAATAGGAAGCTGAGGTCCAGAGAAGTGAACTATTCAAGATCATTTAGTTAAGGAGATGCACAATCCATGTCTGTGCACACTTACTCTTAGTCAGAGCCTGGCTATTTAACTGTTACGATAGCTTTCCTTCTCATCTTCCCTTGGCATCTTGAAGACATTATCAATTTATCATTTAACCATAGATAATCTGGTTACCCAGCACTTGGGACCTATAGGTTCTTGTCTATTCCAAATGACTTACTCCTGTATCTGGTGTTGGAGAGAAGTACATTAATTGAGTACCCAACATGTGCCTGGCACCAACCTGGGCACTTTGATGCTCTATTGCCTCATTTAATTCTCCCTATAATAATAAATGTTAAGGACTACTTTGTCCATTGTCCAGGTGGGAAAGTGGAAGCTTCTGGAGTTTAAGGAACTTGTCCAAGTTTACACAGCAGACAGGAGTTAGAGCCAGAATATTTATTAATGAGTTGATTGACTCTCAACACTTTTTATGCCATTTCTTGTCATCTAAGAATATTCTTAAACTGCCTACTCTTGGACAGGGATAAATATGTGATAGGTTTAAAAGAATCAGCAATATGGTAAATAATGTGTGAAATGGGTATTAAATCAATGGAAATAGCTATAATAGATTATGTATTTAATTGCTGCCACGTGCTAGGCATTAAAGTGGGTTAATAAACACTGGCTGTGTGGATAGAAGAGCAAGGCATTTAGTTAAACTATAGAAGATGAATTCTAGACTCGTGTTTCTCAAAGGTTGCCAGATTGAAAGGAATTTCAGAATTCCAACTTTCCATCTTATGTGGAGTCCCTTTTACAATGTCTAAAGACTCCAAATGAATATTCCACAGTATATTCCACTTCTTTCTCAGATAGCTTTAAATATTAGAAAGGTCACCCACACAGTGTGTCTCAGGGCCTGTCCTGTAACTCCATCCATTGGGTCCCAGGCTGTGAACCCCACAACAGCCCGTACAAAGTCTCTCTTGCTCTCCACTGTTGCTCTAGCAAGGGACACAGGGTCTGGTTCATATTAGATAATCAGAAAATATCTGTTGAGCAGATGAATGGATGGGTGATAAATGGTCCTGGGTTCTATCCTGAAAACCCAGAGTAAATTTGGTCTGTCTTTCCTATGCCAGTCCTTTAAATATTTTGAGCCAGAAATCATATCTTCACTGGGATACTCTTCTTTTAACTGTTATTATATGTTTGGAGTGGTGTGGGGAAAGGATAGTTATGGAATAATACTTTTTATATGCCAGTTGTGTTAGCCATTTTCATGTATTATTTCATTTCATCCAGCATCTCTGTGAGATAGAGGTAATGTGATGATTACTATTGTATGGGTGAGAAAACTGGTGCATCGAGAGTTTTTGTGTTACCCAAGACTACACATAGCCTAGTGAGGTTATAAACTCATGTATCTCATCAGTCATTTTAATACTCCTCAAGACACAGGGCTTGTGTTAACTTGAAATTTGGGTATTGCCCAACATTTGATAGAAGTCAAGAAAACTCGGGTCTTGAATTTTCTACCCTCAGAGTTGGAAAAGAATCATGAATAACAGGAGATCTGCATTTGCTGGAATGGCTTGGCTTCTGTAATTATGAAAATTAGTTTGTGATAAAAATGTCAGGTCAAGGACAATCAATGGGAAAATATATTCCATGAATCTTTTCAGTATAGACTCCTTGGTGGCTTTTACCCATTTCATGGGGTGAGATTGGTGTAGAAAATCTAGTCAAGAGTCCCATTGTGTCCGAGTGGAAAGACCTCAAAAGTTGAAAACCTTCTTCTCCTGCTTGGTACTGGAGGTTGATTGAGGCTTTTTATGAACACATCTGGCAGGAAATGACATCTGTAGGAACAGCTGGCTGGAAAAAGACTGAGGATGGGTAGGGCTAGGTTCAGTGATGAATGGTGTTTTAAATTCCTACCCAGACTATAGAGGGAATAATTGGATGAGGGGCTGTCGTGGTTGTCTTTTGCACAGCAAAGTATTCTGTGTGTCCTTTTAAAGCTTTGCTTGCAAGTGAAATGGGTGTGCCTTTTGTGCTTTTCCCACATCTCACAGACACAGCACAATCTTTGAGAGAGTTGGCCGTTGGGGGTGGGATTTAACAATAGATTGTAGGAACTTGAGAATACACATAAGCCTTAGCCTTGCAGGCAATATAAATTAGTAGGAGATGCCATTCAAGCCCCCATATTATTTTCTATTTCTCCTTGGAACTACTTTGCACACTGGGAATTACTTTAAAAAATACATGTGATTATTGACTAAGTATCTTCCCCGTCTGGTATCTCTAGATATCCCTTCTATCTAGTACACTAGATATCCCTTCTAGGAAGGGAAAAATGGTATCCAACATGTCTGTCTTGTTCACCATTGTATCATGAGCAATTTTTAGTAACGAGCTTGTAGTAGGTGCTTATTGAGTAATTGGGAATCGGTGTTGTAGAGTAATGAATAATTATATCAATTATTATCAATATAAAAATATTAACATGAATCATTTGGGGCTTGGGAAAAACTGGGTTCATATCTTTGTTTCACTACTTAGATTCACACACTTAGGTAAATCATTTTGACTCTGATATCTTCAGTAACTTATTTTATAAAATATAAACAGTAATACCTGCCTTAAAGGGTTGTTGTGAAAGCTGAAAGAAATCATTCATTTCAAGCACTTAAGTGCAATGGTTAATGCACAGTTAAAATTGTTATTTGTTAATATAATTATTGTTACATTTCACAGCTGTCTTACACTCATTTAAGAGTACTGGTTGGAAGAAAGTTGCATTATTTTTTAATCACTTTACTGAGGTATGACTGAAACACAAAAACTCTATATATTTAATGTATACAACTTGATGAATTTAGAGAGAAGTACACACCTGTGAAACCATCACCACAATCTACACCATAAACCTATCCATCACCTTCAAAATTTTCCTCCCACTCTCTTATTGATGATGATGATGGTGATGGTAATAAGAACACAACAAAAAATCTACAGCTCCTACAGCCACCACCCAATATGTATGGTTTGTGTCTCCTAATTAAGGACCTGTTTACTAATTTTTCTTTGGGAATGACCTGGTTGAATTGTAGACCTCTGGTTTCACCACCTTCAGAGCAAGCTCTTTATGGTCTTACATCCTGCTTTCCCAACAACAACACAGATATTGGCTAATATATAAACTGCTAATGTACAACAAACTCTTTGCAGTCTTTTTCATACTTAATCCATGTAACAAGACAGGGAGGCAGATCTTACTGTCACCATTTTACAGACAAGGAAGTTGAGATTCAAATGACTAAAATACAGTTGCAAGGCCAGTCAGTGGTGGTTGAAAAAGAACATTGAACTCAGTCTGACTCCAGAGTCTGGAATATAGATCAGTACACACACAGTTCATAGAAGTACTCAGCATTTACTTGGTGAATAAAGGAGGGGATAGATTGAGACTTGTAGGTTCTCGATCCTGTTTCATGGTCTAGACTCCAAGGCAGGGCCAGAGAAGATACCTGCTAGGTACAAGTCCCTTGTTCACAGAAGCTATGCCAAGATTAACCCAGCAAGTGGAAGGGTAGGAAGAGATAAAGAAATACTAGCAGACCTGGGGTGTTTTATCCTCATCAACTGCTTGAGAACTTAGGTGAACAGGCTGCTAGGGGACTAAGACCTCAAGACTAAGCTGTCAGGGCTGGAAAGGCATCCTGATGGAGACGGAGCAAATTTCTCATTGCAATCCAAGTTTGTAGCTGAAACAACCTGAAGGGAGTCAGGTCGTAGGACCTGAATGTGAACCCTGAATGACTGTCTTCTAGGGTCATCATCTAATTTTGATAATCAGTTTGGGACACTTGATTTCCTTGATGAAACTTGGAGTGGTGCTTGTTGACATGGGAAGATTGCAGTGAGTTTCCATTTCATTTCACTCTGTGGAGGGGTCATCCATTCTCTGCCTTTCCTTCACCAGAGCAGAGTTTGACTATGAGTTTTTAACGGAAGGGGATTCAGGGCACCAGTACCAAACTGGGAAAGCCACTGGCTATCTTAGCTGAGAGGATCAAGGTGTACCTACAATGATAAGTATCAAAAAGATAAAGATTTCTGCCCATATATCTATCCATCCACAGATTTACCTGCCAACTTCACCTACTCATTTCATATAGCCATCCATCATCCAACAAATATTTATTGATGTTTCTGTATAATTACTATGCTGAGCATTGGGTGTACAGAGAGATGATCAGGGACATGGTCTCCTGACCTCAGAAAGTTTACAGTCTTGGGGAAGGAGGACCTATAGTTTCGAGTGGTTAGGAAATGCATCTTTTATCTTTTTTATTTCAGACTTGAATCTCCCTTTGTTAGATAATATGGACACAGGAGATGTATGTTGGATGGGTAAAGGAACAAAGTGCATAGACACTGTTGAAAGAATGCATGGTCGGGAGAAGAGGAAGCCAGGCCCAGTAAGGGAGACTTGGCAAGAGGCTAGGTAGGAAGGGAAAGAGCAGTTGATAGCCATAGACTGGTGGAACTAGGAAGGCAGAGACAAGTTCAGGGGGTGAGCCTTGGAGCCAGAAATACATCTTCCTCCAACTGACTCTATCTTGAAGATTAACCACTGTCAAGATTATTGAAGGTTGGGGATGAGACATTTTTAACCTGGGGTCCATGGATAGAATTCAAGGAGTCTGAACTGGGATATGAAAAAAATGACATTTTTATGTACTTTCACTTTTAACTGCAAAGTTAGCATTTCCTTCATTTATGATTGTAGACGACAAAGCAGTGTTTAACAGAATCTGTGACTGTCATCTATCGAATCATACATCTTTTCATATCACATTACAGTTGATGTTCATATCCCAGAATATTATTTATGCTCATTACTCATTACTTTGAAATTATGGTTGTTATTAAGTCTGCTGCTAGATCTTTTTATTTAATGCATTAATAAACTGGTCTTTTGCCAAATCACAAGTTTGTTTTAAAAATATTTTGATAACTCTATTGCAATACTATTGATGTTCTTTGTAATCTTTGTGTCCTATTTTTATGAATTTAAAAACATTCTGAGAAGGGCTGCATAGTCTTTTTTTCCCCATCCCTGTGACTTAATTTTATAACTGGAAGTTTGTACCTCTTAATCTCCTTCACTGATTTTTGCCCATACCTTCATTCCCTCTTCCTGATAACCACCAGTTTGTTCTCTGTATATATGAATCTGTTTGCATTGCCTTCATTAGACCAAAATGGAGGTTCAAGACACATACGAAACAGTTTGAGAACTTCTGGTTTAGATACAAATGCCTTTTTATGCATTCAGAGAGATTTAAGACTCAGGTCATTTGGGGGTGCTGGAGGATTGAGGTCAGGGAAATGGTGTTTAGAGCCAAATTCTTTTGCTTGACTGGCTGGTATTAAATGGTACTCCCAAGTGCGGCATTGAGAGAGGGTAATATGATGCAAACTCTTGACTCCCTTTGAGTCTTTATGACCAGGAAACTCTCACCGGGTTTTTTCACTGCCCCACTGCTGGGCTTCCCTGGCATAGGCCCTTGACTAGGAAGGAAGCTTTAGCTCATCATTTCACAACTAGAACCTAGAGGGAGATACTACCCTCCAGATGCTTGTACCAGACTTCCAAATTTATTACCATTTCAACATGAGTAATGAATGCCATGTGTTGTGTGATGTGTTCTTTTGAGTTTATTAAATCACCCGGGTGCTATTCCAATTGGGTGTTTTTATCATCTCTTGAAGAGATATGAAATTTATGGTTGCAGTTTTCTCTGTTTAGATAATTTTGACACTTTTCCCCTTACATGGTTCATTATTTTTTTTCTTTGTATTCGCCATAGAAGTAAAGTGTTTAAAATAACTAGAGCTAAGCTGATGAAACTAACAGATCCATAAATTGGGTCATGAATGATCCTTTAAGGTGCTGCTGTGCCTGAGAGGTGAGCCAAAGCAACTGACAGGTGAATAAGGCAGTGTACTCTAAGACAGAGGAGTAGATGGGGATGAGAGTCCCAACATAGAGCCTGAAGGATTGCTGTGTATGCAAATTGAAACTGATTAGTCAGTGCATCCAGGAGGGAGTCCTGTCTTTCCAAGAATGGCTCTAAATGGGGTTGAGGAGGTAAGTGCCATGTTGAATTAGCCCCAGCCTTTGTTCTGACATGGCCAGGAGCCCTGGCTCTATTGGCATGTCCATCCAGTATCCACTCACTTTACTCCTGCCGTTTTCCTTGTAAGATTTAGAAGAGAAAAACTAAAAGATCTATTTTCCTTCACCATGTCTCTTCATCACTCAAAATCAAATCCATTTTTCCAACTTTATTATTAAAAATTGAATTTAAAAATATATAATCACAAAATGTACATTATATACCCACCACCCAGATCCAATGCCTGTGAACATTTTGCCACTTTGCTTTTTCCACACATGTATGTGTGTATGCATGTTTCATGTGTACTTGAGTCACAGTACATTGCAGATATCAACCCCAAAACCTTCAGCTTCATCTTCTAAGAACATTCTCTTCACAATCACAACTTTTACATACCCAGGAAATAATTAGCAATAATTCCCTAATGTTATCTAAAATATAGTAAAGATTCAGGGGCACCTGGATGGCTCAGTCAATTAAGCGTCCAACTCTTGATTTAAGCTCAGGTCTTGATCTCAGAGTTGTGAGTTCAAGCTCTGCAAGTTCAAGAGTTGTGAGTTCAAGCTCAGAGTCTGAGTTCAACACTGGGTGTGGAGCCTACTTAAAAAATAATAAATAAAAGATAAAAAAATAAAATACAGTGAATATTCAGATTTTCCCACTTGTTCCCCAAATATGCTTTTAAAACTTTAAAAACTGTAATTCCATCAGGGTTTACACCTTCCTTTTGACTATTATACCTTTGAGTTTCTCTAAATCTAGAGCAAGAGTTCTCAACCTTTTTGGTTTCAAGATGCCTTTATAGTCTTAAAAATACTGAAGAGCTTTTGTTTATGTGGCTTATATCTGTGTTTTGCACATACCCCATGTGCATGTGCACCCCCACACACACACAGATGACTTCTGGCAATGTCTAGACATATTTTTATTCATCACAATGGGGGGAGGGGATGTGTTACTGGTATCTAGGGATTAAGGGCCAGAAGTCTTAGTACTTTGGCGCTGCTCTAACCTGATACCATATTTCTTATAGTCTGGAGGCTGGAAGTCCAAGTCAAGGCATTGTCAGATTTGGTGTCTGATAGGGGCCTGCTTCCTGGTTCGTGGATGGCCGTCTTCCCCTCTGTGTCCTCACATAGTAGAAGGGGTGAGGGAGCTCTATGGGGCCTCTTCTGTAGATGCATTAGTCCCATTCATGAGGGCTCCATCCTCATGACTTAATTACATGAAGACCCTACCTCCTAATACCATCACCATGGCGGGGGTGGGGGTAGGTTTTACCATGTGAATTGTTTGGGTGAGGGGATACAAACATGTAGTCCGTAGCACCAGGGATGCTGCTAAACATCTTAAAATGTTCAGGAAAGCCCCCAAGTAGAGAATTATATAGCCCCAAATGCCAGTAATGCAGAGGTTGTGAAATCCTTGTTTATAGCTTATGTGTGGATTGTAGTCAACACTTACCAAGCCCCTACTCAGTGCAAGGCACTATGGTAGGTGCTGTAGGGGATGCAGCCATGTGGAACATTGTGTGGAAAGCTAGTGTAAAAGCAGTTGGAAAGTACCATATTCTGGGTCTCCTCACCTGTGTTTATCCTAGCTACTCGGCATTTCCCATCACAGACATTCAAGAGGCAACTGTGGGGTCCTACAGTTGGTAGTTGGACCTTGGTAGGAAAGCTGCCTCCATCTTCTTCTGTGTTTCATTCTAAGTGAAGCAGATATGTGTAAAAGTGGCAGTAGCCTTCTCTCTAGGGACCAGTCAGTGCTCAAGACATTCCAGGTGTTGTGGGATTCCTTTCCTGCCTGCGACCCACCCATTGATGAGACAGATATTTATGGTGTGCTGCCTTCTCTCCCAGATGCCTGCCCTTCTTGCTTTTTATCTTCTCCATGTGCCCTTGCCATGGCTGTCCTGTCTGCTTTGTTCCTGCTTCATTTGTTTTAGTGACTGACTTTTAAGTAGTAATATCTTGAAAGAACTGTATCTCTTGGCTCAGGTTTTCTTGAGCTATGCTGTATTCTGGAATCAGTTGTGATTGCCTTAAAAAATATAGATTCTGGTTATTCTTCCTGGAGATTCTGCTGGAAGACAGTAATCTTGATGTTAATCTCCAATAGGGATTCTTGTAGTCAAGGTGGAGAATCTATGTCTTTGCTCCAGAAAATGTACTTTACGTGTCAGAAAGTGGGAATTCCACTGCTGGGACATGCTTGCATTTGGTCTTCATGTTGCAAGTTCTTTTTTCTTTTTTTCTAATTCCTGGATCCCATAGAAGAGTAATGCTCCTTCTAGTTTAGAATTCTCCTCTGACTTCTCACTGTCTTCAGAATAAAAACAGTTCCACAGCCCCTTCCTAACATACAAGGCCCTGCACACTCTGGTCCTTGCCCACCTCTCTCTCATCATCGCTGCTCTCTCCCTGATCAATGTGTTCCAGCTTCATTGACCTTATTTTCATCTCCTCGAACAAACTGTTTTCTATCTCAGAACTTTGCACCTGCAAACTGTCCTCTGTACTTTAAACATCCTTCCTCTTGCTCTCTAGGCAGTTGGCTCCTTCTCCTTCACCTTTAAATCCATCCCGTCAGACAGGCAGTCTCTGACTTCTACCACTAAACGTAGTTCCTGCTTATTATCTTACATACCACGTTCTTCCTTCCATTTCTATCATTAGTTACAATTGACAGACTATGGGATGGTGTGTTTGCTGTCTTCCCAACCAGTGGGTGTCTTGGGGGCAGTGAGCCTTTGGTCACTGTCCTATTCCCAGCTCCTGGTTCAGTGTTTGGCATATCATTGGCACTCAGTAAATATTTAGTGGATGAATGAATGAATAAATGAATCGGTACATGACTAGACTTTCTCTAGCTGTTTTCCTGTATTTCCCAAATGCCACTAATCTTAGAGCCTAGAAAACTCAGGATGGGAGGAATGAGAGGTCTACTCTAGCCCCTTGGGCCTTCACACTTGTCCTGGGCCTGTTTTCAGAGGCCTCATGTCCACATGCCTGCAAAAGCTGGACAGAGCCACACAATGCCCTCAGAGCCCACAGAAGTGGGAGCTGGTGTCAGCAGGCCTTGGCTTCTCAGAGGCATCTGCTGAAAGCAGTTGTTGGCACGAGTGTGTCAAGAGAGTAGCAGAGCAAAGGAAATGTCAAAGGGTGAATGGGATAATCAGGCCCTAGCCGTCAAAACTGCCACCCACTCAAGCCTGTCAGATTCTACAAGAGAAATCTTCCAGACGTGTCAGATTCTTCACATGGCTAATGGCAGAGAAAAGGATGCACCTGAGGGAGGCTCGTGGGGCCAGTACTGATTGACTGGAGCCTTTCGGAGCCTGACTGGGCATATCCAGTGTGGGGAGGAAGGCCATTTAGAGGGGCGGCAGCTGGAGAGGAAGGTGACAGAAACTCTTTCAAGGTACGAGTGTCTGATTAAGTCCCCAGTGTGTGAAATAAGTGCCCAAATGACCATTATTATTTCATTTTCCTTTTCGTTTCTTTGTTGTGGGTGCTCATGAAACTAAGGAACGGCCTTGCGATCCCTTGGCATAGTAAACAGGGTTCAGGAGAGTCTTCAGTAATACTAGTGTTCCCATAACAAGGCATATTGCTGCACTTGTTACATTAATATTATTCTGTGGATCTCTCAGGTATCATATGAGAGTTGGGGGAAGAGAACAGTGGACAAGACAGACCAGATCTGTCCCTTTGGAGCCCACATTCCAGTAGGGACAGATGGGGACAATATGTCATTTAAAGTCATTAGTAAACAAGATACAGACTGTGATGAATTCCACAGAAGGAAGCAGGTCCTGTGATAAGGAGTGGCCTGGGGGTGGGGTGGGGTTGTCTACTTTAGATAAATGAGGAAGTGATGTAGCTGGGAACCTGAGGGAGGAGTTATAACCTACATCTCCCTTCCCTCATTTTAATTATTTCTGAATAAAGAATAGGTCTTTATTTCTCCTATTTTAAAGAATCAAAGAGAAATTGTTATTTGAAAATATCAGGGTGGCAGAGATGTGATGCTTGTGAGCCAACCTAGGATCCTTCACTAATCTCACGTGGACTGGTCCTGATTTCACCACCACTGGGTTTACATGGGCTAAAGCTCTCTCAGCTATGTGGACCACCCTAAGTGTTTCATTCTGTCTCCTTATCAAACACACATGGATGATATGGGTAAAAGCCTACAAATGTGTGGCCCTGGGCATCTGGCTTGTTCTTTGCAAGGCTGTTCCAACTCTACCCCAAGCTAAATTGAAGTTGGTAAAGATACCTGTGCCTCCACCTACTTTCAGGAGAAATAATTGCTGATATTTACAAAGTAAAAGCATTTGGCTTTGTTGATAGACCCCACTGTATTTATGGTTCTTGTTTGTTTTGGTTTTTTGGTTTCATTAACAGTTGCTTTTAACTTTGATAATTATCATATTTTCTTTGGGTTTATTTTACACCCATCCCCACCCACTGAAAGATTCTTAAGTTGAAAGAAAGCTTGGCTTAGTTACTTACTCTTGCTTATTTTCTAATACATACATCTAAGGCTATACATTTTCCTCTGAGAACTACTTTGGCTGTATTCTGTCACATTTGCTCTGCAAACCCTTGTCATTAAGCTCTACATAGTTTGCAATTTCCATTTTGATTTTCTCTTTCAATATGATTTTTAAATTATCAAGTATACATACAGTTTGGGGAGCATTTTGGGTTCTTTATTTCTAATATTACAGGATTGATGGAGTAATTGTAGTTCAGTGACTAACAACTTCAACAAAATCTTGAGATTTTCTTTGTGGTCTGATACACAGTCAGATTTAAAAGTGTGTACTTGAAGATCGTGTGTTGTCTGTATTATTTGGGCTGATCAAATGGCTCTATAGATTTTCTTATTTTCTGCTTCATGTATGGCTTTCTTTTAATTTATCTTCTGTAGTTGGTGTTTCTATGGAAAAGCTCTATTAGTATTATTTTCTTGCTTAGCTTTTAGCACCAAGCCAGAAATAACAAAGTAGCAAGAAAAAGAAATAACCCCTTCATCACTTCTACAGATTAGTCAAGGGGATATGTCTGCTAATGAGACTTTACAGTGAAGTGGGGCTGAATTTATGCAGTAAAACTGCCTGTGGCAAGGACATCTCTGCGGAGTCTGAGGGATCTGCTTCTGGATCACTTTCAGGGGATGACAGTGGTTGCAGTGGCTTCATAATGAGACATTTCTAGAGCTCTGGCACTTTGTCCACCAGGCAGGGATGGGGAGCATTCTAGCAACCACCTCATCAACCAGTGCACTTTTTAAAAAGGACTTTCAAAAAGGACTCAGAAAAATATAAAATTAAGGTCATCTCTGAGGTCTTTGCTGAGCTGAATAAACCTTGAAGCAAAAATCGTATCTTTTTTCAAAGCTTAACACAGAGCTTTAGATATCTATGAGAAAGAACAGCACTTTGAACATAAGGCTTGATTGGTAGCATAAAGCACTAGAGGTGGTTCTAATAACTACTGGGGCTGCTGGAAAGTACTTCTGGAGTAATCAGTGACACAATCATACGTTTTCAGGCTTCTCTGCAATCCCTTATCTGGAAACATAAACAGGCTGGATCTAGGTTGGATGGTTTTCCTCTTCAGATAAAACTGTAGCCTCCAAGGGCTTTGGAGAAGTGACAGGTAGATAGCTATGTGTAATTCTTCATTTAACTGAACCAGCACCCTCTCCCTCCCCTCTTCACTGTCATAGAGATGTCAGTTTTCTTACTTTGTGTGTCACAATGCTTTTGACAGCAGGCTCCTCCTCTCTTCCCTCCTACTCCTGTTTTATATGCCTGTTTTTACACATGAGGTAGTTCACCATTATCTGGGAAATGTGTCTGTCTGGTCTGAAGTCACTGGACTGGTAGCAGATGAAGCATACTTTTGACTCCTTTGGTATTAGATTCTCCCTAGCTTGTTTTATCTCACTCAATTGCTCTGGGGCTGGTTGCCCATTCTTTGGGTAGGGGAAGCATTACCATAATTAGATAGTGTTATTTGTTAGAATTCTCCAAAGAAACAGAACCTATAGGATAGAAATAAGATATATACATATACATTTATTAAAAGCATTGGTTCATGTGATTATAGAGGCTGAAAGTCCCAAAATCTATATTTGACAAACCGGAGATCCAGGAGAGTTAATGGTATAGTTCTAATCTGAGTCCAACTGCCTTAGCACGAGGAGAGCTGATGGTGTAAGTTCCAGTCTGAGTCCAAAGGCAGGAGAATGGAGAAGACCAGTGTCCCAGCTTAAAGACAGTTGGGCAGAGAGAGCAAATTCTCCCTGACTCAGCGTTTTTCAAAAATTATAATTAACATACAATGTTACATTATTTTCAGGTCTCCAACATACTGATTCAATTCCACACATTCCTCATTGCTCACCATGATAAGTGTAGTCTCCATATGATGTTATTACAATATTATTGACTATAGTTTCTATGCTGTAGTTGTCATCTCTGTGACTTATTTATTTTATAACTGGAAGTTTGTACCTCTTAATCCCCCTTACTCAGCGTATTCGTTCTCTTCAGGTCTCCAGTGGGTTGGGTGAGTCCCACCCACACTGGGGAAGGCAATGTGCTATACTTAGTCTACTAATTGAAATGTTAATCTCATTGAGAAACACCTGCACAGACACACCCAGAATAATGTTTAACCAAATATCTGGGTGCCTTTTCACCCAGTCAAGTCGACACCTAAAATTAAGCATCATAGCTCTATATGTAGTATTCATGATATGTTACAAAATTTAAAAGGGAACAATCCCTACCCAGGCACTCAATCCATTAGTATTGCCTGAGCACCCCTATACAATAGTTGAATACCAACAAAAAAGTCTCAACTCAAAACTAAGTTAAACAAAAACAAAATGTTATTTCACAAAACTGAAAATTCCAGAGGGTATGTCTTTCTTTCCTATTAGGCATTATGGATCTGAATCCTCTAATGATGCCTCAAAAAATCGGTCTCAAATTATTTCCTGTGTTTTGGCTTCATTCTCAAACAGGCTCTCTGCTCTCAGTGGGATCATGGCTACCAGCAGCTTCTGTTTTACCATGTTTGCCCGTCTAGCAGCCGAGTTTCTGCAAAAGCCACAGTTGCTTATGTTCATTGAGTTAGCCTGGGTCACATATCCATCCCTAAATCAGACTTATCAGAGAGAGGGCACAATATGCTGACTGCTTGAGGTCAAACTACAGGGAAAGAGCATGAGGAAGGGATGACTCTTGAGTAGAAACTTGGGGTACCAAAACTAGAAGAAGTTAAACATAGAATTACCATATGACCTAGCAATTACATATCTAAGTTCATAGGTCCACAAAAAAGACTTGTACATGAATGTTTATAGCAACACTACTCATAAAAACAAATGTCCATCAGCTGATTAATAGATAAACAAAATGTAGATACACAAAACGTGACCTAACCATACAGTGGAATGGAATGAAGTTTTGGAGTGCCTGGGTGGCTCATTTGTTTAAGTGTCTGACTCTTGATTTTGGTTCAGGTCATGATCTCATGGTTATGAGATGGAGTCCTGTGTCGGGCTCCGTGCTAGGTATAGAGCCTGCTTAAGATTCTCTATCCCTCTGCCCCTCCCCACTTCTTTAAAAAAAGAAAAAGGAATGAAGTATTGGTACATGCTACAAGGTGAATGAACCTTGAAAACATTATACCTGAATGAAAGAACCCAGACACAAAAGGTCAGATATTGTCTGAATTCCACTTATATCAGATATCCAGATAGTCAAATTCATAGATGCAAAGCAGATATATGGTTTTTAGGGATTGGGGAGGGACTGCTGAATGGATGTGGGGTTTCCTTTTTTTTTAATATTCAAGTGTAATTAACATATGGTATATTTGTTTCAGTGTACAATATAATGATTCAACAATTGTGTACATTACTCAGTGTTCATCATGATAAGTGTGCTCTTAGTGAAATCTTGCCATTTGCAACATGGATAGATCTAGAGGGTGTCAGTGAATTCAGTCAGAGAAAGACAGATACCATATGATTTCACCCATAGGTAGAATTTAAGAAACAAAACAAAGAAGAAAGAAAAAAAAGAGACCAAAAAACCAGACTCTGAAATATAGGGAACAGACTGGTGGTTGTCAGAGGGGAGGTGGGGGGTGGGTGAAAATAGGTGAAGGTTCATTTTGGGGCAATGAAAATGTTCTGAAACTAGATGGTGATGAGGGTCACACAACATTGTGAATGTACTAAATTTCACTAATGGTAAATTTTATGTTGTTGTATTTTACCGCAATAAACATAGTACATATTAACCCATTTTGAATTAAAATGAAAAACTAGAGGAAGCAAGATAGGAGGAATGCTGAGTGGGCAAAATCATTCTCTAGCCCATGTCCATAGGGAACTCATCAAGATCAAAAGCAACACCAATGAAACTAGTGATTATGGGGTGAAGCATGGAAGATGTAGAATCTTATATGCATATGCCTTTGAAGTCACAAGGCCTAATTTTCATCTTCAGGTTTCTGCTTGAAGATCCTGTGCATCTGTGGAAGAAGTAGCTGTCCCTCATTACAGTGTGGATCCTAGACTCACACACCTTCCTTTTTTATTCAAATACAGTTGAAGTCCTGGGCACCTCCCAAGAATGTTATTCTTATCAGTTCAACCATACAAGTTTATTGAGTTTCTATTACGTACCTGGTATTTTCTTAGACACGGGTATATATTTATGATAGACCTAGTAACTACATTAAGTTAGTACTTATTATGTGCCAGGATTTTTGCTAAATCTGGCTATTTTTTCATTCACTTCTCACAATAGCCCTGTGAAACGGGTACTATTATTGTCTCCCCTTTACAGATGAGAAAACTGAGGCTCAGCTTATGGAAATGGTCTAGTTAGATGGCAGAGGCAGGATTAAAAACATAAAGCCCCCTGATGCTAAAATCCCTGCTCTAAACCATCTAACATAGTAAATGAGTACATCAGCAAATGCTGGATGCTCTTAGCCCCACGCAAACCAGAGAAGCATCCATTAGAAAGCACAAATTAGACCATCTTGCTGTCTTCTGTGGATTCCCTATTTATAGAGTGCCCAGTGGATGCTTTTTCTAACTTAAGCTAGAAGGTTTTCTTTGAAAGTTTCAATCTGCAACTTAAAAGCAAAGCAAGAGAAGAAAAGAGCTGGGAGTGCACTTCACCAAAAGCTGTTCTGAAATCTGAGAGCAAGGACACAGGAGGAGAAAGATTATCATCTTATTAGCGTAGGAGGATAAAGATGATCAGGCAGGGATGCTCCATTATTTATAGGAATCCAGCTCTTTTCTATACACTTCACTGAGGCATTTGATATATTTGTGCTGGAGATTAACACTGATGTTATTTTCTTTAATGTCTGTTTTTAGTGTATGCGATGCATGTTGGCATTCAGGAAATTCAGCCAGAGGAGAAAAACAATAGTATTAATTAGGAATGTCAGTCATGGGTGTTATGAAATTCAAAACTGCCAAGTTTCTGGAGCATTTAGTGGTAATTATAATAGACTGTGGAGACAAGCTGTTCTTCGTTTCCTATACAGAAATGCACAGTTTGATGGGCAAGTGATCAAAGTGCTCATGCAAACCCTTGTGAAAGAGTGTCTCTCTCTTGCCCTGTTATTTTTAGGACTCTATGCTTTTGCTAATTCAGAGCTGCCCATAGAGAGGAGACCATCGGTGAGTATAAGGCCCCTTGTCTTTTATAATTTAAAATTGCTATTTAATTTTTTTTCAATATCTCCACACAAGTTGGTGTATGTGTGTGGGGGGTTTGGGGGGAATAGGTAAATGATACCATCCGCCAGCCTGGCAGTATATTCAGGTTTAAATCACAGCCATAGCCTTTTTTCCAGGTAAAGTCCCACATTTAATCAATTTTCTCTCAAAGTGATGAATAATAAAAACCCATCCTCTGTTCTTTGGATAACCCAGTTAAATGGGTAGAAGAGAGATTTGCATTTTTGAGAATTGGAAGAAAAGGGTTGCCACTTCCCTGGATTTTCTCAGGTTTCTGGTTAGAGGATTATTTCCTGATTTGTTTTGTGAGGATTCATATCAACCTAGGGGCAGAGAATAGAACCATGGGGATGTTAGAATTCTAATGCTAGTACCCTGATTTCTTAAATTACCTTATATGCGCCTTAGAATGGCCCCTTGAGACTGTCTAGGGAGATCCCAACACACCCAAAGAGGAGACTTATTTGCAGAGATCAAGAAATTTGCCCAAGGTTATTCAGATGCTGAGTGTCAGGAGGGCTCCTGACTTTATGCCTGGTATTGTCTGTACTTCACTTTACTGCCATTCCTGGAAATGCCACTGGGCCTTTGCATATGCTGTTCTCTATGTCTGTTAGGCTGAACTGCTTAAGTCTGGCTTTAGGCACATTTTTTTCTTAATGGACAGGCACTCCTCTGTAGAAAGGACCTAACTTGTAGGTAATGGTTAAGTGTGTCATGTTCCCTACAAGACTGATATTCACCTGATTCAAACAAAAGCAAAGAATCAGACAGGGCTCAGAGTAAGTCCTGTTTTCCCAGGAAAGGGTATAGCAGCAAGAGACTCAGAATCATCCATCTCTGATTCTTTTTTTCCTATAAGCACCACCTCCATTAGCTGGAGATGATGATGTCAAGTGGAGAAAACTCGAGTTGTTGTTGGTTCACCCATAATTTCTGGGATTTACAAGAAGCCCAGTTAAATTCAGTGGCATCTGATGGTACGGGCCAGATGTAGAAATAAAGGAGGTATGAAGAGAGGTCCTTCGCTGTATGTGTGTCTCTGGGTTTTTATTTTAAATAATTAGTAGCAGGTCTTTCTTCATCCTGAACTTTTTCAGAAATAATTGGGGAGCTTGGGGTTGAGCCAGTAATTGCCGGGAGATGTGCTGCCCATGGACAAGCCTCTACTCCAGGGCTGGTAAGACAGTGGAAATGCCCCCACCCCCTCCCAGCAGTTTGGAAGAATGTCTAGAGCATCTCTGCATCCTTTGGAAAAGCAGGACACGTTTTCCTGCTGACACACACAAGCCTTATAATTTAGCATTAGAAAAGAAAAATGGTTTAGAACAAGAAAATATATTTAGAGCTCATTATTCAAGTAGGAGTCACAGAGAAGGGGCAAGGACGGAGCCAGTCAACAAGAAACAGCTCACATTACAGGGTCAGAAGGAAGCATGTGCCTGGCACTCAGAAGCCAGGCAGGAAACCACTTCAAGGGCAACAGAGTCCATATCAAGGTCAGGAATCAGTAAGAGAAGGTGCACTAGGTTGAGTAAACCTGTCCTGGAGACTCGGTCTAGAACTGCTCCCTTGTCTGTCCTCTCCTCTCCCTGGCTCCTAGCAAAGGTCGGTTCACAGTGAGTTTCCATGTTCCAGCCCCAAGGAGGCCACCGCTTGGCATCTAAATATTGGTGTTGCATTCATGGAGGCCAGAACTAGGTGTTCCATCAAATGGAAGGGGGTCTGTGAGGCAATTGTTCTGATCGGGCAAAGTTCATGTCTACCTTTCGGTGGAAGGCCACAGTTGAAATTCCTCACCCTCACCCCATTTTTGACTTGCATTTCTTTGCTTTCTCTTTAGCTACCTGCTGTGCCAACCTGCCAACCATCTGTCTCCACCCCCTCACTGTTCTACTTTATATACATAAACATTACAAAGTATGTCATGATCGTCCCTGGCCATATTCTAGGGCTTGCAGCCCTTTTCTGTGTTGTTGAAGGCTTGCTTGTTAGCACCGCCCTGTTTAGCATTTGGCTTGTGTTACCTGCTTCAGCCTACAGCTTTTCTATTTTCCATCAAGGCTGGTTGCAGTAAAGAAGAGGGGATAAGGAAACCCCATGTGTCTCGGTACATCCAGGGGAAAAGGAAAAGGAACTAATGCTTTCTGAAGACCTACTGTGTGCCAGGGATTGTGGTAGTTGCTTTGTAAACATTATCCATTGCAATTCAATAATTATTCCTTGGTTATCCATTAGTGTCCAGTGCTGTTCTAGGAGGTGGTTATAGACTGGAAGACAAGGAAGATATATTCAATTATCTTAGTTCTTAGAGTCTACAAGGGGGACATGTAGTTAAGAAGGAATTATAAGTATAATAGATGTTATACAAGGAGGAGCACAGGATATAGTAAAAATCTTCATAGTGAAAAGCAACTGGATATAACCTGATTTAGGGGGCAGGGAAGGTGTTTGAGTAACTGCTATTTATGCTAAGACTCAAAGGATGAACATGACTACTCTCTATGTAATCTCCACTTTCCCCTAAAATGGATACAATATTCATGTATATTTTGCAAGTGGGGGAACTGAGCTTTAGTGATATGTGGTGCCATATCCAGGCACAACTGGATAGTGATGGATCCAGGATTGAGTCTCAGGTTTGATTCCAGAAGACACCTCTCTTCCTTCAGATTCTGGTTCTTTCTGGGGGCTTTATTAAAAAATCTTGATGACGGGAGAAAGCAAAGGTTGGGGGGCGCTTTCTGGCAATGTTCAGGTTCTGCTTGCTGAGAACTGGAAGTGTCTCCTAGTGTGCATGGAACACAATATAGTGGCGCAAACATCAACTTCAGATTCAGATCTCGTTTGGTGACTTTTATAAATCTTTGTAATTTCAGGGATGCTGTTTCTCCATCCCTAAAGTAAAAACTTTTTTGTGCAGATTCAAAAGATATAATGTATGCCAGGTTATGGCACATGGTAGGTATTTGAAAACACATCTTTGGGTCATAAGGAGGAGAGGGATGAACAGCCCAGGAGGTTCTGTTTGTAAGAGGCCATTTACAGCAGAGCTGTTTCTGGGCTTTGGGCTAAATAGGTTTGTGCTGAAAAAGATAGAAGCATCTCTTTGGGTTTTCAGCCAGGCGGCCACAGATGTGGACAATAGAGAACTCAGCTCACGTGCCCAATGAGAAGAAGACAATTGCTCCCCAAACACAGCTGCCTCCTTCTCAATTGGACCCAACTTTGCCAGATAATGGAAACACAGAAAACAAGGCACGGGAAAAACGAGCTGTTTATGTTTAAACATGGCAATCCAACCTCAACACTGAGCCTTCTTGGATGGCATCCGTGTGTCATCTCACAGCCTGTGTGGCTGTGGGGCCCAGCCTATGGATTTCCAAGACTGTGCTGCAGCCCATCTGTCAGGGAGAGATGGATGATTAATGGCATCTGTTCCAGATGTCCTCTCTCCTTGGGGATGGTGCATGTGGAAAATCTCTGCCTCCTTTCCACCTCTCTTCTAGCAGCTCCTGGAAGTTGCAGACATAGCTTGGAAGTAAAGAAGGGAGTACAGAGCTCTCGTTGAATGCAGTTTTAGGAGACAAGCTCCTGTTTCTGGGAACAACATCTTCTGTGCCTGGAGGCTCTGTGGGCTAAGCCTTGTCCACAGAGCAAGCCAGGATGGAGATCATTTAAAGGATCAAGGCATCATACCTTCCTCTCTAACCCATCCATCTGTCTATCCATCCGTCCATCCATCCATCCATTCATCCATCCACTTATGTAGCTATCCAGCCATCTTTTATTTATTAAAATTATATTTATTGAACAATTGTATATCTGTCATCATGCATTATACATATTTCACCTATAACTTAGGGAGCAGTTAAGAGTTAAGGGGACTCTGGATCCAGACAGTCTGAGTTAGAATCCTGAGTCTCCCTCTCCCTAGTTATTTGGCCTTGAGCAAGCCTCTCAATCTCTTGCAGGTTTCCATTTCCGATGTGTAAAATTCAGATAAGAATTCCAACTCACAAGGCTCTTGTGATGGTCAAATGTGAGATTTGCATGAAAGTGCCTATTATTAGACACATGGTAATGTTCAGTTAATGTTAATGTTATGATTTTTAAAAAATTTATTGAGGTGTAATTGACATATAACATATTAGTCTCAGGTATACAACATAATGATTCAATATATGTACATATTGCAAAATGATTGCCACAATAAGTCTAAAGTGTCCATTAATGGATAAATGGATAAAGAAACTGTGGTGTGTGTACACATACACATACACACACAGAGGAATACTATGCAGCCATAAAGAAAAAATCTTGCCATTTGTGACAATGTAGTTGGACGTTGTATTACATTAAGTGAAATAAGTCAGAGAAAGACAAATACCATATGCTCTCTTACCATGTGGAATCTATTTTTCTATTTTTATTCCAATATAGTTAATGTTAATACAGTGTTATATTAGTTTCAAATGTACAATATAGTGATTGAGCACTTCCATACATCACCCAGTGCTCATTACAAGTGCGCTCTTTAATCCCCATCACCTATTTCACCCTTCCCTGCACCCACCTCTCCTCTGTAACCATTAATTTGTTCCCTATAGTTAAGAATCTCTTGGTTTCTCTCTCCTTTGCTCATTTGTTTGGTTTCTTAAATTCCATATATGAGTGAAATCGTACGGTATTTGTCTTTCTCTGACCTATTTTGCTTAGCATAACACTCTCTAGATCCATCCACATCTTTGCAAATGGTAAAATTTCATTCTTTTTATGGCTGAATAATATTCTATTACATATATATTCACAGATAGTTGGACTGCTTCCATTATTTGGCTGTTGTAAATAATGCTGCAATAAACATAAGGGTGCCTGTATCCCTTTGAATTAGTATTTTTGTATTTTTTTAAACATTTTATTTTTAAGTAATCTCTACACCCAGTGTGGGACTCAAACTTACAACCCTGAAATCAAGAGTTGCATGCTCTACTGACTGAGCCAGCCAGGCATCACAGTGTTTTTGTATTTTGGGGGTAAATACTCAGTAGAGGGATTCCTGGATCGTAAGGTAGTTATTTTTAACTTTTTGAGGAAACTGCATGCTGTTTTCCACAGTGACTGCACCAGTTTGGATTCCCACCAATAGTGTACCAGGGTTCCTTTTTCTCCACATCCTCTCCAACACTTGGTGTTTCTTGTGTTTTTTTTATTTTGTTTGTTCTGACAATTGGGAGGTGAATGCTCATTGTAGTTTTGATTTGCATTTCCCTGATGATGAATGATGTTGAGCATCTTTTCATGTGTCTGTTGGCCATCTTTATGTCTTCTTTGGAGAAATGTCTGTCTGTGTCTTCTGCCCATTTTTTAATTGGATTATGTTTTTCAGGTGTTGATTTATTTGTATAAGTTCTTTATATGTTTTGGATACTAACCCTTCATTGGATATATCATTTGCAAATATCTTCCCCCATTCCACAGGTTGCCTTTTAGTTTTGTCGATTGTTTCCTTTGGTGTGCAGAAACTTTATTTTGATGTCCCCTCGCCTCTCCTGGCAGCTCTGTGTTGACACGTGAGTGTGGGACCAATTTAATGCTTCCTCCTGGGACATTGGTTCTGGAGGGAGAGCTTGGAAACTGTTCTTATGTTAGCACCAGCTAGTCAGTGCCCTCTGAAGAGGGTCATGTGGTCCAAATCCAACTGTCCTGTGGTGTCATATGGCTATAAGTGGCTGGTCTTCCTCTCTCTCTCTCTCTCTTTTTATTCAGATATAATTAACATCAGTGTTATATTAGTTTCAGGTGTACAAGTTAATGATTCAAGAATCTATAAATTTCTTATTGCTCATCGTAAGTGTACTGTTAATACCCTTTATCTATTTCACCCATTCCCCTGCCTACTTTCCCTCTGGTAACCACCAGTTTGTTCTCTATATCCAAGAGTCTGGGGGGTTTTTTGACGTCTTTTTTTCCCCTTGTTTGTTCATTTGTTTTGTTTCTTAAATTCTACATCTGAGTGAAATCATACAGTCTTTTTCTGATGACTTCTTTCATTTAGCATTGTACTCTCTAGCTCTATCCATATTGTCCCAAATGGCAAAATTGCATTTTTTGTTATAGTCGAGTAATACTATGTTGTATGTATATACTGCCTCTTTATTAGAGTGGCTGGTCTTGTTCTTCGGCTTCCATAGCAATTTGGTGGACAGTTCAATATCTTTCTGAAGAGCTACTTCACTGAATACCCAAATCTCTGCCCGTTACTGTCATTTGTATCTCAGAACCCTGATCAATACAGGAAATAAACAGGTCTAAGTGTGTGCGGGAGTGGGGAGATGGGGATGAGGGAGTTATGATTATCTTCTTGACATTTTAAGTCAAATAGTGCCCAATAGTCAAGCCAAAATAGAGAGTCCTGTCCTGAATGATCACCTGGTTAGTCATTGCTTACTTCTGGATGCTTGAATTGCTCAGGAACTTATTAGCTACTGTGGTGGACATATGAGAACCCAAGCAGGTCTCTCCTCCTCCTCTGGTACTTCTATTGCCCATTTTCTTTGGAGAAATGCTACCTGGCATTTGTCTATATTTGTGTTTTCACATGAAGGTGATGGTGATACGTGCAGGGATGTTAAATCCACTTTGGGTCAGCCCCCTGTTCCAGCACTATTAGAGCTATTTCTCAACACCATCTTTTCCTTTGCTCATTTGCAAACCCAGCTCACGAGTGAGGGTGGACAGATTCCTGGGAAAGAGCGATGGCTTAATTAATGGTAATGCGAAGGATGTAGGTGCCTCGGTGATTGGGGCTCTGTGAATGCAGAAGTGGATGGAAGGCTGAGATGCAAAATAGGATAATTGAACTGTTAGCTGAACTGGAATTTAGCAGTTAATCACTTTTATGAAACCTGCATCTCAATTCATTACTCCATTTATGCCTTGTTGCAATACAGCACTGTTCAGCTAATTGGTAAACAGGAGCCAGGCAGAGTACCCAGAAAGGGCAAGGCTATCGAAGGTACCGTGGTATTTTCCAGTGCACATCTCCATTCAGTCCAGCCAGGAGTTGCCTGTTAGCTTCGTGCTCTTTCTCAGAAAGAGAAACTAAATAGCACTAAACAACATAGTGAAGTCATGTTCCTACATCCCAGATAATGTTGCCAACCATCAGTTGTGTTCATGAAGTTATCTAGCCAATTAATAGCTGCTAATAAACTTTTTAGTATGGTAAGTAAGACAGTAGGTTTTGGCAGCACGGCTATCCATATCAGAGATAGGACTACACCACAGATTCCTGTGTGGCATTAGGGAAATTTAATCCCTCCTCTGAACCTCCTTAGGTGTGTTGTAGTGAGGATTATATGGAGTGCATTTCAAAATGAAAGCAGAGTGTCTAGTACAGTGCCTGGTATTTAGTATATGTTCAGTGAATGCTAGATCTTACTGTTATCTTTCACCTAGAAATCATTTGTTTTAAGAAAAGGAGGAATAAAGAAATATCTCTGCCATATGTTTATTGTATCAGACAAAAACTGAAGGGAAGATTAGAGTAAGCTGATTGATTTAATAGAAGTTTATCAACAAAAACTTTGAAAAAGAAAAGACTGGCTAGGAACAAAGGAAGGTGTGAAGGGCATATGCTTTGGATGAGAGGTGTGAAAACAGGACATCATCAAGAAACTTTTTATTGTTTGGGGTGGGGTGCTTAATGAAAATAGGGCCTTAGTCTGCTGGAGGTTTTTTTTGTTTTTTGCTTGATAGAGGAATAAAGAAGCCCCATCTGAAAAAAAACCAAAAAGCAAAAACAACTTCATTTTGGAGCTGAGACCATTATACTCCAAAATCATAGTGATCCTCCCTTCCTATTTAATTTCAGAGCACCCCGTCTCTTTCCTAGTACCCCGACATAGAACCATGGGGAGCTACGGTAGACACAAATCCAAGTGTAGGCCTCCACTGTATACTTGGAATTGTCCTTCCTCCTTAATGACTATGACCTTCTTATTGAGTCAAGCTATAGGTTCCCTTGCAAATACCCATCTATTCCATCTCAGTAAACAGGCCTCTTGGAGGCATAAATTTGGCAATTATGAGTAGAGGTGGTAGGAGTTATGGAGGTGGATGAGAGGGAGAGGGCTGAGAAGAAAGAAAAAAGTCTGAGGACACAACCAAAATGTCAACTCCTAGAGGTCATCAAAAGCACTGGGCTCTTGGGAAAAACATTTTGGGACTCTGAGAGAAGATGCTGATGTTAAGGTGGTTCATTATTCTCCCATTCAGCCATTGTTTATCGAGAACCTGCTATGCCCCAGGTATAGTTTTAAACACTAGACATAGAGTAATGAACAATGCATCCTAGGGCTTGTATTTTTGGGGTAATCAGAATATGAAATTCATAACTATAAATAAGATAAAATTGAAATGTTATAAATGCTGTTGAAGGAGATAGGGTAAAGTGATGATGAGCTGTTAGGGACACCATCTTAGATAAGCACAAAGACCTTTCTGACCAGGTAAGATTTGATCTGAAACATGTAGGATTAAAAAGATCCAATCATGTAAAGAACAGGTGGGATGTTCTAGGCAGTGTTATCAACATATGCAAAGGTCCTGAGGTAGAAATGAACAGAAACGTTCACCTGGCTGAAGAAGAGAGTATAAATGATCTGAGATGGGTCTGGAGAGGATGGAACTTTGAAGGCTATGGTAATGAGTTTGAATATTTTCCTGTGTGCATTGGGATGCATTAACACATCTTCCCCTTGTTGAAATGCATGAGTACTGAGTCTAGAGGGCTGTGATACATTAACTTATGTAGGATACAGTCATAGTTTGGTTTCAGATTACTGTTTCATGTCAGGCACTGGGGTATACGACACTGAAAGCTATTAATGTAAATTAATGATTGCTCCTGCTGGCTTTGTTACAATTTACTCCAATGAGGGATTAATAAATGCATCATGCCTTGCAAATTTGCATGCATTAAAAACCTTACCATCATGGGGCACCATTGATCCCCTTTGGGGGTCTAAGAATAAAAAAAATAACACGCAGCTGGTGCAACTAGTGTTCGATATAAACTGGTTAAAATGAGATAATCGATGGAAAAGCACTTTGAAAAAAGAGACTCACTCTGTAATTATCAGGTGGTACTGGAGATAAGAAAGATGCAATTTGACAGTCACAGTCTCTGTGCCTCTGACACATACTTGCGGTTGAGGAGATTATCATGTGTTAATCCCTGACTCATGCCAGGAGCTTTCATAAATGTAATTACTTTTAATCCTGATAACACTGGGAGGGTAGGTATTACCCCCATTTTACAGATCATGCAACTGAGTTTCATAATAAGATAAATAATTACTGAAGTCTCATGGCTGGGAATGGGAGGATCATGAGTTTTTATCCAAGGTTGCCTGACTATAACAACACTACACTGAAAGAGACGTGTCTAAATCCTTGGCAGCCACACATTGAGTTGATGGAAGAGTTTGAGAGGTTCTTGAATTTTCCTCACCAGAAATGACAACCAGATATGTGAAATATATTGCTGCTCTTTCTTTAAAAGTGATAACTTCACATTTCAAAGACTGGCTGTAGACACAACCACTGGTGAAATGTAGAGACACGCAACTCGCAGATGTGGGCATGAGCCCAGGCTCTGCCTCTTGCTGAAACTGTGATTGTGGACAAATTATTTAACCTCTTTGGGACTCTGCTCATTCATTTATAAAATGGGGATAATAGGAATGCTTACCTCTTAGGGTTGTTGTAAGGATTTACTGAGATAAAGCATGGAAATTGCTTAGCGTTATGCCTGCTGTATAGTAAGCTCTTACTAAAAGTTACCTATTATTTTCTTTTCACTGAGGGATTTGAACAATATTAATATGGAGAAAGTAAATATGTAGTTGCAACTGCAGTGTTAGCCACCATTTTGTTGGAAGAAGCAAGGAAATGATTGTTTTGATGTTGCTTAAGTCTTGAAAATATTACTGGAGTCTCAGATTCTTTGAACCTGAGTTTCTCAACCTTGGGTGCAAAGCTGAATCCCTGGGAGAACTTTTGAAAAATACTAGGGATCCCTCCTTAGAGATTCTGACTCAGTTGCTCTGGGGTGGAGCCTGGGCATCGATGTCTTTGAAAGCATCCTGGGGTGAAAACCACTCCATTCCATTGGCTGTGGAGTTCAAAGGTCATGGGGTACCTCCCTCTCCCTCTCCAGATTTGACCTATGTTGGGACAGTAGTCTATACCTCCCACATGACAACACCTGTCCCCTCTTTTGGCACCACTATTACAGGGATGTGTGTGAATATGTCTTTAGGACTAGCCTTGTGCAGACATCTAACTTTCTCTTGGTCCTTTCAAATGTTCCAGGGAAGGACACCTGTATAAAAATGACCTTACTGCTTAGTGAAGTGACTTCTAGATGTGTTTTAAATGGGACAGAAAGTTGGGAGTTATCCAGCCCTTTCAATCAGCTTCTTCCTCTGCAGGGAGCCATTGAAGCTATCAAATTATATCTCAGGTATATTGCCTCAGACTATAATGAAGTGTGTCGAAATGAATGCTTGGCTGGCATATCCAGGCCCTGTCCTGAGTTGTTTATATTTATTTATATTTTAAGGTTGCTTGGGAGTATTTGATTCCCTGGGTTGTGATTCACATGAGTCTTTAAAATATTTTTATGTCATGCTGCACTTGAGTTCCAGGCATCTGTGAGCTCCAGAGCATGGGGCAGTGACAGTGTATGAGATTTCCTAGTTACAGATAGACTGAGCCATTAATGAATGGGGGTGGGCAGCCAGCCTTATCCTTGGTTTTATTAGGATCCAGTGTAAAGTGTGTGTGATATAGAAATCGTTGTGATTCTCTCCCAGCTGAGATGAATTGGTCTCATAAGCAGACATGGAGAGAGAAGAAGTATGTGTAATGGTTGGTGTGGCTTTTTAGCAAGATCAGCAGCAATTGGAACCATGTGGGTTGGATTACTCTGTATTGCAGCTCCAAGAGGTAGATATCACCAGCCTATTAAGGACATCGCTGGCTTTTTGATTGGACACCCAGAAATTGATGTACTGCCTTTGGTTCTATTACGTTTTCAAACTTTAATTAAGTTTATACCTCTCCCACCTGGACCTCATAAATAGCCTCCAAGTAAGTCATTTGTCATGGAGGGGCTCTTATGAGTAGATTCATCTTCCAAACAACATTATTATTGCCCAAAGTCCTGCCTTAAATCCATCAACGCAATGCAAGCTTGAGTGCCTTACTCTATTTTGACATGTTATCCCAAGGGGTTATTTTCTGCTGGGCTAGTGGCTAATTCATTAAGTTATCACAAGGTGGAAGAATGCACATACATTATTAGCTTTTAAAATGATGCAACTGGTGATTACAGAGAATTAAATTGAACTTCAGTGGTTTATTTATTTTTTTTCATGTAAGTTAATCCATTCGCATTTGTGAAAGGGCAAGCTCTTGGCCCAAGCTGAGGTCATCTCAGACTATATCTAAAGACATCCCTGGTGGTGGGGGTGGGAATGAGGGGAGGTGGTGTCTTCCTCAAGGCCTGGGACTGAGGATTTGCATTCTCTTTGAGGAACAAATTGGTAGAATCTAACAAATTTGTAAATGCACATTCCTAGGACATGGAAATTCCACCTGTAATCAATGTGCCTTGGATAGACTCTCTTACAGGTACGCAAAGAGATGTGCACAAGGATGTTCACAGCAGCAGTGTTTGTAATGGCTGACATTTGTAAATAACCTAAATGCCCATCAGTGGAGGCATGGATAAGGAAAATGCAGTGTATTTATGTAATAGACTGTAATGGATCAGTTAGGAATACAGATTGTGATTTGGCACTTTGATTCCTTGTATCAAAATGGACAGGCTCAAACACAACTTTGAGTGAAGAAAGCAAGAGGAAGAAGCTATTTGTGTGAATTTTTGACTCTGTGTACAAAACAACACTGGATATGGAATCATAGCGGGAAAAGGACACACAATGAGCTCTTGTCAGTGGCTACCTGGGAGGAGCTTTGGACTGGGGAAAATAAGACTGGGCACCATGGTGTTACCATTATTTGTAATGCTCTGTTTTAAAGATTGGGAAGAAATTATGACAAAATATAAATATTTGTATATTTGGGTGGTAGGAATGAGTATTTATCCATTTTTTGTATTTTTTAAAGTTCTCTAAGGAGGATAACAGGAGGGCTTTCCGGGAACAGAAAGGGAAAGTGTAGTCAGAGCCAAACCTGGAGCCTGCCAGGTGATGAGCTGTCGCCTGCACCTCTAGGGAAATATTCCAGCTTTGTCTCTTCAAGAGGCTATTGAGGGATTACTCAACAGTGGGTCTCCTTTCTTGACTTGTGATCATCCACTAAGGAATTTGGTCTTGGTACTTAGCCAGTTTTCTCCTTCTAAGGGCTACATGAGTTGATTTTTCTCTCTATATATAATTTTCCGAAAGTACATAAGAAGATCCATTACTTCTAATAAAAACATTACCTGTAACAATAGGGAGGAGGAAAGTATGTGTCACTTGAAGGTAAGGTTTCAGTAGCTGTTTGATAAGCTCCCTGGACTTCTCCTCATGCTTCCTTTTCTGCCACTGGTTCATACTCATCCTGGGGTGGGCATTTGACTCCAAAAATGTTGGCTAAGAAATAGAAAGTAAAGGCTTGTTCCTTCTGATGAGATGAGAAGATTTTAGTCCCTAGTTCAAGAAATTCAAACCAGTATTATTTTTGGCACCGGGACACTTAGTCAGCATTAGTCTAGGCATGATGTGATTGTGACTTCAATCACAAGCATGAGAATGAGGGAGTAGCAAAGCCAGTACTGGATTTTAGACTTTAGGGCAGGGTGGGGCTACCTGTTGCCTTTATAGTTTTCACTGGTGTCTTGGGTGGGGTGGGAGCCAGGGACGCAGATTGGGCTGAGAATCTGAGAGGCTTCCAAGAGAACAATCCACCATCCCAGTGCTTTTCCATTCTCTCTTCGCTTTGGAACAAGTGGCATCCCTACCTTACTGACACTTGGAATGCTATTTCAAAGTTATTTTCTAGAATGTCACAGGTTAGATATTCAGGTATTAATCCAGCAGATATTTATTGGTTGCTAACCATGTGGTAGACTTTGAGCTAGTCAGGTGCAAAGAAATAATGGTACACAGAAAGAATATTACTCTCAAAATGCTCCCAGTACAGTAGGACAGACAGACAATTAAGATTGTGATGTATGCGGGTGCCTGGGTGGTTCAGTCGTTAAGTGTCTGCCTTTGGCTCAGGTCATGATCCCAGGGTCCTGGGATCAAGCCCCGCATCGGGCTCCTGCTTAGCAGGAAGACTGCTTCTCCCTCTCCTCCTCCGCTTCTTGTGTTCCCTCTCTCACTGTCTCTCTGTCAAATAAATAAATAAAATCTTTAAAAAAAATAAAGATTGTGATGCATGCTTAGTAGGAGTTGAACAACATGTGCAAAAGCCCAAGACTAGACACCATGTTTAGCATGGTGGAGTTGTTGGCAAAGGGAGACGGAAGTATATAGAATAGGCTGCCTACAATCCCCTCCTCAATCTGATATATGACTTCGGGTCAGTCATTTAACTTCTCAGGCCTCTCAGCTGTAGAATGGAATACTGATAATTACCCCCAAAGACTATTACAAGTATTAAATGAGGCAGCAAAGGTAAAGAACCACTTTGGAGACTACATTCAGATGATTTGGTACCGTTACACAGATTAGGTGAATGGAACCAACATAAAAGTTTGCCTTAAGTTTAAGTCTAAGACATCGGCTTCCCTGAAAGGCACATAGAGAAGGTCATTGAAATGTCACTCTCAAATCAGTATCCCCCTAGGCTGGCTAGCTATCCCAGTTTGCCTGGTATTGTCCCAGTTTCAGTACTGAAAGGTTTGTCACCCTGATCTCCCACTTGTGGCTCTGCCTCAGAATCTAAGATACTTACTATCTTTGGTCTCAATGTTGAGTGTACATTTTATATTAAAAAAAAATTAGTTTGGATTGTGAATGGCATCTTCCCCTACGAGCTTCAGAGACAAAACCCTCTCTACTCTGTACCTTTAAGGAAATGGACAGGATGTATACTGGTCTTGTTTTTCTACCTAGACTCATAGTTGAAACATTTCTCTTTCTCTGCAAATGGTCCAAGTTTTAGTAAAAAATACACTTTGAGAAATCAATACGAGATGTGATCTAACCAGGTCAAGCTCTCCAGCTGACCTAATCTTAACGCATTGTGAAAAGTATTTCTATTTATTAAACTCTTAGAGGTCTAAGCAAAAGCTGTAAGAAATGGTGTTTAGATATGAAAGAAAGGGAGCTTGGAAGGCTAAATTTAGATAACACCTGAGTCGCTTTGCTGCTAAGTAGAATTTAATAGAGGTGCATCTCTGCAATCTTCATATGTGTTTGGCATGACAATTTGTTTGTCAGGAATGAATACTTAAGGAAAAAAAGATTTTTTGAATTGCAACAAGAATTTCATATCAATGAGAACCATTTTGATTTAAACGCTACTCGTTTTCCATAGCAAGGGATAATTTATGTTTGGTGCAAAGCTGGTTGCCCTTGCTTTGCTGGGCAGAATTCTTGAATACATTTTGGCCTCTTAAAACATGTATTCTGTGTGTGAGACTACAGACAGGTGATTGCTGCTGTTTCCAAATGACCAAGGATATCCTTTACTCTCCAGCTCTGAGGTATTGCAGTTGACTGGCCCAAGCATGAACTGGTCTGCATGGATAACACTAAAGAGAAATGGATTACCTACCCAATGGCTCATGTGTAATTAATGTGCCACTTTGGGCTACAGAATGGCAATGACTAAATTAAGGATCACCCAGGCAAATTGGAAAGGTTGTTGGAGAAATGTTAGGAAATGCCAGGTAACCTGAGGAAGTAGAGTTGAGCACCTGGGTCTCCAAGAAAACCAGAACTAGAGACTTAACAACTGCCAGGATCCTATTTTCCTATCTCTCATCTCTGCTTTTCTTGGTATGTGACTTGAAATATCTCTTCCCCTAGACCAGCTATGGGGACATGGCTTCAAACTCTAGAGGCTCAGGCCTTATAGTTCCACCTACCAAAAATGGACCCCGTTTCTTCCTTTGATAACCATTAAAAAAACTCAAAAGTGGGATTTTATTTGGACCATCTTGGGTCAAGTACCCAACTTTGAATCAACACTCTGTGGTCTAGAAGGCTTAGCTATGTGACATAAACATGGCACCTGGGGTCCCAGTCCGGTGTCCGGGTCATGCCCAGAGAACTGGAATTGAAGAGAGGACAGTCATTCCAGGTAGTGCTGACTACAGTGTCCATTAGTGATTACTCATCTCAGCACAATCACAGTTGTAAGGCTTTGAGCAGGCCATTTACCAGTTACCTGTAATAAATAGTTATAAATCCATAACTAACATAAATTCAGAGCATAGTACTGTATATAGTATAGGAGGCAATTGGCAAATGGCAGCTGTACTTATAATAGTGGTGAATTTGGTGATGAGGTTAAGGAGAGGGGAAGATAGCATTAGTAGTCTGTTAACATTTCTGTGGAATCCTAAAGATTGTTTGGCATATTGGAAAGGTTGCACTAAGCTGAATGGGGGTCTTATTTGGCACAGCAGAATAGTCTTCTTTGGCCCTTATCACATTTCTCCTTGTCCCCTGCAAAGGCCAGAGATCTCTCAAGACAAAGATTTCTTGTGGAATTTTTATGTTATGGTCATACTCATTCATTCATTCATTCACTCATTCTACATTAAATATATTTGAACTCTTATGTTCTAAGAATTTTTCTAGGAGAGGATATACAAAAGAGAACACAAGAAGTCTGTTTCATCTTGCAGCAATCACTATAGTGGGGCATCCAGACAAACTAAAAGTGACAGGACACCTCAATCAATTAACTATGTATTATGATAATAAGGAAGGAAATAAGCTGTATGATGAGAACGATGGGATGAGGTGGTCAAGAGAGGTCTCTCTGAAGAATTGACACTGTTACTCAGAGCTCGATAAGCAGCAGCCCTGCAAGGAGCCAGAGGGAGATTGTTCCTGGCCCCTTAAGGGGGCAGTGATGGCAAAAGCTTTGCAGAGGAAAAGACCTGGATGTGCTTGATGAAATGAAGGGAGAGCTGGACAGTAGTAAAGAAGGAGGAGCATAGCCGGAGAGGTCACTGAGGTCAACTCAGGTAAGATGGATTGTTCTCCCTGAGAGTCTTAGTTCTCAATGGTGTCATCTGTTTAACCAATTATAAGGCATATGTTGAGCACAGCCATACTTAACTCCACCCAAATGCACGTTTTTATCATCACAGCATTGTCAATACCAATGAAATTCTTCTACATTACAGAGGGAATGTTCTCCTAACAGGAACACTCCTCAGTATAGAACTCCCAACAGCCCCTGTGATGTTCTTTTGTTTTTTTTTTTTTTAAGATTTGATTTATATATTTGAAAGAGAGAGAGAGAGCGCACAAGTGGGGAGAAGGGCAGAGGCAGAGGGAGAGGGAGGAGCAGACTCCCCGCTGAGCAGGGAGCCTGATGCAGGGCTCCATCCCAGGACCCGAAGATCACGACCTGAGCCAAAGGCAGATGCTTAACCAACTGAGCCACCCAGGCACCCCAGTCTGTGATGTTCTTAAGAAAGGGCTTGGGGCAGTGTCTACCCATCCCTTGGGGCTCAGGAAAATCTGTATACAGCTCTCCAAAGGCTAGAATCAGTACTTAAAACAAACTGTTGTGAAAATTGGATAAAATAATAAATGTAACCTCCTTGGCATAGTGCCTGGCATGAAGAAGGCACTCAAGTAGATAGAACTACCACTACCATTATTACCAATTTACTTTCTTAAAAAGCGCTCCCATTAGACTTGGAAGAATTTGAGGACAGTGACTTGATTTTGCTTCTCTTTGCATCCCAAAAGCTTAGCAGAAGGCCTGGTTCATAATTTGTGTTGATTTATAAATTTGTTTTGAATGGATGGGTGAATAAAGAAAACTGATCGTGGGAAGTGTGTCTCTCTAGGAAATCATCTTCCCTGGAATTGATGTAGATTCTGATGATGTCATCAGGCTGAGGTTTTCTCACAGAGTACACAGTACACTGTTTTGCACACCTAGGATTTATTTCTCTTTATAGCAATGGCACCCTAATTTTGCTTTGGGGAACCAATGTACCCAGTAGGTGGCAGTTATCTAGGGAATGGTAAAGTAGCCCCATTCTTCCAAAGAAGGGGGGGTAAGTGACCTAACACAGGTCAGTCATGCCCTTTTTTCCATAATCAAATCTTGACTGGCGTGACACAAAGATGGAAAATAGGATGAGCTTATTTACCTAGCTCTCAGGGAGGGTATCCAAAATACCAACTCCCTGGATTCCTAGTGCTGACTTATAAGCTTCTTACTCTCCTTCAAATCTCCGAACTTCCTGATATTCCTTCAATAAATTGTGTTTGCTTAATCTCCATAGTTACTTTCTGTTGCCTGCAACCAAAGATCCCTGAGTGATGAAAGAAGATTGTGATGTAAGTCATGAAACAGAAACACCAGAAACACTGCCTGCAGCACACAAGGCTCTGGGAAACTGGTGGTCCCTTCATGATCTCTGTTGGTGGGAAATGCATAAGGGAACTGGCCCGGGCTGTGCAGTTTGAGACCAGTGCTTTCCTATGGGATGTGCACCGTGGAATGGTTCTGCCAAAGTCTGAGGTCAGCCAGGCAGACTGTGACCATAGGAATGTTAATTTGTCTCTAGAAAGAGGAAACATGCTTTAGTGAATTTGAAAGGTAAGCAGTAGATGGCAGAATGTTGTGTAATACCAAGTTTTTTATAACTAGTGAAATGGAACAACATTTGTACCATCTGAAATTTTCTTCAACAAGAGTGTTACATGTTTGTGTGTGTATTACCACACACTGGTCTCACAGGCCTGTGTGTGGCTGGGTCCACTCAAGAAGGCACTTATAGCAGGTGCCCCAACCTGCTAGAGTCTCCTAGGACTGAAGTTTTAAGGTTGGGATCTGGGTATTCCTTACTGGACACACTGGCATTGGACAGAATTTCCTATAAACTCAATCATCATTTATGGTGGCACTCCATGCTAGGCAGTGTTCAGATAAGGAGAGACTTTAGTGGATAGGAGGTGTGATGGAAAGACTCTAAGATGACCCCAATAATTCATGCCCTTGTATAATTCTCTCCCCTTGAGTTTGGAATAAGGCCTGTGACTTGATTCTAACAGAGTACCACAAAAGTATTGGGATGAGGTGTCACTTTGTTACATTTATATGTAAATATATATCATATGTGTATATATATGCATATGTGTGTATATATATGTATATACATTCAATTCTCATTTGCTAAGTTCTCTAAAGTTGCCATACTTCATAAATACATATGTACATCATACATATATACATATATATATATATGTATGTATATATGTGCACATATTTCCCCTAGGAACAATGGAATAGTGGTCAGCATTCCCAGTGAAAAAAATACATGTATACAAATATATATTTGTCTAACATGTAATATTAAATCCTAAAAACAACTCTTCTGGTAGATTCTTTTTCTCTGTTTTATAAAATAGAGCATAGGGTTTAGCGGTGTTAAGTGACTTGCCTGAAGCCACCCCACTAAGAGGTACCAGAGCTGGAATTTAAACCCCATCCAACTCTCCTCAAAACCAGAGCCCTTTGCATTGCCCTGAACTGCCCTTTACCATCTCTATCCTCTGGTCATCTCTGTAGGAGGGCTGGAACAAGAAGGCAGAGTATCACCTTGTTCCACCTCAGCTGGGAATGTGTGTTGGGCAACTCAGCTTTTCCTACCATGTGTTATTTTTGCACAGATTTCACCAAAAGCACTTCAGTATTGATTTAGGGGTTATAAATAAATTTTAGCAAGTAGGCTAATTCACAAATACTGAACACCAATAATGAAGATTGACTCTGTATGTATGTGTGTGTGTGAATGTCACTACTAGTAGGTACATAGAGAAACCTCCCTTGATGGCTTTGATGAAGGAAGCTGCCATATTGTGAAAGGCACCTTTGGGAAAGGCCTCATGGCAAGAAACTTGAGCCTCCATCAGCTGAGATCAGTCTCTGAGCAGTAACCAGCAAGAAAAAGGAACCTCAGTCCTAAAACTGCAAGGAGATGAATTCTAATGAACTGAGGGAGCCTGGAGTGGTTCCTTCTCGACTTGAGCCTTTGATGAGCCCCATCCCCAACCACCACCACCCTTACCATATGACTCAGATAAGCTATGCCTAAACTCCTGATCCAGAGATCCTGTAAGATAATAAATGGATGATGTTTTAAGGTTTGGAGTTTGTGATGGTTTGTTATGCAACAATAGAAAAGTGATGCAGGAGTTAAGTACTTATACATTCCTGAATGGAGACCAAAATCCATGGTTGAAGAGCTCATCTCCTCTTTTAGTAATTCTGGTGCGATACCTGCTTATTGAGTAGCTAAGCCAGCAAATATGGTCGGGTCATCAGGACACAAGAGAGAATCTGGCAGCTGAGAAATAAAGAAGTGAGGCTACACCTGGAAGACCAGGTAAACAAAGGAGATGCCAAAGCTAAAGCTATGGCACAAGCAGTCTGTCATCTGAGGGGACAGAAGTAGATAGGTTCTGAGTTTAAAGCATTTATACAGTTTCACAAATGTCTAGACTCACTACATAATTCACTCTTTTCTCAGCTGCCCCTGACCCTGGGATACCATGTTAGGGTGTTTTAAGCGTTGGGAAGTTTTTAGATCCCTGCAAAGGCCATATTCTTGTTGCCATGGAAGAGAGCTGAGTGGACAGACGTGCGTGTAATGCATCCTGGTGTGAGTTGTTAAGCACATCAACCCTTCTGTTACCAGCATTCCCCTTAGATGACAAATCTCCCTCCTGCCAATGGGCACTGTAACCCTTTCCTGACACTAATTTCCTAAGGAGGAGATGATGGCTGTGGGGTAATGAGGCTTGGAAACCTTCCAAACTCTAGACTTTTGTATTAAGAGAAAATGATTTTCAGCTTACAATTAGTGTGATTCCAGTTTAGTTAAACACACACACACACACACACAACCAAAAAAATCTGAAACTGCATCAAAATGTTACAATGGATATGCCTACATGGAGGATATGGGGATGAATTTACCCCCGCCATTTCTTTTTGTCCTATACAACTACTTGTGGAACAACAAAAGGCTAAAAAATTATTTATTGGGGAAAAGAGAAAATTCTTTCATAGAGGTCAGGCCCTTCTTTCAATCACGCTGTCATGGACAGTGGGTGGTGATGGATTTAAGTGTGGGTGTTTGCAAAGGATGCAAGAAGCATTCTGGTTTCAGAACTTTTGGTGCCAGTGAAATTAACCTTAAATGTCACCTGCAGTGACTCCCTCTTGCCTTCTCTCTTCAGGCTGAAGTCCATAGGTTTGATTCCTTTTGCCTAGAATGCCCTCTTCTACCTTCTTATAAACAGGAACTTCTCACTCTTCAATGCCAGCTCAAGCACTTCCCCTTTGTGAAAGCTCCCCTTACCCAAAAGAGGTTGGGGGTTCAGTTAGGGGACACTCCCCTGTGCTGCCTCAAGCCCCCCACTCTATTACACATTGCAATCGCCCTGGCATTGCCTGTCTTCCCCAGTTAGAGTAGATATCTTTGGTATCTATTGCCGGTGTCTAGCATGGAGCTTGAGGGCACAGAGTAAAGTGCTCAGTAAGTGAGATAAATTTGAGCTTAGCTCTCATTTTGCCTCAGAGTTGAAAATGGAGCCCAGCTGTGCTTGGCTCAGAAGTAACCCTAATAGGGGGGAACAAACATTGTGCTAAACCAAAATATGTGACCAGGGATTTTGCATTCTGCATTTTTCATGCCCTAACTGGGGTGTGCATGCAAGCCTGAGGGGTAATGATTTACCAACCTCATTTTCCAAGACTGTTATCCTTCATTTTGACACACTATTAAAATCATTTAATTATCACTATTTTGCCTTGTCATTATGGAGCCACTGTGATCCATTATTTAGGGTTTTCAGGTTTTCTGCCTTCCACCTACTTGGTAGGGACGGAGGTTGAGATTTCCTGCACAATTTGGGTTCTGTAACTTGATGAACACAGACTTCTAAGTGAAACCAGCAGGAATTCTGGGGGTGATTTGGAGGATCAGCTGATGTCCATTTTTACTAAAAACTTAATGATACTCATCCACTGCCTCACTAGCACTCTCGCTTTTCCTATTCTGCAAATACTCTAAGATCATCACTGCCCTTGGATTTGGGTTTTCTGTGCCTGGTGAGCTCTTTCCCAAGGGCTTTGCCAAATCACTTCCTTCAAATGATACCTGTTAGAGATACCTCGACTCTTGATTTAAATTAGACCACTCACACCCAGCTTCCCCTCATTATCACACCAATGTGCTCTTCTGTCTGGCTAATTTTAAATGTAACATATTTTTTTCCTCAATAAATTTGGAAACAGTAGGTATACGGGTCACCTGTAATAATCATACCGTCTTGGTATTAATAATGGTAATATATTTGGGGTGTTTCCTTCCAGTGTTCTATGCATTTAAATTTTAATTTTTTTGTTACTTTTTCATGATAGAAATTTTCTTTTTTCTTTTTTTAAAGATTTTATTTATTTGACAGAGAGAGATACAGCGAGAGAGGGAACACAAGCAGGGGGAGTGGGAGAGGGAGAAGCAGGCTTCCCGCTAAGCAGGGAGCCCGATGCGGGGCTCGATCCCAGGACCCTGGGACCATGGCCTGAGCCAAAGGCAGACTCTTAATGACTGAGCCACCCAGGAGCACCTTGTGATAGAAATTTTCAAACACATTCATAAGTAGAGGGGAGAGTTTAACAAGTTCCCATATACCCACCACCCAACTCCAACAGTCATCAAATATCCATATATCAAGGCGAATAGTTAATAAGGAAAGGTTCTGGGGTGCCTGGGTGGCTCAGTTGGTTAAGCGTCTGCCTTTGGTTCAGGTCATGATCTCAGGGTTGTGAGATTGAGCCCCGTGTCAGATTCCCTGCTCAGCAGGGAGTCTGCTTCTCTCTCTCCCTCTGTTCTTCCCCACTGCTTGTGCTCCCTCTCTTACTCTTTCTCTCAAATAAAATTTTTAAGAATTAAAAGAATAAGGAAAGGTTCTTTATAGAAGGGTCATGGCAAAAAGAGCAAGCAGAATGATAAATCATGTAGAAATCCCTAGCAATCACTAGGAAATCACCAATTTGGAGCTCCTAATGAAATAATAGAGTTAGGCAATAATGATCAATAACTGCTAAAACAATTAAGTAAAAGGATGTTGGAGGGTTTGATGATGGATGTGTCAGGATGACACCACCCAAACCCACTTTTCAATTTAGAATCAATGAAACTGGGAAAACCAGATGTTATGTACCTCCTTATATGATGCATGGGTGATACCCAGTACTACCCACGATGCCTTGCTAACAAGAAAATAAATTGCACCTGAATCCAACAAAGCTTTTAACTCTAATTGACAGTTATAGGAAAATGAAGATGAGAAATGTTAAATATGATTTTAGTTTTGAATAAAAACATCAAATCCAGAAAATGGGAAATCCTAGCAGAAAATTATAGAGAATAATATGAACCTCCTGTACCCACCTTCCAACTTTATCACATCTAATATTATTTTACATTTGCTTCTGAATTTGTAAAGATCTTTTTTTTTTTTTTTTTTAAGTAGGATCAACTGAAGCCCCTGGGTACTGGTCACCGATTCCCATTGTTTTCGTTTGCTGCCTGAGTTATTATTCCTATAGATATATTCTAAATATTTATGAATCCACAGACAAAATATGGTATCCCATGCATCTTTTTTACTCAACATTGTTTTTTGATTTATGTATATTTTTACATGTAACTCTAGCTTATTCAGTTTATGTTCTATATAATATTTCCCTGTATGACTATATCACAATTTGTTATCCATTCTTATATTGATGGAGTTTGACGTTGTTTTGTACCTTTTCAAACAAGACTATGATGAAGATTTGTGAACTTGCCTTCTTGTGCTTAGATTAAATATGTAGACGTGAAGTTGCATGGTCAGAGGATATGTGCACCTTCAAGTTTGCCAGATGTTCATAAACCATCTCCACATGTTCCAAAGTCCTCACTGTTCTTACTGCTTTGCACCTCTATGTGAATTTAAACAATAATGGGTTAAAATCTGATCGAAAATTATAATTTTTCTATGAATTGCATTGAATTTAAAGATTTATCTGAGAAGAGTTTCTTATACTGTTTTCCTATTGATGAATATGGTATAGGTCTCACTATTTTTGAGAACTTCACGTCTGTCAAATGTTTGTAAAATGTATACATTTAAATGAGTCATGCATACATTTCCTCTTTTCTCTCAACAAAATATATTTTTATATTAATAATGAACTTTATCTCTTGATACCTTACATGTTTTTGTACTACGTGAAAGGGATTTATTTTTGTCATATAATTTTGAATTGTTTGCTTTGTTTCTGGAAATAATGATGCTACTGATTTTTATATGTTGATCTTTATCCAGCAATCTTGCCATATCCTTAATAATGCTAATAACTTGGTCGTAGATCTTCTTAGATATTCTGTTTGTTATCCCTGTAATTTGTCCAGGCTGTTTTGGCTCTACTTTTCCAATCTAAATAAATAAATAAGACCTATAAATAAGTCTTTAGGAATATAGATATTATAATGTAATTATATATGATAAATTTATTAATATACCTGTCATATATAATGATACCAGTTACTATGTTATTTCTGTTTATTGACACTACATTTTTTTTTAAGATTTTATTTTTTCATTTATTTTAGAGAGAGACCATGCACAGGGGTAGGGGCAGAGGGAGAGAATCCAAGCAGACTTCCCACTGAGTGCAGAGCCTGATGTGGGGCTCGATCTCAGAACCCTGAGATCATGACTTCAGCTGAAACCAAGAGTTGGACACTTAACCTACTGAACTACCCAGATGCCCCCACTACATTTATTTTGTATTGCATTAGCTTGAAGACCAAGGGAGGTATGATGAATAAAAGTAGCGATTGTAGGCATTCTTTTCCTGTCTTTGACATTGGTGGGATTCCATTTATAGTTTGTCCTTTAAGCATAATCATTACAATAGGTTTTGATAAATAACTTCATTGGGTTAGAAAATTTCCCTACTATACTTCATTAGCTAAGAATTTTTATAATGAATGTGTATTAAATTTTATAAAATGCCTGTTCTGCATCAATTGTTATGATTATATGCTTTCCCCCCATCTTTTAATGCAGTGTATTACCTTAATAGGAGTTCTGATTTTGAGCCATTATTGGATTCTTGGGATAAACCCTACTTGATCACGATGTATTATTATTTTTAGACCTCGATGAATCCAGTTTTATAGTGCTGTATTTGAAATTTTTTATATCTACATTAATAAGTGAGAATGGTTTATAATTTTCTCTTCTTATGCTGTCCTTGTTTGATTTTGTTACTAAGGTGATGCTACTCTCATTAAGTGAGTCATGACTTTCTTTTTATATTTTCTGAAAAAATTTATATCAGGCAGAAGATTATCTGTTCCTTGAAAATTTGATAAAATTTGCCTGTAATTTTTTTTTTGTCTTTAGAATGAGCATATTAGACAGGAAAATCAACTTTGATCACCAATTCTGTTTCTTTTATGGTTACTGGCTTATTGTAATTTCTCTATTTTTTCTTGAGTCAACTTTAGTAACATATTTTTCTGGAAAACTATACCTGCAATATACTTTTTTGTTTAATAGTATGTATAGTTTATTCTTTTGATTTTAAAAATATATCTAACAGAAATACCATATGACCCAGAAATTCCACTCCTGGGTACATACCCCAAATATTTGAAAACAGGTATTCAAATAAAAACTTACAAACAGTGCTTCTTTGAACATTCATGTACAGTCACCAAAAGGTGAAAACAACCCAATATCCATCTACTAATGAATAGATAGATGAAACATGATATATCCAGCAATAGAAAATTATTTCTCTATTAAAAGGAATGAAGCTCTGATACATGCTAAAACATGAATGAGCCTTGAAAATAATATGCTAAATGTGAAAAAAAGACAAAAAATGTCACGTAGTGTATGATTCCATTTATATGAAACGTCCAAAATAGGCAAATCCAGAGAGAAAGAAAGCAAAAAATGTCATTAGGATATTGACAGGGTTTGCAAATCCCTATCCCTATAGATAGATCACTTAGGGTAATATGGACATTTTAATATTAAATATTCCAATTCATGAACACAGCATGATCTTTTAAAAGATAAAATTATCTATTTATATATATTGTGATACAGATACATTAAAACTTTAAAAAAATTTTTTTAACATTTATTTATTTTAGAGAAAGAGAGCATGTATGAGTGGGGGGTAGAGGGAGAGAAGCAGAGTCCCGGTTGAGCATGGAGCCTGATTTGGGGCTCCATCTCAGGACCCTGAGATCACCACTTGAGGCAAAACCAGGGGTTGGTTGCTTAACTGCACCACCCAGGTGTCCCATATTCAGACTTAAAAAAGAAAGATTTTATTTGAGAGAGAGAGAGAGAGTACATAAGCAGAGGGAACAGCAAAGGGAAAGGGAGAAGCATGTTCCCCACTGAGCAGGGAGCCCGATGCAGGGCTCGATCCCAGGACCAAAGGATCATGACCTGAGCCAAAGGCAGATGCTTAACCAACTGGGCCACCCAAGCGCCCTCCATATTCAGACTTTTATAAATCATCTAATTTTGTTACTTTTGTTCATATATTCCCTTTGCTTTTTCTTTTTCTTTTCCTTCTTTTACCTCTTTCTCTTAGGTCAATCAAGTTTACTTTATTTCTTCTACACTGGTTTGGAGACAATAGATTGTACTACTTCTTAGTAGTAGTTCTCACCTGGGGCAGTTTTGCCCCCAGGGAGACATTTGGTAATATCCTGAGACATTTTTATTTTAAAGATTTTATTTATTTGAGAGAGAGAGAGAGAGCACAGGCAGGTGGAGGGGCAGAAGGAGAGGTACAAGCAGGCTCCCTGCTAAGGGGAGAGCCCAAATCAGGGCTCCATCCCAGGATCCTGAGATCACAACCTGAGCCGAAGTGTGATGCCCAAGTGACTGAGCCACCCAGGGACCCCATATCCTGAAATATTTTTAGTTGTCAGCTATGGGGTGGAGTGTTCCACTGCCCCGTGAGGGTAGAGGCCAAGGGTGCTGCTAAACATCCTACAATGCTCAAGACAGCCCTCCACCACCAGAATTATACAATCCAAATATCACTAGTGCCAAAGTGGAGAAACCCTCAGTGGTATCATGGCATGAATGTCACCAGGCATTATCTGTCCATTCTGTTTTTATTAATGGGAATTTTAGTTTGATCTTTTTTGAAATAGTTATTTTTAGTGAACATTTAAAATATATTGCCAACATATTTTATCAATTTCTGGGCTCAACTTTCTTACATTCCTCTGTATTTATTATCTTTATTCTGACGCCCACTTTGACAGTCCTTTTGGCAAATGTTTGTAGATGGTAAACTCTCTTAGCCTTTCTATATCTGAGAATGTCTTTGTGTTGCTTTCACTCCTCAATCATAGATTGTCTTCATTCACTTCAGGGACTCCTATTTGATACATGTTGGAGCTTTTCAATCAATCATTCTTATCACTTGCTTATCCTCCTTTTTAGTTTGTCTCTCTTTAGTGACTTCTGGGTGTATTCTTTAGAGTTATCCTTCCTTTGATCCTGATTTGGCTCCCATCCCCATCCAGGAACTTATCATGGGCTGGCCAGATATAGTATTCACTCCAGGAGTTGGGAGTGGGTTTGGTCCAACCCACAGAGGCTAAGAGTAGGCAACAGAAGTATGATTCTTCAAAGAAAAATAAAAGCATGCTACTAGTTTTAAAAGAGGGAATGGCACTGGGCAGGCAAACCCAGGAGACATTCCCTGCAAATTTGCTGTCTCCTTGATCTGGATTTTTTTTTTCTTTTTACTGCCTGTCATCCCCATTTCTCTTGCCCTAACGAGCCTAGCAAACTCTATTTATTGTCGAAAATCCTAATGAATCAGTCTTGCCTCCGTGTGATTTGTCTCTTGCGCTGCATTATTGGCTAATTGTCTATCTCCCCTGCCAGACCATGTACTGTCAGCACCAGAACTATGTTTTCTTCACACTTAGAGCCAAAATAGGGCATAGGAAGAACTTGGGCTCCAAAGTAATACAAACAAATGGAAAAAGAAATCATGTGAAAGCTTAGTGTTTTTGTAAAGTTAAGAGGCTTCATAGAGGGAAAACCTCATGATGCTCAAGCTTGCCTGAAAAATGCTCTGTAGCCAGATTTGTAGAGATCATAGAAATCTACCTTCCTGCATGTATAGTGGGCAGAGAATTTTGGGGGGGGCAGAGAATCTTTTGATGACCATCCTTCCAGAGCCATGTATTATCTGCGACATCCTTGAAAAATAGGTTGTTTGGAGGTTTTTCAGGCTTTCCTGGAACTTAGGTTTAAATGCCAGTTTTAATAGTCCTAGCTTCTGTTTTTTATGTATCAGAAAGGTCTGTAAGTTCCTTCAAACAACGCAAACTACAGGAGAATGGAAACCTCTTGTCTTGTTTGGTGCTGTTCTTCAGTGTCTAGAACAATGCTTGGCAAACAGCAGGAGTTCAATAGATAGATGTTGACTGAGTGAATAGAAATCTAAGTCTCTATCAAAGTCATTAATAATTGGGGTGCCTGGGTGGCTCAGTTGGTTAAGCAGCTGCCTTCGGCTCTGGTCATGATCGCAGGGTCCTGGGGTTGAGCCCCACATCAGGCTCCCTGCTCAGCAGAGAGCCTGCTTCTCCCTTTCCCTCTGCCTGCTGCTCTGCCTTCTTGTGCTCTCTATCTCTCTGTCAAATAAGTAAATAAAAAATATCCTAAAAACAAAAAAAACAAAGTCATTAAAAGTTATCAGTGAGAAGGATGTGGGGAATTAGCAGAAAAGTCCTCAACACTTAGCTTGACTAGTGAGGGAACAAAAGAATTGGTGTGCAGGTATCTGAGCATTCAAACCATTCTGCCCTAATATCCCTGGAGGGGAATGGATTTGGGAGAGGATTCTAAACCTTCTTGCTTGCTTTTGTACTTTATGGAGATTTATTTTAACAATAAGCTTGTATAACCTCAATGTTAACGGTGAGACCATAGGTATCAGCCAACCCATCTGTAAAATGGGGATACTAATGATGTTGATCTCTTTTTAAAAAAAAAAATTTTTTTTTGAGAGAGAGCAAGAGAAACAGAAACAGTTGGGGGAGAATGAGCAGACTCCTTGCTGAGTGTGGAGCCTGACATGGGAGGGATTCAGTCTCATGACCCATGAGATCTAGACCTGAGGTGAAACGAAGAGTTGGATGTTTTTAACCATCTGACCCACCCCGGTGCCCCTTAATGATGTTGACCTCTTCAGGAATTGGGATAGAATGAGATGAACGAAAATGTTGTGTGGGGCCTGGCGTTCAGTGAGCTCTATACTTGTGTGTGTATGTGTTGTAGAACTGAGCTTAGTAAATGTTCTCATTTTTCTTTTTTTTGAATGTTCTCATATTTAAAAAACACTACCTGTGACCGAATGAATGGTCTTGGTTGCAAATATGGGGGGAGGGAGGGAGGTGGCTTTCATTTTACTATGTCTATTATAGTTTGACCAACTTCACAGTGCTTCAGTATGCATTATGATATATCTTCAAGTTGCTGCTCTATTAGGTCATTCAATAAGTAGTTCTTTTTTTTTTTTATTGAGTTCAATGATTGGGAAACTTTAATATGGGAATGGAAGAAAAGGGGAAAATACATAACTCTAATAAAGGAAAGGGGATATTTAAGAAAGTGTGAATAATAGTATTTACAAGAACTTCATTTTTTTCCCTTCTTTTTTTTATTATTTTATGTTAATCACCATACATTGCATCATTAGTTTTTGATGTAGTGTTCCATGATGCATTGTTTGTGCATAACACCCAGTGCTCCACGCAGAATGTCCCCTCTTTAATACCGATCACCAGGCTAACCCATACCCCCACCTCCTCCCCTTAGAACCCTCAGTTTGTTTCTCAGAGTCGATAGTCCCTCATGGTTCGTCTCCCCCTCTGATTTCCCCCCGTTCATTTTTCCCTTCCTACTATCTTCTTTTTTTTTTTTTTTAACATATAATGTATTATTTCAGAGGTACAGGTCTGTGATTCAGAGTAGTTCTTAAAGGTATCCTGTGTGCTAGGGCCAGTGCTCTGTAGTAGGAAGACAATGATGAAAAGGATACACCTAGTACTTGCCCTCAAGGCATTTACAGTCCAGGGTGTGAGAGAGATAGGGAACAATCAGACCTATAAGTGTTTAATTACAACCTGCTGCATGTTATGGAGGAGGGGTACAGAGTACAATGAGGACACACAGGGGAACCTACCTGAGAATGGTGTAGGGGGACATTGGGAAAAGGCTTTCTAGAGGGTGTGACATTGAAGACATATCTTTTGGAAAGATGTGTTAAGAGTTGGCCAAGCAAAGAGGGAAGAGAAGAGCTGCCCAGGATGGCCTTTCTTTCCCTGGAGGGCCAACAGAAGGACAAGACAGCTGGAGCCCAGGGAGCAAGGAGGAGAGTGGCATCAGGTGAAGCCAGGGGCAAATCTCTCAGGCCACCCTCATGCATCCTTGTCAGGGTTTTGGTCTTTATCCTGTGAGTTATGGAAAGCTATTTGAAATTTTAAGTCCAGTAACAATACAGACATTTTAGTGCATTAGTTAAGAACATAGACTCTGAAGCCAGGATGCTTGGATTTGGATTAGCTTAGCTACTAAGTAAGTTACTTAACTTTCTGAGCCTCTGTTTTCTCATCCATAAAATGGAGTTAATAAAAGTCCTTATATTGTAGGGATGTTGTATCAAGTGTGTGTGTATGTGTGTATGAAATATGTGCAAGAGTGTCTGTATTGGTGTATATATATGATATATATCATGCATCGTATGGTATGATGTATATCAGATATGATAAAAGGCTATAGTCATCCCCATTTTATGCATGGTGTGTGTGTGCACATGAGCGAGTGTGTGCTTAGAAAGGTTCCTGGCATACTTGAAATTCTATAGAAATTTAAACTATAACTATTTGAACTACTATTGTTATTGTTTTGCTCAGATTAAACCCTCTAAAATCCTTACATAGGAGCTCAAATCTATTCTGTTTTCAGACATAGAAAGCAGCCACACTGTGTTCTTGGGTTTGCCAGGACAGATTTTTCAGAAGGGGAGAAGCCAACCTTGCAGTTCTTTTCTCATTAGCTACCTCAAGCAGCTCTTTGGGCCAGTAAAAAAAGAGCTGGACTAAACTCCTGAGGTCATCTGATGGGACCCAAGGGGAGAGGAGGCTAAGTCCTGACTCCTGCAAAAGTATTTAGTTCTCCAGCCATTGGAGGGCAGGAACAGTGAGTTGCAGAAGCTGCTGGATAAAACACTAATAATTTAGATCAAACTTGTGCAAAGAGAAGGCCAAATCATTTCTGTGTTTCTCTGAAGGAACTCTGGAGGCTAATTCATCACTAGAAGGTAGAAATGAAACACTTGCCGCTTATCTCACAGAGAAGAGTTGCACACACACAGGCCCCCGGGGTCTGGGGGTTGCCATGACACACCAGGAGGGGTGGGGTGTGATTTATTAGCATCACAGCTCTCTTGGCTTTTTGTCCTTTGAGCAGAGCTGGGAGCCAACCAGGCCCAGCTACTTTGCATACTAATAAAGATTGGTGCATGTAATTATTCAGCAGTCACACTGTTATTCCTCAGAGATAAATCATCCCTGGTTTATTTACCCTTCTTCCCTCAAGTTATTTTAAGTTGCCTTTAATGCACCACATCTCAAGTTGAGTAGAAGTACCAACTACTTTAGTTTTTAAGCCATTTTAGGTAGGAAGACTTCCATTTAGCTCTATCTATATTTTTGAGGGGCTCTGCCAGCACCAGCATCAACCCACTCCTTCCTCATCTTGGCTCGATTATCGTGTGTGTGTGTGTGTGTGTGTGTGTGTGTGTGTGTGTGTGTGTGTGTGTAAACACATATAATGACAGGGTGAGATAGGCCAGTGACAGCACCCCCTTTTGGTTGCTAGGAACTTTTGACATCCTGAGATACTTTGAATCAGGACTGAGACCTATTTAGCTTCCTATTGTGTCTTCAACCAAAAAGTCATAGGAATGAGGCCCCTGTCTAAGGACATTTATGGACCACCTCTTCCCTCAGCTCATTTATCCAGTTTTATCTTTGCATCCAAATATGTAACAACCCACATGGTATGCCGTCAAGGATTTGAAAGTCAAGCTCTATCAGCAGAGATAGAATAGGAAAAATTACTTATCTGCAACCATTGATCTTTGTCCTAAAAGGCCATCGTCCATCATGCCTGTATCATTTCCATAACCCCCAAACCAGTAAATCATGTTTTACTGGATATCTTGGCTTTTGAGAATGCCTGTGACCAGCAGACACTTGACGTTAGTACATACTTTTTTTTTTTTTGAATAGCAGTGAAGAAAAAAAGATGGAGGTGATCAATGTGGGGTCATTAAGTGACTGAGCAATGAGGAGAGAGGGAGATGAAGCTTGACTTAAATGGTCTCTGGCCATTTGAACAAGAGAATAGAGGAGCCAAAGCAGGTGGGCAGCTTTTAGGAATAGACAGAATCATGATAGTATTCCCCTAGAATGCAATGACTAAGTCCCCTCCAGTTTACTACAAAATATCCTTAGTTCCTAGAACAGTTTAGTGGGAACATAGTGGACCCCCAATAAATGTTTGTTTAATGAGTGATTCAACATCTTGCATCTTTTCTTTATACTCATATCCCACTTGGAACTTTCCACAGAAGAAGAAAATACATAAAGATGCATTTCTATGTGGTCAGTTTAAACATGTCTCCTAATATAGGATGTCTGAGAAGATGGGGGTGGAAATACAGTCCAGACCAATGTGATTTCAAGGTGCCCATTCCCCCAAATCTCCTAGCAGTCTTGCTTCTCCTTTAGCAGAAAACCTGCCCTTTGATTTCCCTGGTGTTCTCCCTTCATTTGTGCTGGGTGAGTCATGGTGGAGACATGATTTAAAACATAGCCTGAGTAGGAGGGAGCTGATCATTAAAAATGTATTTTCTCTGGGAGTTTGTTTTTAAAACTTTGGACCAGAAAATATGTACAGGAATGTTTCGCTTTTAATAATTAAATCTTGCATTGTTTTAATTTTCTCCAGAGTGTCTCTCTGGAGGAAAATAAAGTTGCAAATCCAATATTTATGTCTTTCCTAAAGCATTGGTTGCCAAATGAAATGAGTTTTGCTATTTTTTTCCTTGATGGTTGATTTTTCTCCAGAGGGCTCCCTTTTGAATTTGCAGGAAGGGTTTAATGTTCCATGAGAGTGGGGAGGAAATCATTGGAACAGGGGGCAAGAGGGTGTGGGTGTTCTTGGTTTAGGAGGATGCAGGATTTACAGTGTGGTCCTGCACCCTCACCCCACCCCACTCTTCACGTTGCTGGCCTCTTTCGTTTACCTCACTCCACTTCACACACAGGCCATTTTCAGCAGGGAGCAGAAGCCTAGCACCCTGTGCAAAATCAATTATTTGTCTGACTGCTTTAGGCAACCTCTCCCTCCCTCCTCCACCAGCCTTGCCCATAAGGGGGTGTTCAGACATGTGAAATGTGAAAAACATCCAGCACACTGAATCAGGATTTGAGTTTTCTAAGACCCCTTGCCTTCCTAGGCAACACAAACCTCATCGTTGGGTATTTTCCTATAAACCTTCAACAGTGGGACCCACACCTGTTAAGTATCTCAAACTGAGCCAAGCCCTATTTAAGCCGAGAGAGGAAGGTAGGGACCAGGCTGCTCTGTGTACGGTTGGAACTTCTCGGCTCTTTTGCAGCTATTTCAGGGGAAGACTGGCCTCTGTAACTGCTGCTTATGTTGTGTTTGATTTTCCAAGTCAGTTGTTCTTTAAGGACCTTCAAGTGGGAAGTGCATTCTCACAAATGTAGGGCATCTT
>NW_027397075.1:11158921-11330995 GCF_003265705.2 Callorhinus ursinus | reverse complement strand
GCACTGGGTGTTATGAACAAACAATGAATCATGGAACACTGCACCAAAAACGAATGATGTAATATATGGTGATTAACATAACAATAAAAAATTAAAATAAAAAAAAAGAATGGTGGGTGTGACTTTATTCTGGCCAGTGAGAAGTGAGGAAAAGTCTTCTGGGTGAAGGTATAGGGAAAGTTTTTTCCTGGTTTTTAGGGAAGAACTCAAAGATTCTCTGTAGTTGAACTGACCAACCCTGAATCAATTTACCTCTGGATTTCTGGTATGTCATAATAAGTTTTTTGCTTGCCTAAGCCATTTTATGGAGTTAATTTTATTGTTCCTCCAGGCCAAAAGTATCCTAAATTATACACCCCCCTTTTGGATTGTTCCTCGGTAACCTTGGAGGGAGGCAGGAGAGAGAAGGAGCAAGATGAGGAGGGGAGGAAATGAGGCAGGGATTTAGAACAGATGAGATGAAGCAGGCTTTAAGAGCTCTTCTTGCCCTTTAAGCTGTAGGGGTTGGTGGAACTTATCCTTGTTTCATTCCTGCTACTTTTGATGTAAAATGGTGCTTTCCCCACCTGAGCTAATCTGGGCTTTTTTCCCCTAAATTCCCCAGCTTGCTGCCACTGTGTTCCCAGGGAGGTTGCTGGTCTACAAAGGAAGCCTCTTTTAACGTTTTAAAACCTGACACTGGTTGATATGGAAATTTCCAGATCTTTGATTCCTTTAAAAGCCACATTCTATAAGGAGCTGTGAGGAATGCTGTCAGCTCAGCTGTGTAAGAATTTACAGATAAACTCACTGTCTTTTCTTGTGGCCTCTAAAGACGCAAGGTGTGAAGACAAAGCATCTCAGAGAAACTCACTGTACACCTTGATCCTAACATCTGAGAAAATGGCTTGGTTTCACCCAAGTCACTGAAGGGCTGAAACACTGAGGACTTGACCGCTAAGACAGGTTGTATCAGTTTTAGATGGGGTACCAAAGACTCAATCAGTGTTGACCTCCTTGTTGGAAGTCAGGAGGAATCCCATAGTGTCCACACTGTGACACGCTTTCTGGGGAACCCAGGTGAGAAGGCAGAGCCCCTGGCCGACCTCAGGTGTGTGAGTACTAAACCCTTACAGCTGATGTTTATTCCATAGCATTACTGCGGTAACAGTAATGACAGTAATGACAGATGTAGTATGTCAACATTTATCACATTGGTTAGTAATAGTTTTGGTTTGTCATCTCTCTAAAACTGTAAAATCTTTGTGGGCAAGAAAATGATGAAATCAATAGTGATGATGATGATGATGATGTAATATACATTGCACTAAGTGACTTACCATAGTGGTAACAGGAGCTCCTCTTAGAAGGTCTCTACCTTGCAGATGTGAGAGCTGAGGCTTAGATTGGTGGACGCTGAACATAAGGTCCTATAACTAGCACACATCTCAGTGCCTTGAGCACAAAACACAGCAGTAGGCAAAGAGTGCTCACATGTCTGTTGGTTGAATGAATGAATATACTTCAAATTGTGTTTAGTTGAATAAGCCTGGAGCAGATTAAAGTAAAATAGTACATCTGCCTTAAGTGAACATAAATGAGAAGGATAGCTTTTCCTGCTTCTCTAATGTTTAGCGTATGCAGTCTCTTTGTGCAGTGAACCCTAAATAGCTAACATTTATTCATTTTGTTTCATTCCCTGGTAATGCATTAACACTAACCATTAGGTTACTGTTAGAAACAAGAAAACATAGCCTATTGTGTGCGTGTTTTAGACAGCACTATAAATCGGGTTTGCCTTATTTCAAAATCTAATTCAGTTACAGAGAAACTATACCTTGTGGACGATTAAACTGTAAATTGTGGGTGTCCACTGGGTGATTAGATTACTAAATGTGTTCCCTGCCATAACTTACCTCTGTCCCTTTTGTATATTGTCCATGCCTACTCAAGGATAGGAACATTTCACTAGACATGCCCCACACTGAAGGTTATTTATGGTGCATCTCAAACTTGGAATATCTTGTTCAAGGGGATACCAATGTATCATGCAAACTCTTATGAGTTATTATGCTTCTCTAAGTGGAAAAGTCCATTTCATGGATCTCTTTCTTTTGCCAGTGCTCGGTATTGGAATTGTGAAATGTGACCTTTCTTATTTTCCACAAAAATAATCTCTATGCTGTCTCTTCTAGGTCAAAGCATGAAGGCTAAAGGCCTTGACTTCTCTATGATGAGTTCCTCAAGAAAGCAGGCATTGTGCTTAGGTTGGGAGTCTTTGAGATGCCTATGTCTGCATTAGAAACCCACAGCAGCAAGTAGGAATGCTTGTTATCAGGGCTTCTTTTGACTGACCCAAAGCAAACAGCAGAGGAAAGGGGTTTGATTTCATTCACTGCCTCATTGTTCCTTTAACACATATTTATTGAGTAATGCAATGTGCCAAAGCCACTTAAGAACTGTAACAACATAGCTGTGTTTGTCTAGTTCTTCACAGCTTATAAAGCAACTTTCTAATAATTCTTTCATTTGCTCCTCATAAAAATCTCATGAAGTAGGCAGAGCAGGAATAATCATAGTACATTTAAATTGCCAATGATATTGGACATTAATTTAGTGATTATTACATACCAGGGATTACCTTATACACTGCACATATGTCGTCTTATTTAAGTTTTGAATGAATCCTCTGAGGTGGATGCTATTGTAAGCTTCTTCTTCTTCTTCCTCTTCCTCTTCCTTCTTCCTCTTCCTTCTTCCTCTTCCTTCTTCTTCCTTCTTCTTCTTCCTTCTTCTTTCTTCTTCTTCCTTCTCCCTTCTTCTTTCTTCTTCTTCTTCTTCTTCTTTCTTCTTTCTTCTTCTTCTTCTTTCTTCTTCCCCCTTTTTTTTTCATATGAAGAAACAGGTCCAAGGAAGCTCAGTAATGTATCAGTGATCCAGATCCTGGATTCAAACCTAGGCATTCTGCCGTCCAGAAGTCCATGCCCATAATCCCTGAGTATTTTGCCTCCCAGCACTGGAGCTTGGATTTGCTGTCTTCCAATATGGCGCTTCCCTTGACATTGGAATGCTCTAAGGAATTCATTCTGGCTTTAGGGAGTTGTGTTAGTGACAGAAAACTCAACTCCTGAGATTACAACTGTTTTCTTTTTTTGCCCATTAGAAATTAGAAATCTGGGGCACTTGGGTGGCTTAATAGGTTAAGCATTCGACTCTTGATTTCAGCTCAGGTCATGATCTCAGGGTTGTGAAATTAAGCCCTGCTCCAGGCTTCTGCTTGTCTCTCTGCTCCTCCCCCTAGCTCATACACTTTCTCTCTCTCTCTCTCTCTCTCTCTCTCTCTCTCTCTCTCTCAGATAGATAGATAAAATCTTGAAAAAACAAAGAAATTAGAAATCTCTGGAGGTACTATTCTCTCAGAGAAGGTCAGAGAGTCTAGTAAAAGAATCTAATCTGGGACTTTCAGGAGTGTAGCAAAAGAGCAGAAGTTCAAAATAATAACAATAATTTAAAATCTCTCCTAGTTTCTTAATTTGGCTGTTTTCAAAAGGAATTTCTTGGGTGACATAGACTGTGGTTATTCTATGCACATTTATCCATGTACTTCCACTTTTGCTTGAATAGCTCTACAAGGTGACCTTTCCAATAATTTGGAGGTTTGGGGTAACTAATAATAGTAATTCTTCATTTTGCAAGGAGATCTACTCAAAGAACCTCCCTCATCAGCATTTTATTTGATTCTCCCAACCTTTATGTTAGAGTAGATATTTTCAACCATCTATTTATAGATGGAAAACACCAGAAGATGGAAGACACTGTGGATTTTTATTTGAGGCATTTATATCTCTCCTTGTGGTATATTGACCATAATGCTTTACTCCCTGTATTATGCATCCATCCCTGCCATGGATTAATGAGCAGAGTGGACGTCTTCACCCCTTGTCTTTGGGCTTGGCCATGTGACTTGCTCTGGCCAATGGGACGTTAGCAAATGTGACCCAGTCTAGGATAGACATTTCCTTACACAGGGGGGCTTGCCCTTATGTACCTCTGCCATTGTCGTGGCCTGCCTGGATAGCTGCCCCTTTTTTTTTTTTTTAGATTGGGGCCCATAGGCTCAGTCTATCTTAATAGAGACCAAATCAAGCACTGTTACTAAGCCCACATGTGGAGCACACATGAACCCAACCTCTGATGAGGCTAGCCCAGGCAGACCTGTGATTTGAAACAGAGCCAGCTGAGCCCAGCCCAGATCACCCAGTCTCTAGCCAAGCCAGAGGCCTGTACTCATAAATGAATGCCATTTTAAGCCACTGAATTTTGTGGTGGCTTGTTATGTAGCATTATTGTGACTGTAGCTAACTGATAAACTCTCATTAGATGTGAGCTCTATAAAGGCCGAACTGTGCATATTCCCCTTTATCTCCAATGTGAGACACAGGGTCTAAAAGAAACCAGATCAAGTACAATTATTATTAAGTGCATGGAGCTTTGATCGAGACATACTTGGGTGTGCTGTTATGTAGTAACTGTGTTGAACATTCTGGCATCATGGTCATCTTATGGGTAGTGAAGATAACATTCTTTACTTCATAAGGTTTCTCTTAGGTTTGGATAAGATCAGGTATATAAGTGACTTCATATAGCAAGCACTCAATAAAAGTTAGCTTTTATGAGCATGTCCTCAAGTAATATTTGTTGAATACATTTTACTTATTTAAGGTGCACAATCCAGGGGCACCTGGTTGGCTCATTTGGTAGAGCGTGAAACTCTTGATCTCATGGCTGTGAGTTCAAGCCCCATGTTGAGTGTAGAGATTACTTAAAAAAAAAATGAAAAAAAAGTGCACAATCCAATAGTTTTAAGTGTATCCACATAGTTGGACACCATCACCATAATAATTTTAGAAAACTTTTATCATCCCCAAAAGAAACCTCATACCCATTAAGCAGTCACTTAAATCCCATTTTGACCTCCTCCAGCCTCGGGCAGTCACTAATCTACTTTCTGTCTCTAAAGAGTTCCCTATTTTGTATATTTCATATAAGTAGAATCATAAAATATCTGGTCTTTTATGACTGGATTATTCCACTTAGCCTAATGTTTTCAAGATTTTCCCATGTTGTAGTATATATCAGTACTTCATTGCTTTTTATTCCTGAAAAATATTCCATTGTGTGGATAATACCACACCTTATCCATTTATTAAGTTGATATGTATTTATGTTGTTTCTGCTTTTTGGCTCTTATGAATTAAGCAGCTATGAACATTTGTGTACATATTTTTGCATGGACTCATGTTTTCATTGCTCTTGGATATATCTTTAGGATTGTAAATGCTAGGTCATGGTGACTTTTTTTTTTTTTTAAAGATTTCATTTATTTATTCATGAGAGAGAGAGAGGCAGAGGGAGAAGCAGGCTCCCAAGGATCAGGGAGCCTGATGCGGGACTCGATCCCAGGACTCTGGCATCATGACCTGAGCCGAAGGCAGACGCTTAACTATCTGAGCCACCCAGGTGCCCAGTGACTCTTTTTTCTTTAAACAATTTGAGGAACTACTGAAGTGGCTATACCATTATACATTGTCATTCCTAGCAGTAAACAGGGTTCCAATTTTTCCATATCTTTGCCAACACTTAGGATTTTTTTTTATTCTATCCAGTCTAGTGGGTATGAAGTAGTATCCCATTGTGGTTTTGATTTGCATTTCCCAAATGACTAATTATGTTGAAAATCTTTTTATTCTTATTGGTCATTTGTATATCTTCTGTGGAGCAACATCTATTCAGATTCTTTGCCCATTTTTAAACTGGTTATTTATCTTTTTAATATTGAGTTGTAAGAATTCTTTTTATTTTCTTGATACCAGTCCTCTATCAGATTATCATTTTCAGATGTTTTCTCCCATATTTTGGATTGTCTTAGAACTTTTATGATCATATCAGTTCCAGCACAAAATTTTTAATTTCTGTGAATTTCCACTTACCTATTTTTTCTTTTGCGGCTTGTGCTTTTACTATTTCATCTAACAAGACTATGCCTAATCGCAGGTCATGAAAATTTACTCTTATGTTTTCTGCTGAGTTTCATCATTTTAGTTCTTAAATTTAGGTCTGTGATCTATTTTGAGTTAATTTTGGGGAGTTTGGTGAAAGGAGGTCGAGCTTCATTCTTTTTCATTTGAATATCCAGTTGTTTCAACATTGTTTGTTGAAAAGGCTATTCTTTCACCATTGAATGGTCTTGACACTCTTGTCAAAAATCCATTGATCAGAAGTGTAAGGTTTTATTTATGAATTCTCAGTTCTATACCATCAATCTATATATTGGTCCTTAAGACAGTGCCACACTGTGTTAATTACTATAGCTTTGTAGAAAGATTTGAAATTGGGGGTGTTGGCACTCCAACTTTGTTCTTCATTTTCAAGATTGTTTTGGCTATTCTGGGTCCCTTGTATATTTCTGTGAGTTTTGGGATCAGCATGTCAACTTCTGAGAACAAAAGGCAGCTGGAAATTTAATGGGGATTGTATTGAATCTGTAGTTCAATTTGGAGGGTACTTTCATCTTGACGGTACTAAGTCTTCTGATTCATGAACGTGGAATGTCTTTTCATTTGTTTAGATCTTTTTAAATTTCTTCCAACAATGATTTATAATTTCATTGTAAATACTTTACACTTCTCAAGTTTAATCGCGACTATTTTATTCCTTTTGATGCTATTACCAATGGAGTTGTTTTACAAGTTTCATTTTCAGTTTATTCATCACTAGTGTAAAGAAATACAACTATTTTTTGGCATATTGATCTTGTATCTTGCATCCTCACTGAACTTGCCTTTTTTTAATTTTTTGTGGATTACCTCAGGCTTATCTATATACAAGATCTTGTCATTTGCAGATCGAGATAGTTCTACTTCTTCCTTCTCAGTCTGGATGCCTTTATTTCTTTTTTGTGACCAATTGCCCTGGCTAGAACCTCCAGTATAATATTGAATAGAAGTGGCATAAGCTGACATCCTTATCTTGTTCCTGATCTTAGGGAGAAAGCCTTTAGTCTTTGACCGTTGAGTATGATGTTAGTTGTAGGTTTTAATGGATTCCCTTTATCACTGTGAGTAATTTCCTTTCTATTCCTAGACTGTTGGGCATTTTTATCATGAAAAGTTGTTGGGTTCTGTCAAATGCTTTTTCTGAGTCTACTGAGTTGATCATACCATTTTTGTTCCTAATTATCTACCCTCTCTTACTTGCTATGCCCTTGATTGTCTGACCTGTCCCAACCCTGCCCATGAGACCTTTGTGAAGGGCCTGCAGCTGGGGCATCCCAACACTAAACAACCCCAAACAAAAGACCAAGTGCAAGGTTCACTGCTTTCAAACACAGAAAGACAATTACAGATTTGATTTTGTGCCCACTTTTTTGGTGGGAGGAGCACCTAGGAGGTCTTGGCATTATGTGTTATCTTGACTTTTTTTCTGCATGGGTTGGATTCTAAACAGAGGCCCAGCACGGTGGAATTACAGGTATGAGGTATTGGGCTCTGTTAGCCAAGAGCCTTTATAGAACCAGGTTGCTCTACTGACATTCTGTTTTTTCCACAGTTACATTGGATAATATAACGAAGTCCTATACAATTAAAATCAGGTTTGAAATAACGTTTGTTAATTACAGTATTTAACTGTTGTCGTTATTGTTTCCTTGGAGATTAATGAGGTGAGTTATTGTAACATAATTAGGCTACAGTGTATCTAATCTCTTACAAACCCTTGCTATTCACTGTTGTTGCAGTATCGTTTGAAGGTTAATTTCACTTTGCTGGTATAGATTTGGCAATGTGCTTTCTTTTGAAATATGTTTTTAATTATATTTGAAAGTCATTAGTCAAGGGCTCTGCTGGGCTGTTCTGTACACACTTGCCATGGAGAAATCCAGATATAATTAGACTCATCATGGTCATCCATCCCCATGCCCAGGTACCCCCAGGGTGATTCACTGCCAAATGGTACCTACCACCTGATATAGGCCTCGGTTTGGCCCCAGGCAGGCAGGTTTATTGGGGGATCTTTGGGAGAAGTCCCCACATGGCATTAGGTCTGCAGGTCAGCATACAAAGTGGACCCTTAGGTGGCCTCACCCCTGCTGTAGACTTTTTCAAACACACCTAGGTCTTTCCCACTTTAAGGCTTCATGGGCACCACTCCATGCTTAGAATATTTCTTACCTGTCTTACTTCTGGTCATCCCTCAGGTCTCAGCTTAAATATCATTCCTTTTGAGCAGTCTCCTAGGACTCAGCTCTCCATCCCACTAGTATCAGCTCGTCTCGTTATCGGCCCTCATTCCACCTGAGTTTTCCTGTGTGGAACTTATTACTGTGTGTAATTGCACATGTTTTTGTTTATCTATTTGATATTTCCCCCTTCACAAGGCAGAACCTCTGTTTGCTCATTGACTTCCTCACAAGTGCATGGCACACATAGAAAACTCTCAGGTGTAGTGGTTGAACAGATGTATCCAGGACTGGCTTGCAAATCTCTGACAGCCTAACTGCAAGAGACCCAGTCTCAGCTTTGCATTTCTTGATCGCATCCTACCTCCTTCCATGCTGAGTGACTGAACTGCTCACTTCACCCTTTATCCTGCTTCAGTTCACTCATTTGCCACACGGGAGATGCACACAGGATGTTCCTCACAGGGAATGAGATGGGTCACAAGGCAAATATTCACCAAGGGCCATTTTCTCATTTGCCTGCAATGTGAGGGACTTGGGCTGGATGGTGTCTGTGGTCTGACTTCTATGACCCTCAGTCTGAGATTGAACAGATGGCCCACAGGAAGCTGTGGAAGAGACAGTGGGGTTAGCCACCCTATGGACCACCCAAGTCTGAAGTCTGGTGCTAGACTGGCCTTGCTCCATTGCTTTCTCTACAGCAAAGCAACTCCTACATGGACATCTTTTTAAATAATTCGAGTCAAGTGAGATATTTTACAATGGCTTCCATTTTTAAAAATAGATACTACTTACAATACTGTTTGGGAGTGGCCAGATTCAGAGGAGGAGAATATTGGTGTTGATTGCTCCTAGTGTTAGGAAAGCCATTTGTATGTGTGTATATGCTTATATGCTTGTATGTGCACACACATGTGCATGTGTGTAGGCTACCCACCATATGAATGTATTTCTTTTTCCCACCCTGTTGTGGAAGGACAGAAAATTGTGCTTTTCATTGCAATCCTAAGTTTGTAAAGTTCTTTTCTGAAGGATTTCATATAATTTGGATAAGAGCCATTCTTTGGAGCAGTGACCTAAGCAAAGGCCCAGAGAGTGGAAAAGCTCTGAAAACAAGGCCTGTGTGTAGGGTAGTTGTCAGAGAGTGACTGGGGCCCTTGCCCACCCAAAAGTCCCAATCAGATTGTGGTTCAAAGCTAGTTGTCCTGCTGTTTGGGGAGGTGATGCTGGGGTGTAGGCATGAGGTATTATTGCAGGAGCAAACTTGGACTTTCCCTGGGTCTCTGTGTTTTCATCTTCAGGGAGGCAAGGTAGTGTGGTGGCTAAAGCAGGAACTCTGGAACTGGACTGCAGGGGTTGAATCCTGGATCCACGTCCTAGCTATGAGAGCTTGGGGAAGGCATTTGACTTCTCAGAACTTCAGTTCCCTTAAGTGCAATCTTCTTGGGGTTGTTTTCCCTGTCCTCTGCCATCACACAGAGCAGTGGGTGGAATGATAGAAAGTGAGGAGAGAGGATAGTTTGTGTACTATAAGTGCATGGCACCATACTGGATGTTTTATGTCTTGCTTTATTGAATATTCACGCCAGCCCACTGTAGTGTCAGAGATCATCGCCATCCTGGAGAAAATAAAAGTTATCTAGTGCTTATCTTCCCTTCAGTCTTTCTGAGAAAGTTCTCAGTGGATTTCATACGGAGTTCCTCTGATCTGTGCCATGTACATGGAGTGAAATCAGCATCCTTAACATGGCATTGGAAGCAAAACATGTATAGGCTGGGTTTGGGGGAGACCAATGATTGGGAGGCATCTTTGCTCAATTCTGCCCAGTGAGTGTGTTCCATACTGCATGGCAAACCCCAGTCTGATCATTGCTTTGCTTTCCCTGGGGAGGTGTCAGAGTGGAGTAAAGGCAGACAGTTCCGATCCTATCCCTAAAACTAATGAGATATCCGGGGCATCCTCCATGATGCCTGAAACACATTGCAGAGAAAGATAGCATGTTGGTTAATGAGCATGGCAGAACAGTTTCTTTGTGTTTATGAACTCCCTTGCCTAAGATAAATTCCTGTCTTCAAGGACCTCTGTGGGTCTGTCCCTTGAGCTGTAAGAATGACCATATGATCTCCGTTTCCCACACAAGGACACTTGGAGAGGCAGTTCAAGGTCCACAGTCATACACCTGGCACGTGGCAGAGCCATTTGAGCGCCTGTGGCTTGCTCACCTGTCAGGACCAGCGATGGGGCCAGCTGCCATCACTGCCTGGCATAGAGCCTGTGCTTCCCAAGGACGGCACAACCAGCTGTCTTCTCCCCCAACCAGGGCTGGTCCAGGATGCCGGGTCTTCAGGTCCTCGGCCTCTTGACTGGCACCTGGCCTGAGGAGGCTGCAGGGTGTAGCGGGTTAGCTGCACATGGAAGTTGATTCGCAGCACTGGCTTCACAGCATCTAACCACATACAAAGTCACATCCCTGAGGCTGGCCAGCAAAAGGTGACTGTCCTTAGAGGGAGACCTTCCATTCCATTGTCTTTTGACCAAACCTGAGTCCTGCTTCTCCCAACCCCCTCTGTATTTCCTCTACCTTATTATTTTTTTTTTTTTCAAAGAAGCCTTTTTCTTCAGGTGGAATAGGTTTTTCTGATTTAAACTCCTTGGGTCCCAGTTTAATTTCCCTTTGCTAACGTGCCATATTGGCCTTTGCAAATCAATCAGTTTTGTCATAGTAGATCAGATGCCTCCTTGAAATGCAGATAAATTGCCCATTATGGAACCATTGTCTCCCAATTCTGAGATGTATTCAGAGAACTCAAACAGATTTGTCAGGCTGACCTTCTTTTCATGAGCCATGCTGTGACTTGCCCTGTCTAAATTAAATACTGCTAAATGGCCTCAACCATCTAAACCTCCTCTCTGACTGGCACCTTGGATATCTTGCACCACCCACCTTGGACAACAGCTCCTTCATTACCAAGGAAACCACCAGCATGTCAGGACCCTGGCCTTTTTGATCCACCCACCTTCGCTCTGCAGTAGTCCTACTTGTTGGGCCAGCCCCGTACCTTGGGGTCGCCAGAGGCAAATTCTCTTCCACAGTAAGCCCTGAGAAAAGAGCCCCAGGCAGGTCCATGTGGGGGGTTTCTGATGAGCTCCTACCACTGTGCGCTGCTGGCCCCCTCACCTTCTCCCCACTTAGAGCAAAGTTCCAAGATCACCTCAGTCCGCCCACCCAGACCAAAAGTACCTGAAATACACCTTCCTATAGATACCCAGACACAATACCATCTTTCACCTTAAACCGATGATGACAAACAGGGCCAGGGTGAACTTTACCTGCATAGCCCTGACTCCTATCCAATGTCCCCACTGACAGGTGAAAACCCTGAAATCATCCCAGGACTTTCAGGATCCAGCTGTAGGGCAAAAGGGTCAGGGAGGAAATGATATATGTTGAGAGCTTGCTGTGGCTGAGGAATGTAACCAGCTGAACATAGACTTTGGAGACTGGCTGACCTAAATCTGTCACTTACAAGCTGTGTGTCCTTGGGCAAGTGACTTAGGCTTTCTGAGCTTCAGTTTGTCAGGGATACTTGTACCTTCCATGGAGATGCTTAGATGATAGGAAGTGGTTATTTTTCAAAGGTTGCTATTATGTGTCTATCAGCTGAAAGAAAAATAAGAAGGCACCACCACATCTCACACATTGGCCTCAATCAGTGGCCCATTATCTCATCTGTTCAGGTGTTTAATGGAAGCTCCTCTCTCCTGTGGACCTAAGAGCTTAATAAATCTAGAATCCTCCAACCTGTATCAGTGAGTTAGGCATTCCCTTGCAAAGGCAGCCTCATTGCAGCCATGAACAGGGTCATATTTTCCCCCTTTCTTCATATTCTAATGAATAAATGATATTCCCATTGGTTATTTATCTACTTTAAGAATTTGAATGGAATTCTGATAATTATGGCATTTCACCGTTTGATAGGAAATTGGCACCTGCTGCATGGGAGATAATAGCCCAATTCAGCATCTATGAAATATGGAATTTTCTGCTAATTCCTGCCTTGAAATTTGTAAATCATCAGTGGAGTTGGTTATTAAAATTCAGGAGTTTAAAGACCTGGAGCCAAGAGGGAGCAGCCCTTCTTCATTAAAATTATAGAAACTAACAGTGACTGCCGGACTGAACACTCTCAGCCCAGGAAGGCTCAGAGCCATTTAGGAGCAAGAAAGCTTCTTAGTAACATGATTATCCAGGACGCTCAGCCCACGGATAGGAGCTAGCTGGCTTTGGGGTGCTTGTCAGAATTTACAGACATGAAGATGGACTTCATGGACTAAAAGGCACAGGCTTTGGGGTCAAGCAGAGCATGGCTGGAATTCTAACTGTGATTTGAGGCCTCTCTGAGCCTGTTTCTGCACTGGTAAATTGAAAAAAAAAATAATGCCCCTTTTGGTAATGAATAAACTACTTTCTGTCTAATCTTTAAATGAATCTGAGATCCAATCTATATATTTCTCATGCATCTATTTAACAGTGATTTACCACCAATCCCCTAAGGGCCAGAAACTTTGCTGGAGGTTGAGGGGTCCCATGGGGAGAAAAGCCAGGCTGATTCTCTAACCTCATGGAGACAGTTCATTAATGATGGGGTTTTAAGTCTTCAACTGTGTCTTCTTCATTGATCCTGCGTGAATGTGAGGATTCCATTCCAGAAATGAAAATAAAGTGTACCTTTCTCCCTGATTGAGGGGAATGCCTGCCTGCAATTAGCACCTAGAAAGTTGACTTGAGGATAACTTTTTGGGATACTAGAAATATTCCATGTTTTCATTGTTATAGTAATTTATATAACTATATGTGTTTATCAAAATTCATCAAACTATACACTTAAACAGGTACTTTTTACTATATGTAAGTTATGACTCTATAAAATTGACTTAAACCCTCCAAAATGCCCCTTTTTGAAATGAAACAGGCAGTGGGACATACTGTAGGAATTTGCTAGACCTAAAGATTTCACTGACCAGGAACTCAGAATTAGGGGAAAAAAATGGGGACTAACATCTAATCCTACACTTTGACATGTAAGAATATATAAACACTTCCAGCTAACACTGAGTTATGCAAAGGGCTCGTATACTCTCAACTATGGGTGGGCCCAGTCCTCATCTGGTAGAAGTGGTCGAGGAAGGCTGTCGGGGGAGCAAACTGTCATAAATACTCATATCTCCCACTAATTCTGAGATCACATCCAACATGTAAATGGCCTCTCGTCTCCAGCCCTAGAACGTCCCTCCAAGCAGCAATGTTGTCAATGGAATAGCTGCAGCAAGGTGACAGTGTCCATGCCTAGTGGATTTCCTGGTCTTGGTCAGGTTAAGGAATTCAGGCTTTCATGCCCAGAAAGTGTTTGAACTCTGCATGGTCACTTAATACCTAAGGTCAGCCCTCATGATGTTACCCTTGTCTGCCTGCACTGACTTCTCCCAAATGGCCCCTCACTCCCATTCCTTCTCTCTTGCCTCCCTCTCACTCCTCCCCTCTTTCCCATGCTCGCCCTTCCCTACCAGCTCTATCCACACTCATCCTTCCCCAGGTACTTCCCTGGGCTGTTTGTAGCTGGAAGAAACGTCTGCTTCCTCAACCCCTGCCTGGTTTAATGTACTTCTTGCCTCCTGGGACGTGCTGGTTGGTGACTCCTCAAGTCTAAGACTATATGCTTTACTCCCCCATTGAAACCTGCTTTCCACTGAGCCCTATGGAGACTTACCATTGCAAAAGAAACCCTTGGTGAGGAAATGAGGTAGCATTAGCTTTTGATCTTCAGCTGAATTGATAATCTTACTTAAGTCCGTTGAGCTCAGAGCCAGGTTAATGAGACTCAGGGTGCACTTGCTGACATTTTCCTCATCAGTGCCAACATCCAAACTTGCATGTGGGCGGCCCTGGGATAACTTTATATCCTAACTTCTATCCTGGACAGTGAGGTCATCCCAGGCAAGGATGATGTATTATTCTCTGCAACTGCAGGACTTAGCACAGGATCTGGCATGTAGCAGACGTGCAGTTAAACTCAGCTGAATTAAACTAGCCACAAAAAAATGAGGAAAGAAAAAGGAAGCTGTCTTCAAGAAAGGTGCACCACGAGGGAAGTGTGTATAGTCCACAATGGTGGGAATGATGGGGGCCATTCCTTACAGTGCTGGTTTGTCAAGTTTTCCTTAGGTCTTTGGTTTCTACACCTCATGCTCCTGTGGTCACAGAGATACTGGCTTTGCCTAGAAAATACTGAGGGACCATCTTTTAATAGCATCCTTATCTTAGTTTAACTAAAGGAAGTCCATGGTGTCGGGCGGATGCCTTCACACCTTTCCACGTTTCTTGGTTCCCATGGCTTTTACTCAAACCTAGGCAGTGCTAGTCCTGAAACTACATAACAGAGAAGGACTATTCCCTGGCTCTTCTCTTCTCAGTCACACCTCAACCTCCTCCTAGCAAAGGCACCCTATGGCCTTGGTGTTAGAGATGCATCTTTCTCCTCTTGAAGCAGCTTATTCTCTTCAAGATGCCTGGAGAACGACATCTCTTCCCTTTGCTGCCCCTCTGTGATCTCCTCCTTGCTTCCACCTCAACCTCACCCCTGCCCTGATTACTAAGTACGACAGTGTCTGCCAGCTGAGTAGAGGACCACCTAGTTGTGAGTGTAATGGGAATATGCATGCACCTTTCAGGAAACTCTGTCCATGTTCATATCATGCGTGTGCACCAGGTGGGTGAAGGCATGAGCAAGTGTGTGCTCTTTAAAGCTGAGATGTTACAGTGATCTTCCTGTGTGCAGATGGAGCAGTGACAAAGGTGTGATGGGGGGGCGCCTGGGTGGCTCAGTCGTTAAGCGTCTGCCTTCGGCTCAGGTCATGATCCCAGGGTCCTGGGATTGAGCCCCGCATCGGGCTCTCTGCCCCGCGGGAAGCCTGCTTCTCCCTCTCCCACTCCCCCTGCTTGTGTTCCCTCTCTCGCTGTGTCTCTCTCTGTCAAATAAATAAAATCTTTAAAAAAAAAAAAAAAAGAAGGTGTACTGGGCCTTAGAACCCACAGAGGGATTCTGGCATCCGCATTCTCATTCATTTTGCCTAACTACCAGCTATGATAATGAGGAAGGGCCATGTGGTTACCTATAGTCCAGTGGAGCGGCTCTTCACCCGTCTGTTGTAAGCCTGGTCACCCAGCACCCTGCTGTTCATTTCATGCTGGGGTGAAGTGAACTTAGCATCTAGGAGAGATGCTGGGACCTGTATTTGGGAAAGTTCAGGGTCTAGGGCTTTGAAATACTGGGCTGCCTCCTTTGTTTCAGAATCAGACCTGTCACTTAGCAACACTCCCTGAGATCCTTCCCACTTTGCTAAAAGTGCACCAGAGTAGCACTGGGGGGGGGGGGTGCGATTCAGCCACCCACGGCCATATGGGGCCACTTCTTGTCCCAGCTTCTGCTCCCTCCTCCCCCACACCCCTTCCTGCTTCCTGGTGAGAGAAGGACTCTGGCACCCTGTTTTCCAGGTGGCCTGGAGGGAGCAGGGGAGGGCATTTGATCACTCTGGGAAGAGTTCAATATGAAGGCAGTGGAGGTTTTTAATTTTTTTTTTCTTAATTTATTTTTTAAACAGCCTCTGTGTATCTCTCTGCATTTTCCTGTGCCAGTGTCTCTCTGACCGTCTGTCTCTGTCTCTTTCTGCCCCCTCCCCTCTCTCCATCTGCATGTGTCTGTCTCTCTGTGTCTCTGCCTTTCTCTCCATCTGTTTGTGTGTCTGTGAATCTGTCTTCCTGTCTCTTTTTCAATTGCTCTCTCTCTCCTTCTTTCCCCCTCCCTCCCCTGTTTCCTTCTCCTCCTCAATGTCTCCCTATCTTTCTGTCTTTGATTCTGTCATAATAACCCTCTCTCTTTTCTTGGGCACCTCCCTGGTGAAACAGCGCTGACAGTAGTGGGTATCTTACATTTCCCATAATTTACGTGGGGTCCAACATGGGTCCCTTTTCCATTGGATGCCTTACTTCGGCAATCAGTGTAATCACACAAGACCTGTATCATTTAAAAAAAAAAAAAGACTCTGGAAAAAAATATTTTGGCTTTACATTGCTTAGTCTCACCCATGCTCCACAATATCCCACATTATCCTGCCCCTATTTGGCTCTTTATCCTATCTTTTGTATGTCAGTAAATCTATGTTTCTCACTAAGTGAAGTGTGCTTGGAGTTTTCCTTTGCATCCCAAATTTCCCTTATTATAGAACTCAAACCAGTGATTATGACTGCAGAACTCTGTGAATAAACTAAACACCACTGACTTGTACACTTTAAATGGATGACATGTATGTGAATTATATTTCAATAAAACTTGTCTTTAAATCTAAAGGAAGCATGAAGCACAATCTATTGTTTTCAGTCCAGCTTCAGATTTTCTGCTGGAACATTTGAATTTGGGGGCTCCCACAGCACATGGTCCAGAATTTATTTATGGCTCTTTTTAAATGTATCACAGTGAAATGCCAGACATTAACTTCTTGCTGAAATCAGCTGGCTAATCTAAACCTTGGCTAGAGGGGTTTCATGGATATCAGTGTTAGAGCAGAAAAGCGAGGGAAGATGGATGAACTCATGGTAGGATTGGCTTTCCATTTGTCTCTGGCAAAGACATGCTAACTCCTACTCATACCAAGTTTAGAGAAAGCTCCTTTTTGCCTTGCTCCCCAAACATCCTGAAATTTTTCTAGTAGTTACCAGGCCTTAGTGTCCTTGGTTTAAGTGGATGTTTTCTTCATTAGACTGTATGCTCCTTGAATGTGGGAATTATATCTCTTTCACACTTGGTAGGTATGAATAATTGTTTGAGCAAGGGGAGATGGAAGGAAGGAAGGCAGGAAGAGATGAATGAACAAATGAATATAGAGGAACTTGGTATCATGAATACAGAGGAATACGGACATTAAGGCTGATCCCAATCAAGTATTTAACATCCAACATGTATTTGTTGAGCACATACACAGTACTCTGTGTGTCTGACGCTGTTCCAGGCCCTGGGAGCCCAGCAGCAACAAAACAGTCAAGAATCCCTGATATCATGGAGCTTGCATTCTAGGAGGGGAAAGAAACAGACAATAAAAATGAATCAGTTAATTACAGGGGCTATTAGAAGGTATTAATGTTACAGCAAAACAAAAAGCAAAGGAGTGCTGGTAAAGAGGTGTGGCCATTTGCAATACATTTTTCCTTGGTCCTTATCTTCCTGCCATCTGTAGGGAAATGGGGCTCTAACATAGAAAGAAAGAAAACTGGAGAACTTTCCATATGACAGAGACAGATGCCCAAGTTTTGGTGACTGCGCACCTTAAGATGTCAAGCTAGGAATATCAGGAGTAAAAAGGAAGACATGAGGACCTGGGACCAAAATCCCTCTTGTTGTAGAAAAGAGTGTGAACTCAGAAGCTAATGCCCCGAGTTAGAGCCCAGTTGAGCACTCTCCAATTCTGTCTTTGCAAACACGAACCTTGGCACAGTACGAAGGCAAAAAAGATAAGAAAAACAAATTGGTACAAGCCACAGCTAGAGACAGAGAGAGTGGGATGAGTCTAAGCTGATGACAGGCTGCAGGAAGAAGCGTGTGGCCCGGTGAGGGAGGGGTCGGTGCTGCTCAGCAGCTTTCTTTGAACTTGGTATTTTTCCACAGCAAACAGAAGCCCAAAGCTTGTTGGCAGTGGAGCCACATCCCGAGGGTAGAGAGGGCAGAGCAGCCGTGGGGAGCCGGGCTGGGAGGAAGCAAAAACAAGGGGAGGAGGCTGACTTTCAGGACTTCACAGTCTGGAGGCTCCCTGGAGAGCCAGGGCCAGTGTTAATATTCACCAGATGCCCTGGCAATCAATCATCAGAAGTCAGAGGAGAGCAGGGCAGCAGGTCACCAAACATGGCGTGATCCCTGGAGATCCCGAAGGGGCTCTGCCAAACACGTGTGCAGCAGAGCCCCCAGAACAGAGGCTGGCTGCAGTCAGTCTTCTAACGATGGTAATAGCATTAGCCAACACTTACTAAGGACTTGTTTGTTGGATACTGTGCAAAGAACATTATGTGGATTATCTCACTCATCCTCAGAGCAAAACCATGAAACAGTCTATCATTTAGGACTCATTTGGTTACAAGTGACCCAAAACCAAACCTCAAATGATGAGAAGCTGAAAGAGAATTTGTCAACTCATGCAACTGAAAAATCCAGGAGTATCTGGCTTCAGGCATGGCTGGATCCAGGGACTTAAACCATGTTCCAGGCTCTAGTCTTTTTCCTAATCTCTTGATTCCTCTTCCCATTTCTTGGTACCATGTTCAGACAGGTTGTCATGGTGGCAGAAGGGCTGCAGCTCCTCAAGCCCACATTCTTTTCAGGATGAAGTCTAGCAGGAAAGTATCTTTTCCTGTCTCCAAAGTTCCAATAAGTATCATGGCTTCTCATTGGTTTAGATGGAGGTTCACATGCCCATCCTTGAGAAGATCACTGTGGCTGCAGCAATGCCTCTGTTTACCACATACTACCCTGGAGGGAAGGGTGAATGAGCAGTCATAATGCATTGAAATGGGGACTCAAATGAACATTAGGGGCAGTACTGAAAATAGGCTAATGAGGGCATGTGGTAAAAATAAAGATGCCCACACCCTGATGCTATTGTCACCTCCATTTTGTACATGGGGAAACTGAGGCTTGGAAAGGTGGAGGTTGCTCATCCAGGCAAGTCGGTGGTGAAGCTAGGACAGCAGCCAGCATCATCTGCAGCCACTTCTGTTCAACTAACTCCACAACTAGTGCCTCACCTCCTGCTGCTTACTTCTGTCCTCTCCCTCTTTCCTGATCTGTCCTTGGAGCTGCCAAGTCACTTCAAGACACTGGGCGAGTGTTAGGGTCGCCCTGAAGACAGCGGGAGTTGTCACGAGGCCACAAGCCCATCAATCCTGTCAGTTCCAGAGGACCATTCCCAAGGCAAAGGGTCATTGATGTCATCATCTCCATCTTCTTTAATGCTAATTACTTTTTTTCCCACGTCAACATAAAAATCATCTTAAATGTCCTCATTAAAGCAGATGTGATTTCTGACCACAGAATCATCAACTCAGCCTGGGAAAGACTTTCAGGGGAGAAAATGTTCTCTGAGCCACAGTGGCAATTCCAAGTGATTTAGAATATCAAGTTTGTATGATTTTTAATCATTAAAGGAGATATAAAAACATATTTTATACACAATCTTTTATCTTACACTTATTTTTATATTTCTCTATAACAATTTATTGCGATGCATATATCACCATTACATCAGACATTTATGGCTCCATTAAAATTCAATGCCACCATAAATTTGGGCCGGTTAAAGTGGTGACATTTGTAACAGCTTCCACAAGGACATATTTTATATTTAAAGTGAAACTTTGAGAAGAAACTTTGTTAAAGAAAAAAAAAAAACCATGTAGGGTAGGAAAGGGATATGAGATTCTCCTGCTATCTAAAACACCTAATGCCTACCCTAATACCTGCCGTATTAAGAAGCTAGACTTTTGCTAAATACTAGGTGTGCTATTTCCAGCATTTAGGGATTAACGGGAATCATATGATAATGCTATCATTGACTAGAAATACTCCACTCTGCCCAATCCTTTGGCAGCCTGAGACCTGGGAGAATTTCAAAAGTAAGAGAAAATATTAAATCAGACTTTTAAACAATGCAGTGTCCATGTAATGAGAGGTATTCTGATTCTGGAGCATAAGAGTTTTCAGGGAGTGACAGGATGAGGGCCTTATGTTTTTCTATCATTTGGTCCAAGATGGTGAGTACTCCTTCTGGGAAATTTGAGGCTTTTCTTTTTTTCTTCTCAATCCATCAGAAGGTATTAGAGCAGCTTTTGTGAGCCCAGTGCTTTTATAAATCATTTGGAAAAATAAAAGTGGGCATATATTTCTTGTTCTGAAGGAAACTTCTATACTCAGATGCCCTGAAATGAAAGCAACAGTCCTGAGCACTTTTATATCCAAAGGAGCCACAAGAATGTCTGACATTCAGTGGGTATCCAATCCTGTATTCAACTCATTGGGACTGTTGGACAAAGTATCTACAGAGAAAGTTTTGGGCATTCAGTGCCCAGCTGGTCTTGACTCAGGGTCCAGTTGTAGAGACAGAAGAGGCGTCTTATAAGAATTCAAAGAAAGAGGGGTGAGGACCTGTGTAAGCTTGAGAAGGGTTCATGAAGCATAGGGCTTCAGGTGGATACGACCTGACCCCCCACAAGTAGGACACAGGGTAGTCTACGCTGAAAGAGCCTTTAGGGCTGGAAGGAAGGTGAAGTTGGGCTAACTCAGCCAGCATCATTTTCTGTATGATAATAGAGGTAACAAATACTCATCTAGCACACTTTTTGTATCAGACAGGATGCATGCTATGCATAACAAAGAGAGTGAGGGACTATTACACTTACCATTAGCCTGGTCCTCTTCTAAATGCTCTTCTCTAATGAACTTATTTTAATGTTCCAACTCCCCAAAAGGTAGATATTCTGTTGTTTCCTGGCTGGAAAGAATGGAGAAAGGGAGTAAATATGTCGGCTATAGATACATTCTCTATTTCTCCAGACGTGTCTCTGATCACCTGAAGAAATAGAAGCTAGAGCACTTACATCCCAGGGGTAAATGTGATTGAGGCATTGGGTGGGCAACTTTTGTTCTCTGTTTCTACTGCCTGATGCCACTCATTGTGGGTTGTAATCAAGTGCCAGCAGAGGCAATGCCAGTGAGATGAGACACATTGGAAGTTTCCCAAACCACATAGCACCCATCCAGCACCCGTGCCCTGGGGACTCAATGTACATTTTTACAAGATCAGACCACCTTGGTACTGTACCATGCACTACAGGAACCATAAGCCACATGTCCTCCCAGCCCTTGAAACATGGCTAGTGCCACATATTATTAAAATAATAATTTTTACATAGTGGGTTAAACAAAGTCTATTTCAAAAATAACTTTACCTATTTTTTTTGCTTGCTTTAATGTGGCTACTGGAAAATTTAAAATCACATGTGTAGATTGTATCTCTGTCAGCGCTTACTTAGTGCTTACACCCCTTCAGTGGAAAGGGCTTATCTTACGAAATACAGACTTCTAAAGGGCCCCTTCATCTTGACACCAACTTCTGGGCTGGGAGCTGCTTTAGTATAATAATTTCAGCCACATCTAACTGATGACCACGCCCTGAAAACAATCATTCGTACTTTTTTTTTTTTTTTTGCCTTTGCTTGTGTCATGCTCTCCCTCTGTGTTCTTTTCTGTTGCCTGTCCCCATGCTCACCTATTGTGCTCCTACAGATTCTTTAAACCCCGTCTCAAAGACCGCCTCCTTTTTGTACCTGCTCTTTAGTTACTTGTTTTGTCCTCTGGGGGCCCAAAGCACCTTGAACCCACTTTCTCTACTATGACTCTGATCACCTTGTGTTTTAGTTATCTGTTCACAAATCCGTCTCTGCCGCTGCTTGTGGAATCTCTTGAGGTCAAACACTCAGTTCATCCTAGGCTGCGTGGGCTGTTTGGGCTGCCAGAATGATACGGACCATAGGAGCCAGTCTCCACAACTTTCACATTCAGTGGCTTCATATCAATAACTTGAAATTGGCCATAGTGGGGTATTTACACTACAGGAATTGGCAAGCAATATAATTTGGGGCTTTTATGGCTTGCGGGGAGGGAAGAGCCATTTATCAGCTCACACAGATCCGAGGTAAAATGAAATAAAAGGTTTTTGTCACCCAGATCAGCCTCAGAAAATGGTGGTCATTTTTCCTGGGATTAGGTGACCTGGATGTGAAGGAGCTCTCTCTGTTGGCTGTAATATTTAGGCTGTGTTAGGGAAATGATGAATTAGACTGGGTGATAACAAAGTTTCTTCCCAGCTCTAGAATTCACTGATTCTGGGCATTATGCATATCATTGGCAAGTATTATCTGTATCTGTAACATTAATAATGCCTTACATCTGTGAAGCTCTTATCTTTCTTTCCCCCCTCCCCCAGAGAGTTTTTCATATCCATTATGTCATTTGACACCTCTGTGAAGCCAGTGGGCAGATACCCTCTTCACTGAATAAAGAAGTTAGTATGTCCAACATAGACTTCTGCTTAAAATCAAATAGATACACTTAGTTGTCCCTGGCCCTGGAGGGGATAGAAGCCACAGGGTGAAGGTGGAGCATAATGTTCTCAGTCCAGGCAGGATGAATTCTGAGGGTCAGAGAAGGCAAGACACTTACCAGAAGTCACATGGATACAGGGTAGCATAAAGCCTTGACTGTCCTAGGACTACACTGAAGGTGAGGAACATTTGGTGTGGGTAGTGGTCCAGAAGAAGTGAAAAATAGGCTATCTATATAATATCAACTATTCTAAAGGAGGAAAAAAAAAAACAAACGACATTGAATCGAAATTAACAACATTTATCTTTGACCCAAACATTAGAATATTAAAACCATTTGAGGGCCTCCCTTCCATTTTCCATTTTCACCACTCACCAAGCTGTTGGACCCTCATAATTATGGCACTGTGGTTTCTAGGAGGTAGTCTGCTTCATCGGTCACAGAATCCTTCTTTTCTCCCTTCAGAGAGAATGGCCCCCCAAATCAAGGATGAACAGTCATTTTGCAAAGGTTTCAGAAAAGGCTGATAACTCAACTCTTTGAGTTATGTCTGGTAGACTGGAGAGGGGAAGCAATATGGCTTTCATGAAACTACTGAGTAATTTAAGACAAGTTTGGATAAAAAACTTCAGATGCACTCTACTTTGGATCCATACAACTTTGAGATGTGTATTGTATTTCAAAGTAAACTGAAAGAAATTAACAAGAAAGGAAAACTTACACAGAATAGTTTTCAAAAAAAGAGTGCAAATCTGTCTGTGTGTTCACACACTACACTTTAATAATGGCTGTTTTTTTGGTATAGCTCGGTCTTCATAATATGCTTATCAAAAATCTAGAAATAAAGCTTTTAGTGCCATTATATAGAACATTTAAGAGAAAAAAATGTTCGTTGGTGTAAGTTGTCTAAAATTCTACACTTTGTACGCTACTTGTTTTACTGTTTAGTCTCAAAAAATTTAGAATATAAATGCACAGAATTTAGGCTGCATTTTTCATTTAAGAAAAGAGTTAAAATTCTATTTCCATATTACAGAGAGAATTCCTTTAAGTATATACATTGGAATTGCTTCTCTTCCCAGAGCTGTCTATAGGACCTCTCCCCTAATGGTATGCTGGAGCCAGCTTGTCCTGGCCAGTGAGAGCTGATGGTTAACATGTAAGGAAATCTGCCAGTTAGTTTATGTCATATCAGCAGCTTGAAATTGGCCATAGTGGGAATATTTAAATCATGGAAACTAGAAAATTCTACAGACCAGTGATTTCCTCCACCTGCTGCCCTGAGATCTGGTTATTAAGCATTTACTAGCACACTACTGCTATTTTCAATATAAGGTACTGCTCCATTATATCATTCAATCTCATTTAATTTTCATATCCATAAATAGAGAACTGTATTGATGTCATAGAGTCTTAATAGGAAATCAAAGACCTGAACCCTGTAGGAAAGCAGAAGAATATGGATTCTCTACTCATTGCCCATTATTCTGTAGGTATATGATAATTATCTAATGTCAGTATGTAGCCTTTTTGATTCTTTTTCTAATCTAGCTTGATGGTTTTAGTGCATGAGTTAATGTACAAGTGTTACTAATGCAAAACCACATGTGTTACACTTTATGGGAACCTGTGGGTTTTGAGGGTAACCTTGGCCATAAATTATTTTGCTGGAGTTGGCATAATATGGTAGTTGAAAGCCAGAATACTTAGTTTTGAATCTAGGGTTTTCTATACACAAAGTACTTAAACTTTTTAAGCCTCATCAGTAAAATGAGGATAATAATGGTAACTTACCTCTAAAGTTCTTATTAAATGTGTTAACATATGTAACATTTTTAGTATTATTACTTGTACCTAGTTAGTGTCAGTGTGTGTTAGCTATCATAAAGTAGGGGAGTCTAGGGGTGCATGAGTGGCTCAGTCGGTTGAGCAGCTGACTATTGATTTTGGCTCAGCTCATGATCTCGGGATTGTGAGATTGAGCCCCACGTCAGGCTCTGTGCTGGGGGTGGAGCCTGCATAAGATTCTCTGTTTTCCTCTCCCCCCGCCCGCCCCGCTCTCTCATTCTCTCTAAAAATAAATAAATAATAAAATTAAATAAATAGAGGGGAGTCTTTTAGTTGATGACTCTGGCAGCTAAGTGAGGATTAGATTGGAGCCAAGACTGGGAGAGTTTTTCTTTCTTTCTCTCTTTCTAAGATTTTTATTAGAGAGGGAGGCAGAGCATGAAGATGGGGGGCAGGGGGAGAGGGAGAAGCAGACTCCCTGTTGAACAGGGAGGCTGGTGCGGGACTCGATCCCCTGAGATTATGACCTGAGCCGAAGGCAGACACTTGACCAGCAGAGCCACTCAAACACCCCATGGGAGAGTTTCAATTAGGAGCTATTGAATGGGTCACTGATGCCGTGTGGCTGTTGGGTGTCATATAGACTAAGCCAGTGGCTTTTCCTGAAACTTTACCTATGACCTAAAGGGCCTAACTTGACCATAAAAGAAGACCATTTCCCCCAGTAATTAATTTTAGCAACTTATGTCCACCTCATTCAGAGCTGGAAGATATAATGAGAGGAGAGAGACAGGAAATGAAGATAGAGAACAGGCAGGTGCCAGACCTTGGAGGGCCTCTGAGGTCATGGTGAAAATTTGGATATCATTAAGCATAATGGAAAGCTATGAAAAAATTAGGGAATTCTGTGCTAGACATTAGGAGAGATACAAAAACATAGGTGGTCACAGGGACTCGCAGACCAGAAGGGTTCAAGCCCTCTCCTTTATCAGTTGTTATTTAATTTCTGTGAGCCAAGTTCTTACATCTTTCAGATGAGCAGAAAAATCTCCTTTTACCTCCTGCAGTGGAGTGACATGCAAAATGCCATGGGATTATAGTATGGTATGATAATTATAGGGAAAGGGCATGCAAACGGTGGGACTTCTCTAGGAAAACTGGAAACCCCTACAGAGAGGGCAGTGAGGAAGGATGAGCCATGGCTTTCCTGATGCCTTTTCCCTTACCGTGGCCCATAAACGGCTTCATTGGAGACCGTCTTTACTATAGAGTTTGTTATATCTCCCAAATGCCCTGGCTGGTCTCTTACCTCCTTCCACATCCAGGCCCTGTCTCATGTCCTGGGGCCAATAATAAAGATAAATTTGAGAAGTAATGGATAAAGACCCAATCCTTGTAGAGCAATAAAATTTATCATGGTTTAACTAATCTGGCACCATTTATGCCTGCCGCCTGCCTTCCCAACCATCGAATGACTAATTGATAACTAATTTCCTCAATTTGTACTTCATTACTTATTGCAGCAGAAAAGCTTACACCTAACTCTATGAATCAAATAGACTCCATGAAGTCAATGGAGATGTTACTTACCAGGGTTTTTGGCAGATTGGCCAGCTTTGCAGAAAAAGTGGTTTCTTTTCAATAATATACATAACAGGTGTAGAGTGTTCAATGCATGTCAGGAAGTGAGCTAAGCATGTTCCATTTGTATAATCAAGGGTAGTGTTAGATGATAAAATAAATAAGCCCCTAACTGTTAGCACAATGGAAATTTCTTTATCAGTAATGATTTAATTCAGGTGATCCCAGCTGACAAAAGATTGGGGAGCTTTGTTCCATGCAGTTACTCAGGTTGATTGAGACACAGAAATAAGACCCAGTTGATTGAGAGTCTGTCATCAGTACTGAGTAGTTTCCAAGGTTGCCCTTGAGGTTGACACTGCCAGCAGAGGGGGGAAAGAGCATGGAGGAGCATAGGTGGGAATTTCTTAATGGGCTAGCCAAGAAGAACAGATAATTGCAACTCATATTTCATTGGTCATAACTCAGTCACAGGGAGCTGGGAAATGTAATACAGATGTGACCAGAGAGGAAATGGGTTTTGTTGGACAGATTGCCATACATGTGATTTCTAAACCTTATAATAATGCTATGAGTTTGGCTATCATCCCCACTTTGCAGATGAGGAAACTGAGGTTTAGAGAGGTTAAGTAACTTGTTTAAGGTCAAAGAGCTAATAAGTAGAAGAGTCCTCAACTCAAGTCATTGGTCTGATTTTAAAGTCTATACTTTTAACCACTGTGCTAGACTACTTTTGTTAGGTTTTAAGCAATGGAAAACTCTGACAGTGAGCCTTTCTCCCTCTCTGTGCTCTGGCCAACACTACTATAGCTGAACCTGACACACCAAGATGTTCTCTACTTCAGGGGTACACCCTTACCCCTGCCAAAAACACTGATCTTCTAGTGAAAGCTGACTCAGGACGCCTTGTGAACTTCCAGAAATCCAGGTTAGGATGCCTGATGGTGTCTGGGTTCACTGATCCTGAATTCTGAGGCTGACCGCCCACATGTGCTTTCTCTGTGGGAGGCACAGAGCAAGTGTTAAACTGAGCCAGAAAGGACTCCACTAATTACAGCTTTTCTGAACTCTGCTGTCCATTGGCTTTTTAACAAGTGATGCTATTAATCCTACATGTTCTTGATTTTTCATTTGTTTGTCGGGGTGGGGGGAGAAGTTGAAGGCGATATTGTGGTATTTATCCTTGGAATAATGTTGCCATAGTTACCTCTCGACTTTATTATAACAGTGGTGCAATAATTGAAGCAGGGAGACCTGGAGATGCTCTCATAATTGTGAACTTGGTCCCCAGGATGGGCATGAAAAGCATCTCTTAGATTGGGGGAGAAAGAAGGGAGCTTGGCCTCGGCAATTAACCCCAAAATGCAGCACAGTGGTCCTATGTATTTGATGAGAGTGTTGCCTGGTGATGTCCAGAGTGAGCCATTTCTATGAAGTTGCTTTGTTTTCACATTGTTTTACAGTGACACTCTTAGAATGCAAGAATGTAGTGTCTCCATGGAAACTGGAAATGTACAAAATTAAGACCCAGAATAGGAAAGCTTCTGTGAGCACAGTTCTGCTGATCACTAATAAAGAAATGATGTGTTGCAAGTACAAGGTGTAGGATGTCAGAAGAGACAGGGAATGATAAATTTGACATCCTAATCTAACCAAGGACCTTCACTTTTTGGACATGGTAGAGAAAGGTTACGAATGCACATCTAAGTAATGTGTGGTCTGTCAGACAGGAGTAAGGCTCATTTAATACCCCATTGTGGGAAAAGGGCTGCTGACCCTCCATGGAAAGTGAAACTTGACTCCACCTCCCTGTTGAGCTCATCCAGAAAGGAAGAATTAATTGGACATGAGAGAGGCAGTGTGATAAAATGGGAAGAACAGAGCTAAATCTCAGCTCCTCCATTTACCATCTCATGACTTTGAGAAATTCCTTCAGCTTATTGAACCTCCATTTCCATGTTCATAAAATGGGGAAGCTAAGAAGGTGTAACTTTCTGAAATGCTGTAAGGATTGAAAGTACACACACGCTCTCCTTATACACACATATTTGGGCACCATTGGGTGTGTGTGTGTATGTGTGTGTGTAGGATATATCCTATATATATATATATATATATTTTGCTTTCCCCAGATATTTATTTTAGCTATATCTATATAGCCTGACTTCCTACAAGTGAGAACAAGGTTGAGTTTAGAATGTCTGAACCTGCATAATGGCATAAAGTCTGTGTACAGCCTACAGGATAGTTGGTGGAAACATGAGGCCGTCTCCAAGTACAAATACTGTGTCTCCACGGTGGGGATTGGTGAAGTCCTTAGGTGCATCTCTGTCCTGATGTCCTCTGTCTCTTGTGGTCCTGTGTAATCCCTGACCTTGCCTTTGCGTCCCTCTAGCCACGTCTTACACATCTGCTGAAATGCCATCCAATTCTATGAGAACATTCAAAGACACAAACTCTCAGTCTCTCCTGCAGTCACTGCAAGTTCAAAGTCTTGTCAAGAATTTATAGCTCTTCTCATCTCCCTTCTTTTAAAAAAAATTACTAAAAACTTTTAAACTACTTTATTGAGTTATGGTTGACATACAAAAAGTCATGCATATTTAATCTATACAACTTGATGAGTTTGGAGATAAGTACACATCTATGAAACCATCACCACAATCTATACCATGAACATTTCCATCATCACCAAAAGATTCCTCCTGCCCCCTTTATAATTATCATTATTAGTGAAAAGAATACAATGTATGATACACTCTCAGCAAATATTTAAGTATATAATTTGGTATTGTTAACTATAGGCTCTATACTATACAGCAGCTTTCTAGGACTTATTCATCTTGTGTAACTGAAACTTTATACCCTTTGAATAATACTTCCCCGTTCTGCTATCTCCTAGCCCTTGGTGACCACCATTCCACTCTCTGCTTCTACAAGTCTGTTTCAGATTTTTCATTTGAGTAGGATCATGCAGTATTTGTCCTTCTGTGCCTGGCTTATTTCACTTAGCATGATGTCTTCTAGGTTCATCCATGTTGCCACAAATTTCAGGATTTCCTTTTTTCCTAAGGCTGGATAATATTCCTTTGTATGCATATACCATATATTCTTCATTCATCTGTTGATGGGCACTTAGGTGGATTCCGTATCTTGGCTATTAAGAATAATGTTGCAGTGAACATGGGTGTCCAGTATCTCTTTGAGATCCTGATTTCATTTCCTTTGAATATATACCCAGAAGTGGGATTACTTGATCATATGGTAATTCTATTTTTAATTTTTGAGGGACCCCTATACTATTTTCCATAGTGGTCACACCAATTGATATTCCCACCAGTGATGCACATTTCCCCACGTTCTCATTCACAACTGTTATCTTTATATTAATATATCTATATATAAATATTCTTTTTTTTTAAGATTTTATTCATTTATTCATGAGAGACAGAGAGAGAGGGAGAGAGAGAGAGAGAGAAGCAGAGGGAGAAGCAGGCTCCCAAGGAGCAGGGAGCCCGACACGGGACTCGATCCCAGGACCCTGGGATCATGACCTGAGCCGAAGGCAGACGCCCAACCATCTGAGCCACCCAGGCGCCCTTTATTCTTTTTTTTTTTTTTTAAAGATTTTATTTATTTGAGAGAGAGAGAACGAGAGATAGAGAGCATGAGAGGGAAGAGGGTCAGAGGGAGAAGCAGACTCCCTGCTGAGCAGGGAGCCCGATGTGGGACTCGATCCCGGGACTCCAGGATCATGACCTGAGCCGAAGGCAGTCGCTTAACCAACTGAGCCACCCAGGCGCCCCCTCTATATATAAATATTCTAACAGGTGTGAGGTGATACCTCATTGCTGTTCTTAATGGCCCAGAACTGAAGGAGGCTCCTTTACTTCCAAGGCCAAGCATCTACTGGATCTCTATTTGGGTAAAACCAAAACTCTCATACTAATTTTCATCCTCGTCTGAATGCTCTTCAGTTTCCCACAGGCCTCTGCCTTTTTCTAAAGGGACAGCAGTTGCCACTCTCTGTTATGGGTGTTTTTCTGATTTCAGTAAAAGGGAGCAATATTCCTTTCTGTTTTTGGCACATAAGGCAGGTCTCTCTCAGCAACACAGGGAAGCCTTTGATATTTCTTGGGCATCTTTATCAAATGGGCTTAATGAGGCAACAACCTGTAGTTGCACTGCTTAAAACTTCCCTGCTCCCTTCTGTGTGTGCTTCAACTGTACTATAAGTGTAGGTTTCTGTAATCTTATAGATTGTTATAAATGCTTTATTGGGTAAAAAAAAAAATACTGTTTGAGTCTCAATATGCTGAGACATGTCATGATTGAGTAAATGTCAAATAAATGGCAAATTTTTTTTTTTTAATCTAACAAGTATTTACTGAGTCGTGGTTCCATGTCAGATAACGTAGTGGGCCTTAGTAGAGTGACCAACTCATCCCGGTTTGCCTGGGGCTTTCACAGTTTTATCACTGAAAGTCCTGTGTTCTGGGGAACCCCACAGTCCCAGGCAAACCAGGACAGCAGGCTGCCTTAGGCTCTAGAAGTAAATTGGTAAACAGGATGAAACCTCTGCCCTGAAGGATCTGACAGTCTAATAAGACAGAAAGTAAAAACAAACATCTAGCAATTCCACTCTTAAGGAATTGGAAGAGGTACTCTAAAAAATAAATGTCCACATATGTTTGTAGAAACATTATTTATAATAACCAAATGATGAAAGCAGCCCAAGTAACCATCAACAGATGAATGGATATTGAAACTGTGATCTGCCCATAGAGTGAAATATTATTCAGCCACAAAAAAGGTATGAAGTACTAATATATGTTAGAACATAAATGGACTTTTTAAAAAAGCATGCGAAGTGAAAGAAGTGAGATTTAAAAAGCCCACATAATGATTCCATTTATGTGAAATATTCAGAATAGTTAAATCCATAGAGGTAGAAAGTCGACTGGTGGTTGCTGGGGCCTGGGAGGAGGGAGGAATGGGGACTGAGCACTTAATGGGGAGAGGGTTTCCTTTTGGGGTGATGAAAATATTTTGGAACTACATAGAAGTGGCAGTTTTCACAACATTGTGAATGTACTGAAAGGCATTGAATTGTTCACTTTCAAGTAGTTAATTTTATGTTCTGTGAATTTTACTTCAGTGAAAAGCAAGCTGACAAGCTGTGCAGTGTGGTCACTTACATGATGGCCACCAGTAAAAGATGCCAGGGGCAAAAGGGATTCAGTGGGGTAGATAGTGAACAACATGTAGGACTTAGATCAGAGAAAAGATGAAGGAGCAATGTTCTAACCAGAAAGGGAAAAAGCTTAAGTAGAAGGTGGGAATTAGGGGTGCCTGGGTAGCTCAGTCATTAAGCGTCTGCTTTCGGCTCAGGTCATGGTCCCAGGGTCCTGGGATGGAGCCCCGCATCGGGCTCCCTGCTCGGCAGGAAGTCTGCTTCTCCCTCTCCCACTCCCCCTGCTTGTGTTCCCTCTCTCACTGTGTCTCTCTCTGTCAAATAAATAAATAAAATCTTTAAAAAAAAGAAGGTGGGAATTAGGAGACACTTAACACTGCTGTTTATTTTGTGTACAGTCATGCACATTTGAACATATTAAAGCTACTTTTGAAGAGTGTATCAGAATCCAAAAGCTGTGATTGCCAGCAGAATATGCCTCAACTTCTGAAATGGTTCTTTAGCCACACAGCCATGATGAGAAAGACCTAGCCCTGCAATTTGGTAATTATTATTTCCAAGTGTTACCTAAGGAACATATTCCTATAGGCTCCTGAGATAAAATGATTTTTTTAAAATGTGAAATGTGAGGCGCTGGGTGGCTCAGTCAGTTAAGTGCCTGCCTTCAGCTCAGGTCATGATCCCAGGGTCCTGGGATCAAGCCCCACAATGGGCTCCTTGCTCAGCAGGAAGTCTGCTTCTCCCTCTCCCTCTGGCTCTGCCCCCCACTCATTCTCTCTCTCTCTCTCTCACATAAATAAAATCTTGAAAAAAAATAAAATGTGAGATGGCAGGTTCTCTGAGGAAGCCATTGAGTGTCACCAAGTGACTTGGTGCTGGGGTAAGACCCCACAGTAAGGACTAAAGCTTCTCAGTTCTGGCCCTTACAAGGATCCCCCTAACATTTGACCTCAGAATCTAAGTTTTGAACACCCCCCCAGAAGGTGGTGATGGGAACAGGCTTCAAAGAAGAGTTTGGATTTTGCTTCTGCTCTTTACCATGCATTCTTGGGCAGGTAAACTCTCCAAGCTATAACACTATCACCTATAAAATGGGGATAATGATAGACCTGTTATAATGATAAGTGTTTCCCCATGAAGCCAATAGTATGCTCTCTGGCAGATAACAAGCACTCAATAGTTATTAATTTTCTCCATTCTTTCCTCTTCATCCTAGCCTTAATTAAGACGTATCGTGGAAGCTATGAATAAGCAATTCACAGGAAGGGAAATCTAAATGGCCAGTACACATGGAAAAATGTTCAGTCTGGGTAGCAACAAAGGATTGAAAAGTGAAACAGACATTATTTTTTACCTACAAAATCACCCCCCCCAAAAAAAATAAAAAGAAAGAGAAGTTGATGCTGTCAAAGAGTTTGGGAGCCAGACGCACTCATACTGGGCCGGTAGGAGTACAACTTGGAATAACCTTTCAGGGGGTGATTTGGCAATAAGACACATATGCTTGTTTCAAATGCCTTAAATGCATGCGTATGTTTGGACCCGGCAATTCCACCTTGAGAAATTTATCCTCAGGGAGTAATTAAGGATGTGCTCTCAAACTTAGCCACAGAAGGCACTCTATAAATAGTTGTTAAATGAAGAAGTGAGTGATGCTCATCGCAGCATTGTTTATAATAATGAGAATTCTAATAACAGGAAAAATCAGATAAATTATGGTCTGCCCATAAAATGGAATCCTCTGCAGCCATTAAATCTGATTTGATAAACACATTTGGATAACTGTATCATTTACATAGGCCTGGGAAGGTACTTCTGATTCCTCAAGTGAGAAAATTATGTTAAATGACACATCGTATGGCTATAGCTTGTTTAAAAATATGTATCCATACATAAGATGGGAAAGAAAAACTCTTGAGGGATATACAGCAGAACGTGAAAAGCAGTTATTGCTGAATGGTGTGACACTGTGAATGTTTTTTATGTCCTTCTTTTTGCTTTTTTGTATATTTTATGTACTATTTGCACATATTTTTAAAAAACTTAATGTTAAAATAGAGGGACTCGTTAGGATGGGGGTGGGTGGTTGGAAACCAAGATAAGAAAGTAGAGCACAAACGTGCTAGTTAGGGAAATGTGGGGCGTCTGGCTGGGTTAAAAGTGCAGCATGATTTGGGCAGTATTTCCTCTCCTCTGGTGTCATTTTAAGCTTTTTGACTGCAGATCAACACTCTGAGACCTCAAGAGGCTTGATTTGGCTGCAACTTCCTTAGAATGTGTCATGTCTGGGAAACACATACAAATGCTCTCCTTTGTCTTTGCTGTTCATTGCTCGAATTGGCTGTGCTTGGGGGTGACTCACTCCCAGTTACTCTGTTGGTATCAGGAAATCAGAGAGTGCGCCTTCCCTGGAGCTGTGAAGACAGCTTGGGCCCATGTCCCAGAGGGGAGAGAGCCAGCTCTGGCCATGAGGAAAGCCCCTGGCCCAGGAGGCCCTTGGGGGTGAAGGGGATGTATTTACCTTTTTTCTCCCCAGATTTTCACTGAGTAAATTGCTGTGATGGAACATAATTGCTTTTCATTTTATTTTTAAAAATTGCTGCCAAGGCAGTCTGCTTGCCTCCTGAAGTCAGCACAAATCTGAGAACACTTACTCCAAGGGAATATTTTTAAAACTTGGGTTTGAAAAGTGATTTACCCCCTGGCCATCAGCAGGTCGTACCACCTGCTGAGCGTCCAATGGTACCAAGACCACCATAACTCAGTTGCATTTGAGACCCAGAGATGCACAGAGGTCTTCCCTTCCTTTTATTCAGGTCTTTGCTTGAATGCTAGAAAGAACTTTCTTTTGAGCTTGCTGTCTGAGATAGCACATCCTTCTGTCAGTTTTCCTGGATTTGTCTCCCCCCACCCCCAGTATTATTTCTTTATTCATCTGTTTACTGTCTATCTCCCCTAGCAGATAAATGCACCTCAACTATGCAAATGCTTTGTCTTATTCATTGCAGTATTCCTTCTTGTTAGAACTGGGGCAGGTACATATAGGTGTCCCATAAATATTTGACCGAATATGTGAAAAGGATATGAGTCTTTTGCAAACTGGGAGATGTAGTGGAGCAGAAAGATGTGGGGCAGGATGGTTGCATTTGGGCCACTAAACCCTCTGGCTCACCACCAATGCCATGTCACAGGGGGATTGACTGTCCCTAAGCTCTTACAGCTCCTGGAACATCAGCAGCATCTATAATGGAGTTTAGCTTCCATGCTAGGAAGTTCCATTGACCTTGGGTTCCCCTTGGTGGAAGCCCAAGATGTTGGCTGCTCTGTTACATGTGCATTACCAAACTGGCTTCCACCACCCTACTAGACTGAACTCTCTGGCATTGCAAACTAACCTCAACACCCCAGAAACAAAGACAGTAAAAGCAGTAACCCATGGAGATTTTGAGAACAGTAGACATCTCACTGAGGAGCAAGTGTGTCTGCTACCTGGAAGATTCAGCACCCCTCAACACTTAAACTCTCCTTTCCTGTTCTTTCCATTAGTCCCTGGAACTCTGGGAATGAGCATCCTTTACTCGCAGCAAAGTGAGAGCTGTGTGTACAGAGGCTGCATAATCAAACATCAGTCTGAGTTGCTTTGTTTACTGATTCTGAAAACCAAGGCTTTCCTTCTTCCTTGGGGCAAGTCCAATCCCTGTAATTCTGGGTTCCACGGGAAAGTTCCATGTTGCTCAGCAATTTTTCAGAAGATTCATGGCAGTCACCTGCTAAAGAGTCATTTCTTTAGTGAATTGTCATATCAATTATTATATTTTGACAAGAGTTTTTAATGGGATTTTTTCCCCCAAAGACATAGGTATTGAAATTTAAAGTTTTTTCCCATTAGAAAACAACTGGTCGTTTGGTTGAACCTGGCCCTTTATGAAAACACATTTAGTTCCTTTGGTTTGGGGGATGCTCTGCTGCCAGGTACCCTTGGCCCTGCCCTAGTTGGGTCTGAGCTCCAGTGACCAGAGGTAAAAATGTTCTTGGGGAGTAGACCTATGAAGTGAGCCCACGTGTTTCAGTTATGCCAAAAAGAGTTTCTCAAAAACCACCCAAGCAGGGGCTTGCCACTTATTAGAAGAGATGCTTACAAACACTGTGGACAAGTTTGTAATATTTGCTGATGTTTTGTAATTCACAAGACACATTATTAAGAACCCTGTGAATCGTAGTCCAACACATGCAGCTGAGTGAACTTGGGCAAGTGACCTTACTCTTCCCCATCAATCAATGGGCAACATGATTTTATTTCATAAGGCTGTTGTAGGAACTGTGTGAGATACCATATGCAGAGTGCCCACTTCTGTGACTGGCATATATTAGTGTTCAGTAAATTTTGATGATAGAAACATGACAATGGTTATAAAAGAGTAGACAGAGCAGGTTGTATTCACCTTACTTGAGGGACAGAGGTGTTGGAGCTCAAAGAAGTTATTTCATGAAAGTCCAAGAGTACAGGTATGAGAATACTAAATTCAGGTCAGTTTACCCATAATGTGTGTCCTATGCACTTCCCTTGGTCTTTCTACCAAGTCTCAAACTGTGGGCATCAACATGCAAAGGATGGTCTTTTCCCCCGCAACCTCTCCATAGATATCCCCTTTCCCTTAACATCTTTGGGAAGTCATAGAAGCTAAGGCTATGTTCCCCTTCTGTGTTAGATGTCCTCTACTTTCTCTCCCTTCCTACCAATTCCCAACTCATTTCATTTAATCTGTCATTAGGGAGCCACTACCTCCAAACTCATCTAGTCTTTAAACATCTACTTATAATTCAGTCTGTACTATGGCTTGCAGATAATGAGTCCTCTACATCAAGTGTGCATCATCTTATTGCAGGGTTTTATTTGTCTGTCAGTTTGTTTCTGGTAGTTGTTGATTTCAAGCTGCAGAAACTTAAGTCTCAGTCAGTTGTACAAGGCAACTCCCACCCTGTACAACAGAGTCTTGCACACCTTGGTTGTTCCCTCTAGATCCCCTGGAGAGCTGGGTGTTCAGTTCCAACTACATGCTGGAGCAGGAGGGTTGGGTTGATGGAAAGACTCTGGATAAAATATGGAAACTTCAAGACAGCAGCTCATCTTAACTTCTTATGGCCCATGCTTTTTTTTCTGACTTCGGGATAGATAAGATGGGGAACTGTTTGTAGGTGTTATTACTAAAAGTGGGGGATTCTGTCCAGTAGGTTTAAGATGGAATACCAAAATCCATAACAAGAGAAACTGAGCTATGGGAATGATGGTGCCTGAGTTCCAGAATTGCCCGTCAGCTGGGGTGAAGTGCGTGAGGAGATGAAGGTCCTATGGACAGAAAGGAATGGAGGATGGAGTGCAAGATTCAGGGACACCTTACAGACATCACACTGCGCTGGACCTGTCCTGATCTCACCCTACTTGGCATCCAAATTCACACACATCTTCACCTTCCTGCTATTGTTACAAGCCTTCTAAGTATACAAAAGAGATTGCTAGGGCACTCTCAATATCTTCCCCATTATATTTATAGGGTGGCTTTCCTCTTGACTCCTAAAAAGGCATAAATGAAGCTTTTTATTTGAAAGGGGAAGGCTGTTTACTGTAATTAGATATTTAAAGACCCTCATTAGTCGTCTTCGCTGGACCTAATACTCAGTGTTATCAAAATGAGAACTTTCAGCCTTGTTGCCTCCTCCCTCACCCAGCATTATTCTTTGAGGATTCCTGCTTGTATTTCTCCTCAGTCCTTAAGCCTCATGACCATACTCTTGACCTAATGAAGTCCCATTAGTTTCTCTCTACAGATGAAAAAATATATATATTTGTTCCAGTTAGAAAGGTTAAGAAACAGTCAGGCCACCCAGCAGAGTGAATGCACAGCTCACCCAGCTATGCAATTATCCAAAAATAACCCATTTCCATTTGCAGGAGTAGACTGCATTTAAATAAGCATTCTCTTCAAATAAACTTTCATTAAGTCAGATTTCTCTATAGTGTGCATGCTTAATGAATGTGTGTGTGTCCGTGTGAGGTATATAACATTTACCTCCATGCTTAGTTTTTGGAACATAAACGAAGCTGAACTGTAATGAGATAAGTGAACACATTTGGCAGCAATGCCATTGATTTAACAAAAGAACGCTGAAATGTACATCAAATGGGGGTTGCTAAGATATCTGAGCTTCTGAAGAAATGGGTGCTAAAATTTCATAAGATACTATAGCCTTTCCCCCCGCCCCACCACATCTTATTAGAGACTCTGAATTCAAGATGCCCTCCCTGTTTAGACCCCTTTAGAGTACACTTTTTCCTACCCACCTCATGGCATCATTGGAAAGTGATATGTGGCTGACAGGAAGCATGGCTACAGGTGCAAAATGCAAAATACTATTTTTCTAGTGTTTTCAGTCCAAATGAAATACCGGCATGGATCCTGTTCGAAAGCTACCAGGTGGTAGCATTTATTTTGGCTGAAACTCTGCATCGTTGCCAAAATCTGCTCTTCTATGCATTACTCTTGTGCAGATTTGAGTCTGCCTGCTGTGGAGGAAGCAGATGATTCTGGGCTCAGCCCACATGGGTGCCATTGAAATGGGAGGTCAGGCTAGCCTCTGCTGCTTCCCGGGTGCTTTATTAGAAAATGATTTTTATTGTGTCCAAATGGAGCCACTCTCGGTAGGACATAGGTATGAGATGCCTAGATGAGAAGCTAGATCACACTGACCACCTCTGTTGTTGTTTTTTCCAATCTATTGTACTCAAGTGTTTTACATTTTCAAAGGAATGAAAAGTTAGAAAAGCCAGGAAGTAGGATTGAGATGGGGTAGAGCAGGGGTGCCTTTGGCCCCATTAAAGAATCCGAAATGGTATGTCAGCAGAAAGCCTGGTTGTAGAGCCTATAAATTACCATAAAAAGACCAGAGTCAATTAAATTGATGCAACAGGAGGTAGAAGAGACGTGAGGGACTACATTCTAAATCTCACCTTTTGAGTAGGAAACACCTTGTCAGTGTGTTATAGTTGAACTATGTCCCCTCCAAATTCCTATGTTGAAGTCCTAACTCAGAATGTGACCTTATTTGGAGATAGGGTCTTTATGGAGGTTATCAGGTGAAAATGAGGTCATTGGGGTGAGCCCTACTCCAATATGACTGGTGTCCTTATTAGAAGGGGAAATTAGGATACGCATACAGTAGAAAGACCATGTGAGGACACAAGAGAAGACAGTCATCTATAAGCCAAGGAAAGAGGCCTGGAACAGATTCTCCCTTACAGCCCTCAGAAGGAACCAGCCCTACTGACACCTTGATCTTGGACTTCAGGTCTTCAGACTGTGAGACAACACATTTCAGTTGTGTAAGCCCTTCCATTTGTGGTACTTCATTATGGCAGTCCTAGAAAACTAATGTAGAAGGGAGGCAGCAAGGAGATCTTGGAAGAAAATCAGTTTGTGAGTTATGTGCAAGTCCTGGATATTTGTTCTCTAGCTAAGGGAGATTATGGAGGGTTGACGTAGACAGAAGCTGACCTATGGGAGAGCTTTACTATGGAGGAATTGGAGACTCTGGAAATTCCAAGAGTAAGAACAAATGAGGCTTTAGCAAGAATTATATATGTAAGTCAGTGTTGTGGTTTCAATAGATTTTTTAAAGAGGAGTTTTAGGTTCACAAAAAAGTTGAGAGGAAGGTGCAGAGATTTCCCCCACACCTCCTGTGCCCACATATGCACAGCCTCCCCCACTATCAACATTTCCCGCTGTAGTGGGTCATTTGTTCCAGTCAGTGAACCTACATTGATACATCATAATTACCCAAAGGCCATAGTTTACATTAGAATTCACTCTTGGTGGTGTACATTCAGTGGGTTTGGACAAATGTATAATGATATGCGTCCATTATTATGGCATCATACAGAGTATTTTCACTGTCCTAAAAATTCTTTGTGCTCTACCTGTCCACCCCCAGTGGCAACCACTGATCTCTTTACTGTCTCCATAGTTTTGCCTTTTTCCAGAATGTCATATAGTTGGAATCACACAAATGTAGCTTTTTCAAACTGGCTTCTTTTTCTTAGTAATATGCATTTAAGTTTCCTCCATGTCTTTTCATGGGTTGGTAGCTCATTTCATTTTAGCACTGAATAATACTCTGTTGTCTGGATGTACCACAGTTTATCCATTTACCTACAGAAGGGCATCTTGGTTGCTTCCAAGTTTTGGCAATTATGAATAAAACTGCTACAAACATCCATGTGCAGGTTTTTGTGTGGACATAAGTTTTCAAGTCTTTTGGATAAATACCAAGGAGTATGGTTGTTGGATTGTATGGTGAGAGTATGTTTCATTTTGCAAAAAACTGCCAAACTATATTCCAAGTTGGCTACACCATTTTACATTCCAGCAGTGATGAATGAGAGTTCCTATTGCTCCACATTCAGTATTTGGTGTTGTCAGTGTTCCGGATTTTTGCCATTCTGATAGGTGTGTCATATAGATATTTTGGAAATTATTTTTACAGAGGCAGTATTATAAACAAACACACATAATGCCTACACGTATTTTTTTTAAAGATTTTTTTTTATTTATTTATTTGAGAGAGAGAGAGAGAATGAGAGATAGAGAGCACGAGAGGGAAGAGGGTCAGAGGGAGAAGCAGACACCCTGCTGAGCAGGGAGCCCGATGCGGGACTCGATCCCGGGACTCCAGGATCATGACCTGAGCCGAAGGCAGTCGCTTAACCAACTGAGCCACCCAGGCACCCTGCCTACACGTATTTGATAAATGTTCAGTAGTATACAATAAATATCACCTCCTCTCTGACTCTCTTCCATCTCTTTCTACAGACAGAAGTTTCCAGCTTCCTCAACATACCCCAGTTCATGGTAAACATCAACAACCAAGCAATTGGCTTAATTATCCATTCACTAATCATCATCCATATACATTTATGAGTGCCTACTATGTGTCGGGACTTCAGGGCTTCAGGTCATGGTCCCAGGGTCCTGGGATCAAGCCCCACATCAGGCTCCCCGCTTAGCGGGAAGCCTGCTTCTCCCTCTCCCTCTCCCTCTCCCCCTGCTTGTGTTCCCTCTCTCGCTGTGTCTCTCTCTGCCAAATAAATAAATAAAATCTTAAAAAAAATTTATTTTAAAAATAACACCCCATCCCCCCATTTTACTCTAAATAAATCTCACATGAACTTGGAATTCTAAAGTGGTCATAAAGTCTTGGTGCATGTGTTTTGATCCCAGAGTGGTAGAGTCTACACTCTAAAATCAGCTCAAGGTAACTCACCTTTTCTGGGGCTTTCTCAGTACCCTACAGGGGACATAGCATCCTCCAATCTACTAGCTTCTCTGACCTGCCATAGCTTCTCTCAACAAACCTCCCCTTCCCCAGCCCTCTTTTCTCCCAATTAATTCTCCATGCCCAATATTATACCCTGGTCGGTGGAGCCTGCCCGCCTGCCTGCCTGCCTGCCTTCCTTCCTTCTTTTCTCTTTTTTTTTTTTTTTTTGAGAGAGAGAGAGTGAGCATGGATCGGGGGAGGGGCAGAGGGAGAGGGAAAATCCTAAGCAGACTTCATGCTTAGCACAGAGCCTGGCATGGGGCTTAATCTTGAGACCATGAGATCATGACCTGAGCCAAAATCAAGAATTGGACGCTTAACCTACTAAGCCACCCAGGAGCCCCTACCCAGGTCTTTCTTGAAGGGGAGAAGGCAGATGGAGCTTGGAGGGGCACTGCGTGGGGGGGTCTGATACAAGCCAGACCAGGATGATTCAGAAGGCAGGGGAACCCCATCAATTACAAGCTGTAAAAACAAAGTTACCTTGCTTGGCCAGAGGTGAGGTTCTGAAACCAGGCCCCCTGGGCCTGCCCAACACCCACTGGACTGTTCATTTCCCTTCCTTCCTTCCTTCCTTCCTTCCATCTATCCATCCATCCATCCATCCATCCATCCATCCATCCATCCAGCCGCCACAGGAGCCTGGTATTCACTGTAGCCTCAGGGCTCTAGAAAATAAAGAGATAAAATCAAAATTCTGCTAATCTGCATTCTTAGAGCTTGATGAAATATTGCAGACATGTTATGCTGCCAAGTCCAGAAATTTGAGTGTTTTAAAAGAACAAGGATGTGTCAATGTCCAGATGAAAGAAAAATAATTCCTAATGGTGGAAACCCAGGCTTCTGTGGGAGAAAGATTAGGGAGTGAGGGCCAGACAATTCTTCTTCTATTTTGGAGGTGCTGTTTCTTGACCTTGAGGTGCCCCTCTTCTTGTCTAGGTTGTTGTTTTTGCCTCCCTCGGATGAGCTCTCCATCACCTGGCCCAGCCTTCAGGGCAAAGAGCTCTTCAAGAGCCCAATGAATCTTAATAAAAAATGGAAATGGCTTTTCCCCTTCATTTTAATTAACATTATGTCTACATTTCTGGGATAATGGATAATTGAGTTCCCTTGGCATTACAATGTTCTTGGAAATAATTTATGGTTTCGTTTCACTATGTGAAGGCTGTTTGGGTTGGTGCTGAAGTTCCATCATAAATATTTCTGAGGAGTTTTTGCACGTCAATGATTTGTATTCACACGGCCGTGATACTGCATTCTGGGGAAGTGTGTTATGTAATATTTTCTTACAGGGAGTGCTTCCATTCTTTGCTTGCTTTCCAGGCACCGAGTTGTTTTCAGAATGTTGCACTCAGGCCTTAGATAGACTCTCAGTGGACTTTCTCAAATTGGTCTGGGCTTAAGAATAATAAAGGTTGATATTTATTAAATGCCCACTAATATGTGCCAGGGACTATGCTAAAACATTTTGCATATATTGTCTGTATTCAGTCATAATAAACCAATGGACTAACTGCTATTATTGTCATCCTCAGTTTACCCCCAGCTAGAAAGTGGCAGGGCTGGGATTTGAACCCAGGCAGTCTGCTTACATCACCCATGGTGCCCAAAGAACTCCTTTTGCCACCCTTATGGAAATATTTGCAGGTATGGAGATGGGTCAGCCTTCTGCCTCCAGGGCAACATTCTCCAGGAGACTTTTTGTGATGATGGAATGTTCTCTATTAGAACTATCCAGTATAGTGGACACTATCTACGAATGGCTATTGAGACCATGAAATATGGCTAGTGTGACTATGGAACTGAATTTAAAATTTAATAATTGAATAACCTTAACTTCAAATAGCTCCATGTGGTTGTTGGCTGCCATATTGGGACAGCACAGCTGTAGAGCAAATTGTCTACTCTATGCAGTAATATTCTGACTGCCACCTATTGTTGCTGTAGCAAATTACCCAAACTGCATGGTTGAAAAAAACCACAAATGTATGATTTCACAGTTCTGGAGGTCAGAAGTCCTAAAATGAAGGTGTGGGTGGGGTTGTGTTCCTTCTGGAGGCTCCAGTGGAGAATGTGTTTCCTTGCCTTTTCTAGCTTCTAGAGCCCACTTACATTTGTTCGCTGGTGGTCCCTTCCTCTGTCTTCAAAGTAGGTGGCAGAGCAACTTCAAATCTCTCTCTGATTCTGACCTTCTGCCTTCTTATAAGGACCCCTGTAATTACAATGGCATACCTCGATAACCCATGATAATCTCTCCATCTCAAGATCCTTAACTAAGTCATATCTGCAAAGTCCCCTTTTTATATAAGGTGACATATTCACAGGTTCTGGGGATTGGGAACAGGACATCTTTATGGAGGGGCCATAATTTAGCCTCCTATACCACCCAAATATCCTTGTGGGACTATCATTTGGAGGGTAAGGGCACAGGCTCTGAAGTTACAATGACCTGGGTGCAAATCCCCACTTTGTTACTTACTACCTGTGTAACTTGGCTTTGAGCAGGGTACTTAATTTTTCTGAGTCTCAGTGAACTTATCTTTCAAAGGGGAATAATGCTAATATCAACCTGGTAGAGTTATAAAAATTAAGTGAGATGATGATGGTAAGTGTTTGGCACAGAGGAGGGCGCCTAGTAAGCACTCAAAATGGTTTGATGCTACTTCTTCTTCTTAAGTTTTTGTCACTATTTGGTGCAGTGGTACACCCTGACTTTCCTACTTTGCTCCTTTAAATAAATATCCCTGGGGTCAAAGAAATACAGAGGTGATGAGAATCATGATCATAAGTAGTAATCTCTTTCATTCAAATTGCTTTTTCTAAAAGCCTCTCTTTTATTTCACTTAATCTTTTTAACCGCCATTTGAAGTAGAAGTTCTTACTTTGCAGAAAAAATAAAAGCTTACAATTATAGATTGTAGCTAGAGCTAGGATCCATATGCTTACCTATCGGTCCCAAGACTGATGCCCATCCCACCTTTTCACAACTGCCCTCTCTCCTGTGTTGAAATAAAGAAGGAGGAGGGTGTGTGCATTTACACATGGAGTGGGAGGATAAATCAAGAAAGGTGGGGAGGAATGGCAATAATGTATTGGTTATGAGTTGCTGGTCCAGAGTCATCCATGTATTGGAAGACCTGAAATTTTTTGCAGTTTTTTAACATCTTTGAGCCTCATAGAGCCTAAAGATCTAACTGTGAGTTCCCCTGCTCTTACCAGATACACCCTTCCCCACCACTCTACCCCCAGGAGGAAAGGCTTTCCACCTGGCTAGTTCCCTTATCAGTTGGACCAGCTGCATTCCAACTGGTCCTCAACCTAATGGATCCCACCTCCCTGCCAGCCTGCAGAATTACTCTGATGAACCAGGCACACCCTCTTGCAAGAACAAGGGTCATCTTGCAGTCTTGTCACTACAAGGCCTCCCTCCTGCAGCCCCTCCTGGTTCCCTCTGCTCTGAGTGCAACCTTCACATGGCCCTGTGTGTTGTGCACTGTCACTTTTCCTGGGTGCTGAGTATATGTGACCGTTAAACAATGTAGGCCTCATCCGTCCACTGTGGCGTGCCATGTATTAAGTCATCTCATACTTCTTAGGGCAGAGGAGCCCTCCTTCACCAGTGGGGTCAATAGAAGGTGATCAGAACAATCCTCCTGAATGTGAATTCTAACTGCCCACTCAGTCACTTGAAACCCAAGCCCTCCCAGTGCCTCAGTTTTCCTATCTCAGAACGGGAGCTGTTATTCGTATCCACTTAATAGGATTCATACAAAAGTTAAACAAAATACGTGTTTATGTCTCTGGCATATAAAGCCAGAGACATGGCCTTTTTATGCATTCATTCATTCACTCATTCATTCCCTTATTGAACAAATACATATTAAAAAGTCATTGGTCTGTGGGGAAGAAAAACTCTTCAGACAAACCCAGACTCTGGGTTTTTGAGTTATGAGTTTAGCTGACTATGCTTTCAGTGACTACCTGGACATGAACTTGAGATATTTTAATAAGTTCAGGGTGCATTTGAAAATAAATTGCATACCTACTTTTCAAGAAATGACAGTACTTTGGCTCTCTCTCCTCTCCTTCACCCATTGCACAAACCCCTCTGGGTCTAGGCCCTCTGATAGTATCTCAATTTATCTCGAATTTAAATTGTGAAAAGTTAAGACATACACGGTTGTTAAACTTCCAAACTTGAGGTTTCCTCACCCCTGCATTTCCAACCCAGCACAAAGGCATTTTCATTAGATGGTCACCCAAGCTGTAGCCGGTGTTATACCATTCCATTTGGCACATAAAAATGTATTTCTTTCTGACTGCATTATATTACCCTACTTATTGAACCATTTATCACGTAGCATGGGGCCCAAGCTCTGCTTTATTGAAACTACAGAATCAAATATCCATGTATCCACATATCCCTACATCTCTATAGGTACTTTTTTGGAGAGAGTTGCTTCTTATGAATGCTGAGAAGCTAAGCAGTCTTCCTTCTCTGTTCCCCTGGGTTAAGTGGGGATTCCATTAGAAATACATCCATCCTATAAAAGGGATGCCCCCCGAAATGGGATGATGGTGTTGCATTGCCCCAGCATTTAGTATCAAATGCAGAATAGTAGAGTCATTATGAGTCCCAGTACAAGAGGCTTCCAGGCCTGAGTTTAAATGCCAGCTCTTCTGCTTTCCCTACCCTGTGACCTTGGGTCAGTTTTCTAACTTGCCTAATCTTTAGTCTTCTTATTTGTAAAATAAATGGAGATGAAAATAGTACCAAATTCAATTGCTGTTGAAATGAATAAATGAGCTAAAATGTATACATGTTTGGAAGAGGGTTGGGTATCTTACGTGAGCAATCATTTTACTTTTCTTTCATACTATGCTCTTTTCTGATTCCTTCTTGGTAAGGAAAGGATAGAGAGGATGAGATGAATTCTTTTCATTCATTTATTCATTCATTCGTGTATTTGTTCATTCATCCAACATTTATTATGTGCCTATTTTGTATCATGTATGATAGTAGGCTGTGGGATGCAAAGAGAATATGATGAATAATATATCACCTCAGTCCTCAAAAATGCTGAGTTGACTGCAAAGACAGACATGTAAGTGTTCACAAGCAAAACAGGCTGAATCCTATTCTACTTCCAATCCCTGGCATCTGATATGCTCTTGAAAGGCTGCAAGGTTTCTGGAATTCCACCGTTAAATTGCTTAAGTAAGATATTAACAGGCAGCTCCTGAGAAAGGCCTCCCAACTCGGAAGTCAGCAGACCTGGTTTAAGTTAAATTTACCCACTTAACCTTGAACAAATCATTCCTTCACTTTCTCTATAAAACCAGGAGTGGCGCTATCCGTGCAGTCTACCACACAGAGCAGCATCTATTGCATCCACAAAGTACTTTGCAAACTCTGAAGTGATGAGTCTGGTGTGAGAAGCAGAACACCCTCTCTCAGTCCCACTTGGGAGAGGTGGGGAATGTGTGATAAAACAAGTTAGAACCCTGGCGGGTATTTCTGTCTTCTTCTGTTAAACTTGGGTTTGGCAACTTTTAAAACCCTTCTTCTTGATTCTAAAATGAGGTCCTAAGGGAACCTGTGAGACAAGCTGTCAAACAGTAACTGAAAAGTTAGATAAAGCTAAGGAAGCTAAGAGGTGGGTGCTTCTCTGATGCTTCTTGCCTAAAGATAGAACAAAGAGGGAACAATGCTTCTCTCTAAGTGGGAAAATGAAATCGTGCAGAGTCTTAATTTGTGGAAGCCTGACTCTTGACTCTAACTGCCTCCTCTAGGTTCTGAACCTGCTTGAAAATTGAGTTTCTCAGTGGGGTCACTATTACTGGGACTGGACAGAGCAGTTCTTTATGAGACTGTGCAGTCAGTTAACTGTGCCCAGTAAATACCAGTAGTGGCCCCCAAGTCAGTCACTGTGACAGCCTCAAACACTCATACATATTTCCAAATATTCTCTAGGGATAGAACTAGCAAGGCTTTTTCTGTAAAGATCCACATAGCAAATATTTTGGGCTTTGTGTGCCATACGGTCTCTGTTGCCACAACTCAACTCTGCATTGTATTGTGAAAGCAGTCATAGACATATCAGCAAATGGGTGTGGCTGTGTTCCAATAAATTTTATTTAGAAAAAAAGTAGTGACAGGCTGGAATTGGCCTGGTGGAGGACCCGTTTTAGGGGAGTATGCCACCCCATTGAAATTACCTTTTCTATAAGGAGAAAACTGGGCAGAGAAATGGACTGGTTGTCCTGGATGGCACTAAGAGTCAGAAAATGATGACTTCCTCAAAGAGAAGAAGGAAATGTTAAGATGGAAGACTGTTTTGACTGTCCCCCTGAATTATGGTTCTCCAGAGAAACAAGACCAATAGATAGGCAGGCAGACAGACAGATAATGAGGAATTGTCTCATATGGTTATGAAGGCTGAGGAGTCCCACAGTGTGACATCTGCAAGCTGGTGATCCAGGAAAGTTGGTCATTAATTCAGTCTGAGTCCAAAGGCCTGAGAACCAGGGGAGTCAATGGTGTCAATTAAATCGCAGTTTGAGGGCAGAAGATGAGATGTCCCAGCTGAAGCAGGCTGAAGAGAGGGGGTGAATCCTTCCTTCCTCTGACTTTTCTTCTATTCAGCTCCCTAAAGGGTTGGATGATGCCCATCACCTTGGGAGAGGGCCATATTCTGGATCTTTTGGTTCAAATGCTAATCTCATCTGGAACACCCTCATTGACATACCCAGAAATAATGTTTAACCAAATATCTGGGCATCCCCCGATCCAGTCAAGTTGATACATAAAATTAACTGTCATACCCCCCGTACTACTTTTAAAATTGTTCAAATATACAACAAACATACAATTTACATAAATGAAAAAGATCTCAAAAACACAGTACAGTGAGTTTTGACAAAAATATACCTATGTGATCATCATTTCAGTCTATCTATAGGACATTTCCTTCCCCCTAATAAAGTATCTCATGCCCCTAGACAACATAGGGTGCCCTAACCTGAGGCGATCACTGTTCTGATTTCTCTCCATATAGATTAGCCATGCCTGTTTTTCTACTTCATAAATTGGGATTATATAGCTCATACATTTTTTGTGTCTTGTTTTGACTTTTTCATTAGATAAAAGATGGGTATCAACAACAATATAGGATGAATTGATTATAAAAATCACCCTAATCCCATCACCGGAAAAAGGCATCTGTTTTCATCATGGTAAATTCTTCTCCAAATCTGACCCATGTGTGCACATCTTTTAATATAATTATTTTCCGACTTTACACACCATTTCCCCTGATTTTTTTATTTAATGATACACTAGACACATTTTCCTTGTTTCTGTGGAATTACCTTAATGATTGTTTAGTGGTTGTCTAAGATTCCAGCCTGATGTGTTCAACCTTAGTGAAACTTCTCCGTCAAGGAGCGAGGTAGTATATCTAGGTACATTCAGAGAAGGCTGACCTCCTGGTCCAAATCCTGGCTCTATGCCTCATTTGCTCATCTATGAGGTAGGAAACACAACAGGACCTACTGCATAGGGTTGTTAAGATTAAAAAAGGTCATTTAATCTTAACAATGCTTGGCACATAATAAGCCCTATCATTATTAGGCATCTAGGTTGTCCAGTTTTTTATAGAAGATGTTGTCACAGATACTTTGGGTCCTACAGCTTTTATCTTTTACTGAATTCTTCCTAAGATAAATTCCCTGGAAGAGAGTTAAAGAGATGGGGTATCCAGTGCCCCTTGCTGTGTGCTGTCCATCCTCCTGTGTTCTCTTCTCAATTAATGCCCTGCACTGACTCGTCTGTGACGATCCTTCTCCTATACTTCTCACATCCTATAAATTACCGGGTTTTACCGATAATGTCTCCAATATCTTGAATAAATTTGCCTCTCTTCATTCACACTGCCACTACCTTGGCCCAGGCTAACATCATCTCACTTCTGAATTATTAAAACCACCACCTACTTCATTCTCCCATTTATGCCCACCTCCTCCCACCAATTATTCACTGGGTGACAGAGCTATCCTCCCAATAGGCTCATCTGATCATGTCATCTACCTGTAAAGGTCCTATCACCCTTAGGGTAATCCAAACTTCTTGATATGCTTCCCAGGGCCCTTGTTGATTTGGACCCACTTAAATTACTCAACATTCTTCTCTCTCTCAAATGAAGCATGTCTTTCTCATCTTCCTGGACCTCTTTTCTTCTCCGTCCTAGGTACACTGTTACTCAGCCTTGAGACCTCAGCTTTGCTCTTAGCTCTCAGGAAAACCCACCCCTAACCTCCCAAGTTGTCTTTGATACTTCCTCTCTTCTCTTACTCATGCAACTTTTGTGACTACTTGTTTATTGTGTTTCTACCTCTAGGAGAAGCCCTGTGTTTTACCTTTCTGAATCCTTCCCTATTATCCTAGCACATAGTAGGCCCTTGGTACTTGTTTGTTAAATTAGTAAATGAGGGATTTATTGATTTCAGGGGAGCTGTACCAATTTACCACCAATGTAATACAGATGTCATTTCACATGCAGGCTTGACAGCATTGGGTATTGTTGTTTTAAAAATGTTTTCGTTAATTTAGTTGGTCCAAAATGATACCTCCAGATTATTTTAAGTTGCATTTGTTCAGCTATTAATAAAAAGTGAATATTTTTTCAAAGAGGGGACCAAAATGTAATGAAGTATTAACCTCCCTGCTCCACTCACTTGCTCATTTGTTCATTCAGCAAACTTACAAAGTTCCAGTTTGTGTGCTAGGTTCTCAGGATTCAGGTTGCCAATGAGACTACCCCCTTCCCACAGGGAAATCACAGTCAAGAGAGGAATTCAGATGTGCAAATAAATGATAGCAAGAAGGAGTAATGGGGGCCATAATAAAGAGATGTGTTGGGGCTTGTTTCAGACTTTCTTATGTTGAGAGCAAAACTTGGCTCCAGGGGTTCTGTTATTTACCCATGAGGATAAAAGGGCCCCATGGATGATCCCTCCATTTTCTTCATAGTCTCCCCAACTATCTCACCCTGGGATAAAATTCGGTCTTCTTAGCATGCCCGTTGCCCAAGCCCCAAACCTGAACATTATCTTTAATGATGCTTCTCTCTTGCCTGGCTGGACATGCTCACTGAGCCCCATTTCATGTTTGACTAGCTTCATATCAGACTCTTAATGAGATGACAGTGCGAAATTTGGTGTTTAGCCTCATCTGGGAATGGTGGGAGTGAAGGGATGGGAAGGGGTCAGAAAGGTACGATGAAACATGATGAAACAAGAGGAGGTAGCAATATTTCTTTTTGTAGGGAAGACTGTGTAGTGACTGTACAAGGCCCTCCATTGAGAGAAAAGGGAGCAAATGCACAAACCAACAGCACAACTCTCTGGGATTCTGCTCCTTGGGGACCTGGTTCTAATGAATCTGCTCCTGGTTCTAATGAGGTGTTCTTCAACACACACAGAAGGTTCTCAGTGAGAAGATAGCTGTGAGTTTATGCCCTAGGAGATTCAATGTAATCCTTTCTACAAATCAGTCAGCAGAACAGTGAGGTTTTTCAATGATAAGTAATTATACGTGACTGCTAAAGCAGAGAAAGACCTATAAGAACTTTGTAGATGAGGTGGCAGGGAAAAGGATCTTGGAGTGTGGGGTTTGGCAAAATGCGATGGGGGTGCAGCTCAGGAGGTGGTTACACCGTTAGTGGAGGGATGCAGGTAGAGTGAGCCTAGGACTTCTAGGTCCAATGAAGATAAATTCCTGAGGAGATCTGATGGAGTGTGCACATTGGCAAGAGCTGGTAAGTAGCATTGGAAAGGAAGACTGTGCCAGGATTGTAGTGTTCAAGCTCAGGAAAGACTTAGATGTTCTGTGGTAGGACATTGGCTTCACTGAAAAAAATTGAGCAGAGACTGTAGCAGGCAACACTGGGTTCAACCTCAAGATACCCTGACTCTGAGTATCTGAAGAAGACATCCCCTCTATCCTTGCCAAAAGGGTAGGAAAAGAAGCCACACTGTCTTGGTCTGTAGTGTGGGCCTAATCTAGTGATTGACTTGTATGGTGTCGGGAAGACTGCCTGGGAACCCCTCTTCCTAGGGAGAGAATTACTGCTCAAAATATGACACCCAGTTTGACCACACATTTGGGGCTGCAACCCAGGTTTCTGTTTTTTGCCAGAAACTCATTATTCACCCCAGAAGGGGAGAAGAAATGACTGAATCTGTCAACTCTTCTGTTTACACCCTGGATTTTAATTTTATTAACTACTGTCCTCATTAGAGACACTTAGTGCAACAAAAGCATTTTTTTTCAGAGAACAATTGTTTCCCTCCGCAAGAGCAAACATAAACCTTATTCACCAAACTGCCAACTTAATCAGCGAGTATGAGACACACACATGCGTGCACACACAAACACAAACCAAGCATCCTGAGACCTATATTGTCATTCAGAGTCAAATGCTTTTTGCTCCACTCTTCCCAAATTATAGGAAAAATTAAAAAGATAAAAATATAAGGGGCCTCAGAAGCAATTTAGATCTGCCAATATCCCCCATCCCATTCCACCCTCATATGTAGGGCTTTCCTGTGCTCCAGGAAAATAGAAGACTCATTCAAGACATCTCCCCCTGCCCACCACACATGGCAGAGGGCTGGCAGCCAACACTACTGTGCTTCCAGCGGATGCTCATGTGACAGACTAGCAGTCCATGCTAGCCAAAAGTTTCAGAGTCCTGGAGTCCTTGTGCACAAATCCTCTTTCCTCGCCCTTCTTTACCCTCCCTCTCCCTTGCTCTCAGGCAACAAGAAGTAGGAAGGCATATGTGTGTAAGGAGGACTCATCAGAATCTCTAATGAAATACATGGCAGCTGGTGAATTAAAGCATTTGTCTTAGCTCTGCCATCCTATAAAACCTTATAATCCTGAGAGTCCAGAGTAGGAATTAATTATCATTTTTAAGAACCAAGGGAGCCAGCAGCATAGAGGGGGGAGGGGTGGGGAAGGAGAAGCTATGGATGGTGACAATAAGTGCTTGTGAGAAGGGGACAGAGCCATCATTGTTTGTATTTAGAAGCCCCTTTAGGAAGTTTGTAAGCCTGCTTATTTGTATATATGAGTGAGGATGTGTGTGTGCATGCACATGTGCATACATTTGGGGCAAGTCTTAAGTACTTACTACTGGGCACTTGACAGTATCAGTTAATCAGCACTATTACATCATGATCAGTAGTAGCAGTACTACCAGTCGAATGTGTACAACTACTGAGAGCTTTTATGTGCTCTCCGTAGGCTAAGCATTTTTCCCTACCATATATTTTCTTTTTAAGATTATATTTATTTAGGGGCGACTGGGTGGCTCAGTTGTTAAGCTTCTGCCTTTGGCTCAGGTCATGATCTCAGGGTCCTGGGATCGAGCCCCGCATCGGGCTCCTTGCTTGGCGGGAAGCCTGCTTCTCCCTCTCCCACTCCCCCTGCTTGTGTTCCCTCTCTCACTGTGTCTCTCTCTATCAAGTAAATAAAATCTTTAAAAAAAAAAGATTATATTTATTTATTTGAGAGAGAGAGAGAAAGGGAGGGAGAATGTGCATGAGCCAGGGAAGGGGCAGAGAAGCAGACTCCCTGCTCAGGGACTCGATGCCAGGACTCTGGGATCATAATCCTGAGCCTAAGGCATTCACTTAACCAACTGAGCTACCCAGGCGACCTTCCTCACCATATCTTAAGATTCATGACTATGTTGTCTATGTAGTTGGTATCATACTTTTACTAAAGAGAAGTTGGAAGCTCAGAGAGGTTAAATTATCTTCCCAAAGTCTCCTACAGCTCACAGGTGTTGGAGCCAGTGGTCAGATCCAGGCTGACCTGATCTCAGAACCCCTTCTCTTAACCCCACCAGGCCAATCTTCCTAAATTTATTATATGCCAGGCCCTTTGCTAGGTGCTTAGATTATAGAATTTAATAAGAATAATTCTTACCCTTAAGGAAAGGAGCCTGCTGTTGAGGCTAGCTAAGGTTTGCTGCTATAACAGATAAACCTCCGCATCTGAGGGGCTTATTGCAGGAAAGGTTTCTTTTTCCCCTATGTGAGACCCAGGCTACTACCACTCTGTGGCTCTTCATCGTCACCATCAGGCTTGTAAGGAACGGGAGGGCCAGGGTGTCATATGCAGAATTTGTATCAGCAGGTCTGGGAGTGGCCAGTAGTCCTTCCCCCTCCTGCTCTGTCCACCCTAACTCAGTCATGAGGCCATGCTTCCCAGCAAGGGAACTGGGAAAAGGAGCCTAGTGCGTCCCCAGGAAGGAGGGAAGAATGAGGTGTATTTGGAAAAGGCTTTTAAGAAGGAGAAATCCCTGCATTTTTTAATGTCATAGGTGCAGAGAAAGATGGGACTGTATGAACAGCTTCGTTTTTATCTCCTCCAGAAGTAGCAAGCTCAGTCTTTAAAAAGATGAAAAGAAAATAAAATGACTCATAATGCTCCCAAGTGCAACACACATGCAGTGAAAAGAACAATGCCCCTGGTGGTGGGGGGGTTTGGGTCCACATCTTGGCCCTACCAAGGGAAAACATTTCTTACCCTCTCTGTGCCTCGGCTCCCTCCTTGGTAAAATGGAGATGATGGCACCCCGCCACATGGGGGCTGCATGAAAATTAGAGGCATGAAGACCAGTGGAGTATCTGGCACATGCTGGTGTCATCCCCCTGCCCTTGAAGCAGCAAGAGGCTCTTTCAGAGTCTCTGTAGCTGCTCTCAGCATCCTGTGTTACTTTTAGGGAAGTATATGCTGGATCTTCTTTAAGTTTATCATGTACTGAGTCACCTGGGTCATCAAATGGCACATGCTCAGAGGCTCACCACACTGTATAACTAACTATTTTCTTTTCTTTTTTTTTTAATTTTCTATTGCCTTTAAAAATACGTAGCTTGGCCCAATTTTTAAAAAGTGATCAGGAGAATATTCGTAATTGTATTATTTTACCAGACATTTGTTGAATGATGGCTTACCAGGAGGCAGTGTTCTAAGACCTTTACATGCAGTATCTCTTCTGTCCTCACAACCAGCCCATGGTCTGGGTCCTATTATTATCCCCACTTGGATATTAGCCAAGAACACTGAGTTTTGGTCTGTCTTGTTCACTGCTCTACTCTCAGTGCCTAAGACCGTGCTTGACATGCAGCAGACACTGAAAAGTTCGTGAGATGGATGGGTAGCTTTCCCATTTCCAGGAATAATGATGGCTTGGCGAACTTATGTGACTTGCCCAAAGATACATAGCAGTCAGTATTAGAGCTACATCCAAATCCAGGTCTTTCTGGCTCCATACTACATTCTGAAGAGTAGAAAATATTAGCCATTGCAGGAATTGGACCTTACAGATTGAAAAGGAAGTGATCCCACAACCCTGTGACACATTTGATTGATCTAAAAACACTTCACTTGATTTCCACTTAAGGGGATTTTGTTTCCTGGAAATGGAGAGGTAGGGAAAATGATGATTGCCACCATGGCCCAAACGGCGACTTTGAATCTGACCAGCAAGATGACTGAGACCACCATCTGGATTTTGTGGGGTTTCCTCTGGGGCTTAGAGGTTCCCAGGATGCTCAGGACTTTCAGGATGACTTTGGCACAGCTCTGCCCTCCTGGAGCCTGTTTCCCCCTCTGTAAAGCAAGCAACTTGGAGGGGGTGATTTCTGAACCCTTATAGCTGGGTATCTTAGGCAGGTAATTTAAAATCTTGGGATCCCCATCTCAGGGCCTGTGAAATAGGCTATGGGGCAAGACTGTTGAAGAAATGGCATTGTGTATACTCCTGGCACAGAGCAACTTTTCCATAAATGGGCAGGACTATTACTATTCCTGTTCTAACCATCTGTAGTCCTTTCCTAAGTTCTTTAGAATATATTGGAGAAACAGCCCCACAACTATATATACTTCCCATTTTCTAAACCTCAGGCTGTCCAGGTGTCTGGAGGGTCACATTTCCCCTTTGGGCCCCCTCTCTATTGGGCTGACCTCCGTTTTCTTTAACTTTGCAACTCTGCTTCTGGGAAGTGCTGAGGAAGGTGGGCGCCCAGTCTTGGTGTGGCCCTGCTGTGCTGAATATTCCCTCTGGCTCTTCCCGGCTGGTCTTAGGCAGCCCTCCTATTCTCACTTTCGCACTGAATGGCCTCTGAAAGAAAGTTAGCTTAACCGTGTTTGTTTCTGTCTTTTCTTGTTTTGTCAACATGCCATTGAGAAGGAAATGCAAACCTGAGCCTTGATTAGACATCTCCCTTGGTGCGGATTTACCCTGATTTTCAATTCAGTACATTGGCGTAGGTGCTGGGGCACAGATTTCCTGCCCTTGAAAGTTCCCGGAGCCAGTATGGCACTAGGCAGAGTCCTAAAATGGATATGCGCGCAACGGTGGTGTTGCCTTTTTGAGGATAGGTGGAGTGTCTCTCCCTTCCACCCCAGTTTCTCCTACTAAGCTACTCAAGAGCTGCACTCCAAACTGAAATGCAGCTAGGAACTTGGCAACTTGCCAAGGATGCAAGGCACTCCCTTGTACTCAGCAGGAGGGAGTTCTGGGCTTGGAGGGAGCCTGGATCTGTATGTGTGTGCGTGCTCGCGCGCACACACAGACTTCCTGGGAGACAGGAACCAGGATTGTAGCCGCGAACCTCATACCAAACTGTGTGACACTGGATGAGGCATTTAACCTCTCTGAGCTTTATTACCTCATATATGGGTAAAATAAAACTGTGCTGTCCAGACCAACTTTTTTCTTCAAACTGCACTTTTTCACATATATATATGATCAGTTGTAGTTAAGGGAGTAAGCATTTGAAGTATCAATCTTGACATCCCATTCTGTATGTGGTCTTGGGCATATGATTTAACCTCTCTGGGCTTTAGTTTTTCTGTTTGTAAAGTGAGAGTGGTAACAATCTCTGTTTTGTGGAGTTATTGTGAGCACTACATGAAAATGTACAGAAAACACTTAAATCGTCCTTCTTCCTTTTTCTTTCTCCTCCTCATTTCCCTCCTTTCCTTCCATCGTTGCCTTCACCTCCTTCTCTTCCTCCTCTCCTCATCTCTCCTCCTCTTCCAACCATCATTATCATCATTGCCATTATCTTACCATGAGGTCCAATTTAATTATGTCCCCGAAAGTGCTGTGTCGTCTATAAAATGTTACAAATACCAAAATAGCTATGATATTATAGCTAGGCTTACCTTATGTGAAGCAGTGTGTGTGTGTGTGTGTGTGTGTGTGTGTTCAACCTTTTACATTTGCTCCCTGGAGGAGTATGGCTATTGGGCAGGTCAAATGCTGTGTGTCAAGGCATGTGGTGAGCTAAATGAGTTTGCCTCTGGATAGGGGATCCAGCCAGAGGAGTTGGGCAGCCCAGCAGGGGTGGGGGTGGGGGTTGGCAAGCAGAACACCTCAGTGATGGCTTAAGAAACTTACAAAGAAAAAGAAAAGAAAAAAAAAGAAACTTACAAATAAAGCTGAGATTCCTAATGTTTAATTTCAAGTGACTGAACATTAACATTTAATTGACTCCTGACTGCTAAACCAATATTAAATCTCGGCTGAGGCTGGTGGCATCTCTTAAGTATTAGCAGCCAAGAGGCTGGGATCCTATCATGGCGACATATAGCAAGATGGAAGCTCACACGTCACATGGGATCCCCTGCATGTGCCTTTAGGCACATATCCATTCTTACCCATCTGGCTCTTGGAAAACCAATAGGAATCACATGCAAACTGATATACCTTGCTTCAAACTCCAGCTCTGTTTTTCCTTACTTGCATATCTATTGGCCAAGCTTCTCAAATTATCTAAACTCAGTTTCTGAATTGGAGAATGGGAAAAGTAATCCCTACCTTGTTGTGTTGTGTCTATAGATCAGTGGCAACATATATGAAACACCTAACAAAAGACCTAACCCATTGTGAGGGATTTCATGTTTGTGTACTGCCTACCCCCCCACCCTGCCCACCGCAGATTCATATGCTGAAATCCTAACCCCCAGTGGGATGGTATTAGGAGGTGGGGATTTCAAGAGGCAGTTAGGTTTAGATGAGATGGTGAAGCTGGAGCCTGGATGATGGAATTAGTGTCCCTATAAGAAGAGAAAAGACTAGAGCTCCCTCCTCTCTCTCTGCTGTCTGCAGTGTGAAGACACAGCAGGAAGATGGCCATCTGCAAACCCGGGAGCATATCCTCACCAGACTCCAGGTCTGGCAGCACCTTGATCTTAAGGCTTCCCGGCTTCCAGAACTGTGAGAAATAACTGTTTGTTGTTGAAGCCACCTAATCTATGGTATTTTTGTTGTAGTAGCACAAATCGATTGAGACATCCATAAATACAAGATATGATTCTGCTTCAGTTTTATTTCCCTTCTCTCTTCTTCTCACTTACTATGCCCAATTACACTGAGCTTCTCAATTCCTATTAAGGACCAAGATCTATTCTACCTTGTCATTTTCAACATGTTTTCCCCTTAGCCTGGAATTCTTTTACCTCCCCATTCCCTGGCCATTTCCCTTGTAAGTCTCAGCAGAAATGCCACTTCTTCAAGAAACTTTCTCTGGCATTCTACATAGATCAGTTTCCTTCATTAGATATGTCTGTACCTCCCTCATTACATTTGACTTTAAGCCTGGAAGATACACAATTCCATTTTTCCCTTCTGCATATGTCCAAGGGAAAAACATTTGCTTCCTTTCATTGCCTTCCAAAGCCATTAGAGCCTCACAATCTCTCTTGCATCCTCGAATGAGTTAGTTGTTTTGTTTACTCTACTAGTGACGGGTCTGACAACACTCACCACTTGCCTCAATATTCCCCCCTTTTCAAAGACTTTGGCAGTGCAGTTGGTTTTTCACATTTGCACAGGGATGAGCAGTGCATTCTAGATGGTCATAGAGGGGTACTGCAGTTTGATTCAGTTTGTTGAGGGAAGTTTTCTCTGTGAAGGCAGGGTTGGGTTTGAGTGAGCTGTTATGGATGGTCATAATCTGCCCATAGGCTGTGGTCAGCAACAGTGGACCCCAGCATCACAGGACCCACCAGCATCTGGGACAGGGTTCTAAAATACAAAGCTTTGGATCTATAAGCAAGTGAGTGCAGCCCACACAGAGTAGGTTTCAGGACACGGGAGATGCAGACTTGCTGGGGAAAGGTTGCCCCTTTCCCCAAGAATAAAATCGGGTTGGTTTGATCAATCCAGGATCAGCAACCTCATCAATCCACATTGATTGAGTGTCCACTGCAGACTGTGGGTAGACGTGTGATGTAATCACTGACCTCAAAGGGTAGATGTAATCGCTGGCCTCAGAGGGTATCCTATGGGGTCAGATACAAGAAGAGGGGGGTGGTGGTGCCACAGATTAGGTTTCAAAGAGGAGCTAGGATGAGGCTAGGGAGGCAGATCCCACGGGTGAAGCTGGGTTGTAGCAGGTAGTGTCTCCATAGTCTGAGGAGGAGGAAGAGGAGGATGATGACAACAGTGGCCATTCATGAGCACTGATTGTGTTCTAGCTACTGTACTGAGAGTTTTACATATCAACGCTTATTTGGTACCCTTACTCTGCAAGGGAGGCACTAATATTAACCCCATTTTACAGATGAAGAAACTGAGGCACGGAGAGGTTAAATAATTTACAGTCACCCAGCTAGCAAGAGGCAATGCCAAGATTTAAACCCAGGTATTTGTCTCCAGACCTGGTATGCTCCATCTCTGTTATCTTTTGTTTCTTGTTTCCAGATTAACCTCTGTATGGTTACTGAATGAGTTATTCACTCATTCAACAAATATTTATTGAGCATCTACTATGTGTCATGCCCAAGGTCTCTACCCTTCTGGAGGTTACAGTTAAACACATACATACATAAAATAATTATAAAAGATTGCAGAATCCAATAACTATCATAAAGAAACTTTAAACGGGGTTCTGCGATACAGAATCTATTGAGGGGGATGGTGGGATCACCTTTATTTAGGGAGTTCGGGGAGGGGGAACACTACAGTGTTTACATTTATGCTGAGACCTGAAGTATATGAGGAAGCATGCATGCAAGAAGCCTGTGAAAGAATATTCTCATTTCCCCATCTCTCTTCATTTGCTTTTGGGTCTCTGGGGGTAAAAACTGTATGTTGGGCTTTCATTAATGGTGTAGACTTTCAGGACATATTTCGGGCAGGCAGTCTCAGAAAGGTAGCTGTGTACATCCAGTTCTTGGGACCTTCTTGTGAGTGCTCCTAAGAAGGTACCCTCTGCTGCTCCATTTCTGCTCTTCCTGTAACTGAAGATCTATTTCCTTGTTGTCTCGGTCATATTTGGCTTCCAAACCTTTATTTAGATGGCTGCCCAGGGTGGCTCAACTCTGGGTCATCGGGGACCAATTATGAAGCTGTCCTCTTCCCTTATTCACTGCTGAGCACAGCCATACGCTGACGCAGAAAATCCTAAATCCAATTAAGTGTTATTTGCTCGAAATATTTGAAAGAGCCAGCTTGGCCCATCTTCAAATATTTTGTTAGCTAATCAAAGCCAGATTGCGGTCAGAGGCCATATCTAAATTTATTAGGAAAATTAATAGACCATTTAGATTTTATTGGAATTAAGCTAAAATACGATAAGCAGTCACACCAGCAGATAGTCATTAATTATTACACTGACCTGTATGATGGGCTCATAATGAAATATTGACTTCTAGGTAAGTCATGAGGCCTTAGGAGAAGCAGGACAAGCTCTAGAAGGGCATCCTCACTCCATCTGCTTGAGGTTAATTAGATGGGACACCATAGAAGAGGCTTTCAGTAAAAACACACCATTTATTCTTTCAAACAGCATTTATTGTGCATCTACGGTGTGCAAGGCCCTGGGAATATATAGAATAGACAGCCTGGGTTTGAGTACTGGTTCCATTAATTCATAGCTGTGTGACTTTGGACATGTTGCTTCACTTCTCTGAATCTCCGTTTTCTCCTCTGAAACAGGAATAAATGTGACTATGAGGGTTAATGTGAGAAAGTCATGGAAAAGATGATGTCCCTATATATAGATATCCCTAAGATTATGGTTGTCCTTAGTAGTATTGCAAATAAGACAGATTTTCCCCTCAGATAATTTGAACAACAACTTATGATATAACTGAACCTCCTAGCAATGTTGATTTCTCCCTGTTGTGTGCCACCCACCTGTTAGGGTCAGAGAAGGCTTTGATGAGAAGGAGGTGTTTGAGCTCCATTTCAAAGGGTGAGAGGGTTTGCTTCCCAAGTGGCCCAGGGAGATGTGGGACTTCCAGGTAGACACAGCATAGGCAAAGGTATGGGGGCTTGAATAAGCTGGCAAGTCATGGAACTTTACATAGTTTGGCATATAAAGCAGAGGCATCTCCTTTAGATTATTATTACAGGACAACAAGAATTGGAAGCTGGGTATTATGCTCCAAGTCACTCACCTTTATGCTTTTCTCCATGAAATGTGCATGTATCAAATATTATTTATGAAGATGACTGTTCTTTTTCCTTTTTTACTTTTGCTGCATGTTCTGTTTTGCCCATTAGAGGCAGAAGGAAAATCTTAAGTTTTGCCAGAGTCAAAATCATGATCAAGGTGTCTGAGCTGTCAGATTTCTCCTGGGTACCTGCTCTGTGTGGGAACAGCATAAACTCCTTCAGAGTCTGTGGGGGTGTGGCCTGGAGCTTCACTCCACTGCCTGCATCAGACAGGCCTGGATTCAACTTCAGCTCTGCCACTTACTTTCTATGGGACCTTGGGTGAGCCTCTCTGAACCTGATTCTTCATCTGCAAAAGAGGTTTCCGGCAGCTATTCCACTGGGCTGTGGACAGGATCATTGAGAAAAAAAAAATCAATATATATATAGCTCTTAGTACAGGCTCTCAGTGTATCTACATATTCAACAAATGTTAGTTCCCAGAATAAAATGTGGTATGTTTAATTTTTTTAAATTAATTAAAAAAATAAGTAGGGGGAATGTTGCTATATATGGGTGTTCTGTTTCATGTACTAAATATACATCTGGCTTCAGAAAATGAATATGCATTTCTCCAAAGATATATATGCATGTCCCATTTCTTCTATTAAGTATATATGCCTGTTATCTGTATATAATTATATAAATATATAAGCTTAAGTATATAGATACATATCCTACTTATACACTGAAAGAAATATGTAAGGGAGAGTAGATATAGTGAAGTTGTAAAATACGCTGGGCCCTTCCACAATAAGTGGGACATGTGCTGAGAGCAGGAGCGCCAGACTAACCCCATGGCCACACATGATGAGCTGGTGTGTTGAGTCCAATAGTGTGCGGCTTGATTTTGGATTAGTCAAATGTGCTGGGGGGACTTGATCACAGAGTCCATCCCATTTCTCCTAGATAAAAGTGTCCATTATAACGGGCAGTGAACAAAGCAACAGGAAGTGAAAAGTGAAGTGGGGAGGGACATCCTGTGACCAGGACTCCAGGGACCAGGGGTGGAGGGAGTGGGAGCTTGTGCCTTTATGTTGTGAATAAGCTGCCCATTACCCTCAGTATGCCCTGGGGCTGTGGCCAGGGTGCGGAGAGAGCAGGGAGTAAATAAAGTGGCCATCTGCCCTGGCAAACAGCTTTTGGGAAGTGTGGTAAAATGGGTATGACTCCAGTGACTCAGGGCTTTATAGTGGCATATTACCTAGTTTCGCCATGACTTTGCAGACACATTGAAGGAGGGGGAAAAACATCAATCTTATTACTACTGCACTATTGTTATTATAGGGAGGAGTGACCAGGGTTTCTGTTCCCAGTTGAGGCTCCTCGAATAGCAAACAGGGCCACATGGCAACCCAAGCAAGGAGGACTTCCTGCCGCTGTTGGTTTCCTGCTTGCTGCCGTCGCATCCCTTTCCCAAAACAAAAGTGTAGACAGGCCTCTTTGCTCGAATGGTTTGAAGGACAAGGGAGGGGAAATAGCAGGGGGAAATGAATGTTTCAATGTTGTTGAAAAACACCTTGGCACATGAGGACAAATTGAGGCTACTAGCCTGTTGGATTCAGTATAGAGTCACTGAGAGTCTCTAAGGGGGAGGCATAAATGCATGGGTGAGACGGACAGTGAGGATATTCCACATAAGGGATTTTCTGATCACAGGATTGCCGATTTTGATAAAGACACAAATGAGTTAAAAATAGTCCGGTCCAGAGAGTGGACGGAAGCAAGCCTCCAGGTTCCTGGGCGCATGTGTGACAGAAATGCAGTGGGGCATTTTAATTAGATCCCTTTACCAGAACTCCTGACCTTCTGTGTAGCACATTAATGTATTTTACTAATTATAAATGCAATTAAAAAGTACTGAAATAAAATTAGGCTGATCTATCTAATTTACATTAAGCACTTTCAAATTATGCAGATTTTAAAGTCTCTCTCTCTGTCTCTCTTTTTTTCAATTTGGGTTTCAGGGTAAAATTGTCTGCATTAAAACAGCTGGAAAACAACCTTGTAGGAAAACAAATTCCTTTTCTGTGATTATTCTCAGTGTGCGAGTTAATTTTCGAGGCAGTAATATACTTAGCTGGCATCGAGCAGTGACTCATAAAGCAGAAGACATATGCGTCTGGATGCAGGCATGGGAACAGAGGTCCATGGGGGGATTGAGTGTGGTTTGGTTACTTTGGGGAATGAGGTTGAAAGGCTAACTAGGCAAAAAAATACTGATGTGATGGCCACTAAACAGTTGAGATTTACAAAGAGTGAGATGTAATGGCAGGCATAATGTGCAGTTGATAGAGATGAACCATCTGGTGAGTTTATCCAACAACACAGGATTTTTTTCTCTTCTATGCTGATAGGCAAAGAGAGTGATCTGGGTGATGAAATTATTGCCTAGCATTATTAAAAAATCAGGACATTCAGTTTTGCTGGCTATCAAGTTATGTATGCAGAGCAGCTATATATTAGGTGGGGAAATGGAGCATAAAGGAGAGTGGATGGCTACAGTTGGACACTCTCTCCCCAGCGACTGGCTGTGTATGCTTTTCTGTCGGGGCTAGAAAGAGAACACTGTTTAGCCTGGGTCTGTTGAAGGCTGCATTGGCCCAAGAGGAGACCTTGACGGGGCCTCTTTACAGATTAAATCTGATCCTCAGGCTCCCTGGAAGCAGAGGTGTAATAAGCTCTTCTCCCGAATTGCATATAAGCTCCTTAAAACGTTCCCGGTGTGATGTAACTCCCCTTTGCGTGGTGCACTCAATTTTATTTGCAGCCCAAACTTTGTCCTTTGAGCTCCCTATCAAAAGGAGGCCTAAAATAATCCCCCAAATTGGAGCTGTTGAGCTAGAGCAGGGAGAAGATTTGGAAAGTCCTTTCTCCTCTCCCCCTACCCCCCTTTTTAAAGGAGCCTTTCTACTCTGATCTAGGGAACCAGTCTTGCCTACTCTGACATGGAAGCCAAGGTGAGTGCTGGTTTCCAATCACCTTCCCCCAAAAGATGGGTGAATTTTAGGATACTCAGGTGCAGGAGATGAGGCTCCTTGTGTTTGGAGATACCCCACTTTTGCTTCCCACTCCCAGGGAAAGTGATTCTTTGCCCTTCCATATTCTAAGCCTCCACCACCATAAATTCATGAAGCAAGTATTGCTGATGGAGCTACTTGTTAATTCATGCAAAGAAAATATTAAGATCTTTCTGTCCAGGAGGAGCATGTCTAGACCCATGTGGTTGACCAGATGCTAAATTAGAGTTAGATCCTAGGGTCTTTCTCTTCTTCTTTTCATCCTCCCACCAAAAACCGAAACAAAAAACACCCCCACTCTTTCATTCCCATTCCACAATACCCCCTGGCACCTTGGCATCAAGCAAAACTCCCATCACCCTTTTGGACCCAGGCTTGGTCCTTCTCTGACAAACACAGCTCCAAGGGATCCTTTGTCCTATTTTATCCTGTTACCAGCCGTGGGGCCTTTAGCAAATTTCTGAATATCCCCTAACTTCTAGTTTTGATAACAATACCAGTTTCTCTGTAAGGTTGGAATATTACAATGACATCATGAACACAAAGCACATGCATCATGCCCAACATTCATTCTCTCACTTATCAAATGATTATGGAGGGTCTCCCCCATGCCAGGTGCTGCCTAGCCCTGATGTATTGTGGTTAATGAGTACCCATCATGCATGCCTCTGCCTTGGATATGGATGGTGGGCATTGATTAAGCACTTGATGAAATGGGGCCGAATTTGTAAAGTGCTAGAATTCTACAAATAGCTGTAGAGGTCCTACTATATATAGGACACCAAATTAGGTGCAGAAGGGGTATATCAAGTTGAATAGGATGTGTTATTTGTCTCCCTGCTTGCCTCTCCAGGACCTTGTTCCACTATGATTACATTGCTTCAGTTACATGTTTTGAGACTTCAGAAAGGCTTCTTATTTCCTCTCTTGGTCTTCTGCCTCACCTCTTTTAATTTCCACCAGTAATCAAACTTCCATGCTTTTTTATATGCTGCTCCATGCCTGGAATGACTTTGCCTAGCCCAACTAACTCATCCAACTCATGCCCTCCCTACTTGTCAAACTCCGGCTCATCCTTAAAAACCCAGCTCGGAGGTTTCCTCTGGAAGGTCCTATTCCCAGCACTTACAGATGATTTGCTGCTGTATCCATTCTCCCTGGGGTCATATCATCCAAGTACATGTCTGTTTCTCTGCCTAGACTGAGAGCTCCTTGAGGTCAAGGTTCTCTGTCCAATTCATGTTGGTATTCTTCATGACCATTGCATTGTCTGGAATTGTGTAATTGCTCAAATGCCAGTTGAGTAAAGAAATAAATGTCTGAATTAATGTGTGGTTGGACGAATACAGGGAGAGATAGAAAGAGAAACATTTATACATGAATGGATAGATGGATGGACAGACGAATTAATACAAGAGTGAATGTATAGACTTGGTTTAATGGTGGTAATGATTAAGTTTTTGTCTATAATCCAAAAGGGCTTTAATTAGTGAAATACCAAAGCAGAGCTATCCTGTCCATCGGTAAGTTTTGAACCCTGAGGACTGGGTGTCTCCAAGGTATTACCTGAGCTAATAAATCTGAGAAAATGAACATGTTTATATGTGCTGTGGACTCCAGATATGAATTGCATTCTACCCAGTCAAGGGGGAGCCTGCCCTCTGTGTGCTGCATTGCCCCTCCTCACCCCCGCTCTGTTCTTCCTTCCTCTCCATGTGTGCTGTTGTAGCCAAGTCCTAATTAATTATGGTGGCCTTTCAGCAAGCTGGGCCTGGACACCAGGGTTTTCTCTGCAGCCACGGCTGCTGCTGCCCTCGTTTCCTGCCAAGCTCACCGCCCCCCCCCCCCAGACAAACATACTTAGCAGGTGTTTTCCTCACATTAATAATCAGAATTGACACATTCTAAATGAGGGCCTCCTTGTTGTGCAGGGCAGCTCTGATGGATATGTGGGGGAATTGACGGCCCCTGAGAAATGTTTTTGCCATTACCAGCATTTCTCTGACAGGTTTTTAATAGTCCCACTAAAACTGCAGTATATTGGAAAATTTTGTAGATGAAGTGCAAAGGGCTTCTATGACTTGGAGGCTCTGGGGTGGAAAAATACCTGTTTGGGGAACACTGAGTTCCTGGAATAATGGTGCTCTTAGAAGAAGCTGATCTGGTGTTGGGCTGGGCTGGAAGCTGGGGGAGGGGCACTTGGGCCGAGGGTCTCTAAGGAAATGGGGGGTGCCAGTGACACTAAGCAGTGACTCCTGGGAATTGGGGGATGAAGCACAACTGAGGGCCTGGAATAGAACCTACAGGTAAGTTAAACACTGGGTTGGAGAGGGTCCAACAGGATGAGTTCATTCGTTCGTTTGTTCGTTTGTTCATTCATTCATTCATTCATTCATTCATTCAATAAGCACTTATTTACCTCCAGCTCATGTGTCACAAATATAAATGAGACTCCTTAAGTTCAAAATTCTATTGACTAATTTATGGCCTTGGGCTATTGATGCAGATTTGAAGCCTCAACCTCATTTCCTTATCCTCAACATGAAGCTAATAATGCCTGTTTTTTAGAATTGTATATGAGGGTTAGAGATCAAATAAATTAGACTCTGTGTGGGTCAGGGTCCCTGCCAGAAACAGATGACATATACTAATGGGAAAATTGAGGTGAGTTTAGTATAGGATTGCTTTATCAAAGGGTAGGCAGGGCTAAAGGGACAGAAGGTATTGCACCTTGGGGCTGGCAGCAATGGAAAGCTCTTACGACTTTTCTGCCTCAAGGGGTGGGGGAAGAGGGAGTTCCCAGAACTAGGGAGCTGTAGGAGAGGCTGCCTGATTTGGGCGTGACCTTAAGTAGAGGGTCAAGTCATTGCCAACCTGCATTCCAGTGGAGAGGGAGTCAGGAGAACAAATATTCTGATGCTTTTTTTCTCACTCTCTACTATCTTGGTGATGTCTCCTTTTGGCCAAACTCCACAGAAGAGACCCATCAATATAGTCCATAAAGGTCAACCATCCAAAGCACAGAGCAGGATGGAAAGTGGCCCTTGGGGTGACATATGGGGAATATCCATCCACAGCTGAACTCGTAGGGAGGCAATAAATGGTCATTACTATGGGTATAAGGTGCTAACATCCCCACAGGGGTAAGGGAGTGACTGGTGGTATTATTTCCAACTTTATTGTTTGCTAGCAGACCTGCTGCCTCCATTGTCACATATTCTCTCATTTTATCTCATTCTTTATTGACCACCAGAGAGAGGCAAACAAGTGGCCTTTCCAAGGGTTAAAATCAGGCCCTGAGAGTAAAACCAGCTATCCAGAGTTCATTAGGAAATTAGGTCCTTGCCAGGAACTGTAGACAGTGGGAAAGACAGGATCTGAAAGCTAAACAAACCTGGTGATGCCCCAGGATAAAGTGTTCCTAATTATTGGAGGTGGCTGCTGGATCCCTGATGCTTTCTGCCTGACTCACCTGTCTGAAAGCTGAGACCTTGGGATCTTCCTTACTTCTCAGCTCATAGATCCTCTCAAAGGCTCTGTTTAAGCCTCTCAGCAAAGCAGTGAGCCTTTCCCACTGTAGGGGCAGGACCCCAAGGAAGAGATAGGATAGCCTGATAGAGAAGTACATTTGCCAGACCTCAGGCAGAAGCTAGAGTTGCCCACACAGCCTCCCCAGCAACAGCTAAGCCTGGCGCAGTGTTAAAGTTAGGTACCCAGGGTTTGGTGTGACACACGTGGTCTCAATTTCTGTCTCTTCCATTCATTTGCTGGGTAAAGAGGGCATGGTTACTTAACCTCTCTGAGCCTCCTATCTTTCCCATGAAATGCAGAAAGAGAAAGAGAGACAGACAGATCCGACCTCCATTAATGTCCCTGGCTTTGGGATGATTGTGGCCACTCATTCCTTTCCCCTTTTTGGGCCGAAGGACCTCAATGGTTTGGAGTTCCAACCACCCAAGCCTCTCTCCTAGTAATTCTTTTGCCATTCTGTAGCGTCCTGGGGAGGCCACAGGGCCAGGACCCCTTGTGAGCTGGCTCCCTTCCGTGTAATCTCTAAAACCTGCCTAACTGAGAAAGGTAGAGCTGGGTTTCCAGGCTAATTTCACTTGTTATTAAAATGGATCATTACTGAGCACATTTGTACCACCAGGAAATCAACTGGGTGCAAACCAGTTTGCTAATAGGACTCCTTATAGTCTTTTCAAAAAGTTTCCATGTGTAGTTAGCCACAGGAGTATATAAACAGGGATGGAACGAAGCAGGGGAGAGTGCCGTCTGATCAAGGACTGATTCTGGAAATCCTGGCTTCTGAAAGGGAAGGAGTTTGGAGTCTAGAATAGTCCTGCTCAGACTTTAGCAGGAATAGGAATCACCTGGGAATCTTGTTTTAGTGCAGACTGGTTTAGTTGGTCTGGAGTGGGGCTTGGAGATTCTGCATTTGTAATAAGTTCCCAGATGATGCCAGTGTTGCTGATCTGGGTCACTCTGAGGAGCTAGACCGCTCAACAGTTCTGGAGTCACATTGGGCTGACACAGCATAGCTGACAAGGAGAGCATTCCTCAACATAAACCTTATTTATGGATGCCGTATCTGGAATCTTCCAATTCTTTTCTTTCAGTATCCTCCTTCCTTTTTGCTGTAGCTCCTGAATACCTATCAGGTTTGCTGGTTCTACACCTGTATCCTCAACAGAATTGGGTCCCTCCCAAAGTTCATATGTTGAAAGCCTAGCCCCCAATACCTGAGGATGTGACTGGATTTGATGATGACATCTTTAAAGAGGTAATTAAGTTGAAATGCAGTCTTCGGGGTGGGCCCCAATCCAGTCCTGGAACTCCTGAACAACTATGCTACTCTGCCTTCTGTACAATCCAATCTCAAGAGCAGGGTCAATTTCAAATAAATTCAGGTTTCCATCCCCCTTGGGACTGAGACTTCATAGTTAGCTCTTTAATACTGAGCCTTACCCCTGGGATCTCCCCCTGAGTCATGGGTGTCTCTGTAAAAGACAGTGGTCACAAAGAATCAGGTTGCTCTCAACTGAGAGTCTTTCCTCCTTTAAAAAAAAAAAAAAAGATTTTTAAGGTATAAATGACACCCAGAAAGCTGCATGTTTAAAATATAGAATTTGATGAGTGTTTACATTTGCATACCTGTAGAACTGTCATCACAGTCAAGACAGTGGAGATATCCATCACTCCCAAGGGTTTCCTCCTGCCCCTTTACAGGCTCTCATTCCACCACTCCCTGTTCCCAACTGCTACAGGCGACCATGGATTTGCTTTCTGAATTTATAGATTGATTTGCATTTTGCACTTTATAGAATTTTTTATACATGGAATCATATGGTATAAACTGTTTTGAAAATATTATTGAGCTACAAATGACATACTATAATATTCAGCAATTATTCATGTAGGATGCAATGATTTTTAGTAAACTTACAGAGTTGTGCAGCCATCACTACAATCCAGTTTAGAACTTCTCCATCACCCCTGAATATCCCATTTGTAGTCAGTCCCTACTTCTCCAACCTCCATCTCCAGGCAATTCCTGAAGCTCCAGTGAGCTAATTGTCTGTTTTCTATCTTTATGAATTTGCCTTTTCTGGGCATTTTATATAAATTGAATAAAAAGTTTTTGCATCTGGCTTTTTCCACTTACTGCAATGGTTTTTGGGTTCACCCATGTGGTTGCATGTGGCAATATTTCATTCTTTTTATTGTTGAGTAGTAGTGTACTTCATGGCTGCCCCACATTTGTTTATCCATTCACTGATTGATAGACATTTGGTTTGTTTCCAGCGTGGGAGTATTACAAACATGCTGATGTGGACAGTTGTGTACAAGTCTTTGTGTGGACATGTGCTTACCTTTCTCCTGAGTAAATATCTAGAAGCGGAATGTCTAGATTATTTGTAGGTAAATGTTTGAACTTTTTAAGAAACTGCTGAACTATTTTCCAGCATGATATAGCATTTACATACCCACCAGCCACGTATGGGAGTTCTAGTTCCTCACATCCTCATGGACATTTGGTATGATTAGTCTTTTTTTATTTTAGACATTCTAATAGGTGTGTAGTGGTATCTCATTATGTTTTTTCATTTCCGTAATGACTGACAATGCTGAGCATCTTGTCATCTGTGTATTGTCTTTGGTGAAGTTTCTGTTCAAATATTTTGCCCATTTTTGGGGGGGATTGTTTATTTCCTTATTACAGAGATTTTTATTGTGGTAAAATATGCATGAAATTTGCCATTTTAATCATAGCATTCAGTGCATTGCTATTGTGCAGTGTTATACAACCATCCCCACTATAGTTCCAGAACTTTTTCATTACCCCAAACAGAAACTCTGTACCCACTAAGCAGTTGATCCCATTGCCTCTTCTCCACTAGGCCCTGGCAACCATTGATCTGCTTTCTGTCTCTGTGTGATCTAGCTATACAATGGAATTTTATTCAGCCATAAAAAGGAATGAAATACACATTCCACAATGTGGATGAACCTTGAACACACTGTGCTAAATGAAAGAAACCATACATAAAAGGCCACATATTATAGGGTTCCATTTATATTAAATTTCAAAATAGGCAAATCTAATTATTGAAGTGTTCTTTATGTAATATTGATCCTTTATCAGATATGTGATTTGCAAATAGCTCCTCCATGCTACAGAGTTATACACTAGTTATGAGGATTAAATGAGCTAATACATCGAGTACTTGGTATAGTGTCTGGCATAGACCAAGTGCTTAATATATACTAGTTACTGTTGGTATTTCATTGTTTGGGTCCAGTCTCATTGGGAATTTTAGTGATTTGTTCTGACCCTGACCTCAGTACAAAGCCCTTTATGTATAATTAAAGGTACTTATTGCTGGGTTATGTCCCTGAAATTAGGGTAGATGGAATTCCAGGATTGGTACGTGGTAGGTTCTCAACTAAGTTTTGAATGAAGTAGCTTAAATTAAGTAATAATGGTAATGATAACACCAATAATTGTGAATAATAATAATAATAATAGCAGTAATAGTTTTGAAATGTCAGTGACACACCTTCTGTCTCCAAGTTAACTAGCTAGTCATTACTCTTGAGAGAGGGAACATCCACCTGCTCAAATTCCCCTGAAGAGGGGATCCGTGCAGTCCCTCTTCAATTCCCTGAATCTGTCCATCAGACCCTCACCTGCTCTGGACCACAGCTCAGGACTGTCCTCTCTCAGTTTTAGCTGAAGTCTCTTTTGCAAATTATACACCTGTTTCCTTGTATGCTATTTCTAACCAAGGAGAGACAACAGGACTTTATTCCCTAAAAAGCCTTTAATTTGCACAAAGATCACTTCTCCCTACCCCAAATCCCAGCTTCACCAGGCTTCTTTTCTCAATAATATTAACAGCAACCATAATAACAACAAATGCAGGAGCTGTGTACTTTTGTTTTCGTTAAAAATTCTACCAGTGCCCATTTCACAGATGAGGAAATTCAGGCCCAAAGATCGTGTAACTTGCTGAAGGTCATACAGGCAGTGAATGATGGTGTGTGGGTGATTCCAAGGACAGTCCCTTGTATACAGTGGTGCTTATTAGTTCTTCCTTTATTCCTGACTTTCTTTCTGATGTCTTAATCTTGTGTGGGTCTCCGTTAAGTTGCCTTTCATCCCTCAAGCCCCTGGTTGGATGACCCAGTATTCAGCATCTGGCCAGCACCTGGCCTGGGCCTGGGACATCCAAAGGTCTGGCCCCTTATCTGCTCTGAACCACTTCTTATGAGTAGAACAAGGGCAGCTCTGTTAGCTGAAATCTTAGTCAGGGTAGCTAAGAAAAGAGCCTGAAAAATGGTCATTTGGTCACTAATGGACCAAGAGGAGGCCCAAATTCTGTTTGGACCCCACTCAGAAAGTCCATCTTCCTTCTTGGGAGGATTCTGAAGAGAACAAAGTAGACTCTGTTCCAGGAAAGAAGCCACAGCAGTTTCCACAGAGGCAAAGAGAATCATTTTTCTTAGGTGTGTGAAGGTCCTCAAAGAGTGAGGTAATAGGTTTCTTTATTAAAAATTAATCTTCTTGTAAAACCATTGCAATACAATGCACTTTGATAAATCACCCCATGCTTCCGAGCACATTTATTATCCCTTCTCAGGAAACCGTGGAGCCCAGAGAAATTGGTGCTGCTGAGTGCACCAATGCTATACTCAGTAATGAACTCAGGTGGGGGAAGGGCCTGGGGGCCTGGGGCTGGGGACCAGGTTCTGGTCTGAAGTCTGCTGAGTGGCATGGATATTGCATGGGTATTACAGTTGGTTAGTATTCATTAGGATTGGTTGAATCTCACAGTTCCCAGTGTGTGGCCCTTGGGACTGCCATGTTGAGAGGTGTTCGGTAGGTGGGATGGTAGCTCTTGCTATGGCTGATGAGGTTGTGTGAACTTCTAGTTCTTGATGTAGCTGCTCTGGGAATATGGGAAGCAGACCAGCACCCATTGTCGGCACCCTGAAGCTCCTTAAGGATGCTCATCATCATACATCTCCATTTAGTTTCACTTGCTGTGTTCTTAAGCTTTTTCTGATGGGGTATTGGGAGCAGGTGGGGTCCTCACTGGCTGAAATAGCACAGTTTTCTCTGCAGAAGAGACAAGACCAGTTTTCTTTCAGCCTGGGGTCAACTAGACCCCAAAACCATGCCACTTGAACCCCAAATTCCACAGTCCCCCCCTGAAAGCAGCTCCTTTATCTCCTTTCTGAAGCTCTTGTCTATATAATTCTTTATGCCAAGATCCAGGATGAGAAAGATGCCATTTCATCCTCTGTATGTTGTCTTCATTCTTGGGAATCCAAGAAAAAAATGTTTCTTCTTCGACTTTCCCTTCCTCCCATGCAAATAAACACCCTGGGCTTGAGATCCACCCACCTTTCTATAAATCCCGCAAAAAACAGATTTCAAATTTCATTTTGGGTTCAGTTGAGGACACCCTCGTTCCTGTACTTCCTCCCTATTTTATAATCTGATTTGGGTTTCTGCAAGGACACACACGTGTGTGTGTGTGTGTGCGTGCGTGCGTGTGTGTGTATGCGTGCGTGTGTGTGTGTGTTGGAGGTAGGTATTTCTAGGAGTAGCCATATTTCTATTACTGTAATTAAACAGGAGTGGAGAACAGCTTGGGTCTTTGGGATCATGCCCTTCTATCCTACCTCATTCTCCTCACATTTCTTTTTAAACCAAGTTTACTGACAAGCAGGTACAGATGGATAATGGACTACTCACTGATATCCCATTCGTGGCTGCAGTTTCAGGCACTTCAGTTCTTACAGTGCTTGGCATAGAGTAGGTAATAGATAAATGTCTTTTGAATGAGTAAGAGAGTGAGAAATTAATGGGAGAACAAGTGAGTAGGCCAAAAATCTCATAGCTCAGAGTACAGGAGAAGTCTTGCTGATGTCTGGCAGGCTGGCAAGTCACCAAGTGCCTCAGTGAGAGAGGCCAGGCTGGAGAGGAGGAAGGGAGGGCAGGCAAGCTCATCACGATGGGGCTGGAGATGCAAGCAGGAGTCAGACAGCAGTGGGTCTTGGAGGCCATATTAGGTATCTTTGTCTTTATCATGAGAGCAGTGGGTTCTTTGAAGGGTTTTAAGCAAGGGAATGATGGATAAAGATATTAAATACTCTTCATCATCAGCCAGATCAATAGTAGCAGCAAATCATTAGAATTATCACCATTATTAGCATTTTTACCAACTGTTGAACTGATGCTGAGCCAGACTGTGTATTATGTGGTTTCTATATCTGACTCAGTGATGGTTCCAGGCAATCCATACCATCATCATTGTGCATGCAGGGAAACTAAGACCCAGAAAGGGAAGTGACTTGCCCAAGTGGAGGAACCTGGATTCTGTTGCAAGTCATGTCCTGCAAGTGCCTGCATCTTATGGCTCTCACATGCCCCCTGTAAAAGGGACACTGGTGGGCACTGGGTCCTGCTCTTGGGGGATCTATAAATGACACAAGAGCTTTTGCCTTCCTTCACTTTGATCATCAGCTTCCTTGAGCACCAATCACATGTTAGGCACTGTGCTAGACATCTTCAGAAATCCTTCCCTGAAGGCACAAAGAACCTCTGGATTAGACATAATCAAAGTCCATATCTAGAATATTTCCCTCTGCTAGCTCTGGGGAAGGAGCAGAAGAATAAGACAAGACCTTGTTTTCAGAGAGCTGTGGGCATGGTGGGAGGAAGTCACAGAGTCATGACCATGGAGGACATCAGGGAATGAATGGGACCATGACTTAGGACCACAGCTGGGTGCTGCCACCTGCAGCTGAAGCTCCCCTGAGTGTTGGAACCCTGTGTCCAAAAAGCACATACATCCCTTGTTATCTCTCGCATGTAACTCACACTCAGCAGGATACAGCAGGGACGCCTCCTCTCATGTCCTCACTCTCAGTAAATGGCTCTCCCTGCATCTACCAATCACATCACCCTTGACTCATCTCACTCCCTCATCCCCACCATACAGTGGATGAGCCTGCCCATTCCACCATTCCATCATTCCATGTCTTAATTCCCTTTTGATGTCCCCAGCTCCCATCTTTTCCCTTCCCTTCCTCCCCTGTTTCTGTTTGCCCCCTCCCCCCACCCCACCCCCGTCCCACAATCTGCTTTCTCTCCATCCGCCCTCCTGCCCTGGGAATTTACCAGTATCTTCCACCAAGGGCTTCTCTATTTCTGGCCATGCTCTGCCTCTGCCCCGATGTGATCTTTCAAAAGCATCATCTCATCCGGCCACTTCTTTATTTGAAACCCTACAGAGGCTCTGTTTTTGCCTATAGAAAGCAGTACAAACTCTCTATCTTGGAACACCAGGCTCTCCTGAGCTGGATCCTGGATCCTGGCCAGCCTTGCCTTATGCTGTTCACCCCTCGTGAGGCTGGTGTTCCACTGAGGCAGCACTACTTGACATGTTACCAGGGTTGTGTCTCATGCCTTTGCACATGTGGTTCCCTCCTCCTGGAATGCCCTTTCCATCTGCTGCGTCTGCCTGGTGAAGTACTGTTCATCCTTTAAGACTTGGCTTTAGTTTCTCTCAACAGATATTTTTGAGCACTTTCTCTGTATGCTAGATCTGGGCCTCGGCAGGCCCTGAAGCCACAGAAATGACTATATTAGCTCCCTGGAGAGCTGACTTTTTCCCTTAAATGTCACCTCCTGGATTCATTCTTGGCTCCATCAGAGAGGGTTGGACCTTCTGTTCATGTCTCCTGTTACATCACACTGTGTTGAAGTAACTTGTTCAGAAGCCAGTGTGCCCTACTGGACTGGGAATTCTGGCATGAAGAGACACTATCTGAGTCTTTAGGTGATTTTACGAAGTGCTCATCATGTAGGAAGACTGTTTGGACCATACCCATGCTTTCACATTTAGTTTTTCCAATAACTATATGAAGTAGGAGTGGTTATTCCCATTTTACAGATGAAGGAGCCAGGGCTCACAGGATTAAAACACTTACCTGTGGTCGGTCCTCAATCCACAGCCTGACATTGAAGTCCATTTTCCTAACCACCTCACCATACTGCCTTTCTCAGCTTTCTGTCCTCAGTACCTTACATGGAACTGGGTATACAAATGTTTGCTAAAGGAATCTGACTGTCTGCAGTATTAATCAGAGAGGAGAGGAGGCGGGGTGGGGGCAGTGGGCAGGTGGGTTGAGGAAGGACCATCCATGTGAGCCTGACTGGTAGCTGGACTGTGCTTGGGGCACTCACCGTTCAGCAGCCCCCGGAGGCTTCCATGTACCAGGGAGGGGAGCCATCCCCAAAGGCTTTTTTATCATGAGCCCCACAAATTTCTTCCCTGGCTCTAAATGTGTGCTTGCTGGTCAGTTGTCAGAGGGCACCTGAAAATGAGCTTTGTGCAGAGGAACATTTTCCCTCTGAAGAAGAGATGTGAAATCATGCCTATGAAGAGCATTCCTGCGTCCTCCCCAATCGTTGCCTGTGACTCCAGCAGTGCCCTGGGTGACACCATGCCCCTGTCTGTCTCCTGGGCTCTCCCAGACTCATGGTGCTTTAAGTGGATCAGACAGTGAAACATTCCAGTTAAAACAACAAAAACAAAAACAAAAAACATGCCAGTCTACATCCAGCCCTCCATCTGACAGCAGTTTTTTAGAGGAAAGCTTGATCCCAGTTTCAGGGCGTGCCGTCCCCTCTCTGAATGACAGTTTTCATAACCTTTGGCCCGAGTCCTGTGTTGTTAAGGTGGTCCCTCATCCACCTGTGAGCCCACCTCTGCTGGGAAAGTGGGGAGGACCCTTTCTGGCCCTTAGCCCCATGGAGGCTTGTGTCTCTCCTCACTTCCATTCCCATAGACCCACTGCCAAAGATGCTTCCATCAGGATTTCTGCAGCCTCCCTGCCCCTACTGCAGCCCACCCCCATCAGGACAAAGTCATCACTCAGAGAAAATGAAAGCTCCTTGCATCTGAATGCTGCCATTTCCTGCTCATCTGGCCTAAGAGATAACACTGGAGCCACCTCAGGTGCTGGAGCCCAAGGGCATGGTCAGTCTGGACACCCTCCATCCCAGCTTGGGCCAGGGAATGGGTTCTCCATCACCCTTTTGGCCTCATTACTGCCAGCCAGTCCTGGCTAGTTCAACCCAACAAACATTTATTCATATGGGGTGTGCGGGGTGTGGCACATAGTATAAATTGGTTAAGAAGAGTATGTTCTCTGAAACTAAATTCCCGGGCGAGAGATTTTGGCTCTACATCTCATGATCTCTGAGACCTTGGGCAAGTAATTTGACCTCTTTGTCCGCAGTGCTATCATCTTTAGAATGGAGCCAAAAATAGCTTTTCTTTTCTTTTTTTTTAAAGATTTATTTAAGGTTGAAAGACCTAAACGTGAGACAGGAGTCCATCCAAATCCTAAAGGAGAACACAGGTAGCAACCTTTTCGACCTTAGCCGCAGCAACTTCTTCCTAGAAACATCGCCAAAGGCACGGGAAGCCAGGGCAAAAATGAACTATTGGGATTTCATCAAGATAAAAAGCTTCTGCACAGCAAAAGAAACAGTCCACAAAACCAAAAGACAACCAACAGAATGGGAGAAAATATTTGCAAATGACATATCAGATAAAGGGCTAGTATCCAAAATCTATAAAGAACTTATCAAACTCAACACCCAAAGAACAAATAATCCAATCAAGAAATGGGCAGAAGACATGAACAGACATTTCTCCAAAGAAGACATCCAAATGGCCAACAGGCACATGAAAAAGTGCTCAACATCGCTCGGCATCAGGGAAATCCAAATCAAAACCTCCATGAGATACCACCTCACACCCGTCAGAATGGCTAAAATTAACAAGTCAGGGAACGACAGATGTTGGCGGGGATGTGGAGAAAGGGGAACCCTCCTACACTGTTGGTGGGAATGCAAGCTACTCTGGAAAACAGTATGGAGGTTCCTCAAACAGTTGAAATTAGAGCTACCGTTCGATCCAGCAATTGCACTACTGGGTATTTACCACAAAGATACAAATGTAGGGACCCGAAGGGATACGTGTACCCCAATGTTTATAGCAGCAATGTCCACAATAGCCAAACTGTGGAAAGAGCCAAGATGCCCATCGACAGATGAATGGATAAAGAAGAGGTGGTATATATACACAATGGAATATTATGCAGCCATCAAAAGGAATGAGATCTTGCCATTTGCAACGACGTGGATGGAACTGGAGGGTGTTATGCTGAGTGAAATAAGTCAATCAGAGAAAGACATGTATCACATGACCTCACTGATATGAGGAATTCTTAATCTCAGGAAACAAACTGAGTGTTACTGGAGTGGTTGGGGGTGGGAGGGATGGGGTGGCTGGGTGATAGACATTGGGGAGGGTATGTGCTATGGTGAGCGCTGTGAATTGTGCAAGACTGTTGAATCACAGATCTGTACTTCTGAAATAAATAACGCAACATATTTTAAGAAAAAAGAAAAAGAAGAAGGTAACAGGAGAGGAAGAAAAGGGGAGTATGTCAGAGGGGGAGACGAACCATGAGAGATGATGGACTCTGAAAAACAAACTGAGGGTTCTAGAGGGGAGGGGGGAGGGGGATGGGTTAGCCTGGTGATGGGTATTGAGGAGCGCACGTTCTGCATGGAGCACTGGGTGTTATGAACAAACAATGAATCATGGAACACTGCACCAAAAACTAATGATGTAAGATATGGTGATTAACATAACAATAAAAAATTTTTTAAAAGATTTATTTATTTATTTATTTGAGAGAAAGAATGAGGGAGAGAGAGCACATGAGAGGGGGAGGGTCAGAGGGAGAAGCAGACTCCCTGCTGAGCAGGGAGCCCGATGCGGGACTTGATCCCGGGACTCCAGGATCATGACCTGAGCCGAAGGCAGTCGCTTAACCAACTGAGCCACCCAGGCGCCCCAAAAATAGCTTTTCTATCACAAAATTGTTAGGATTTAATGCAAGACACTAAAATACTTAGACAATACCTAGCCAAAGGAGTGTGCTTCTTCACCATATTATTGTTGTTGTTGTAACTATTATTATGACTGAGAGCCCATCCTGCACCTGGCTCAGAATTCCACTCCTTTGAGCACATTTAAGCCTCTGGCATACCCATTGCCTTACACACCCCACCCCCTCCATTCACTGTGGATCCTGGAGGGCAGTGGCAGTCCCTGGCACAGAGAGGGCAGTCAGGTGTTTGGCCTGTGAGTGAATGAATGTCCCCTCACTTTCTTCTCATCTGCTGGCCCATGGCCTGGCACAGAGTAAGCATTTGATAACTATTTTGGAAGTGAGTTGAGGGCTTGCATATGTGAATTGATAAACACATGGCTGAATACCATGTGGCGAGTGACATAAGAGGTAGCTCCTGACTTCAGGGAACTAACCAGCTCGCAGCGTTGTATACAAATGTGTCACAGCATTGAAGTGTTGTATCAGTACTATAGGAATTATTTGTTGAGAGCCTAATATGTGTCCGGCACCATCCTCTACAGGATAGGAGTTGAGCTTTGGCAGCTAGACTTGGCTTTGAATCCAGGTTCTGCCACTAACTAGTTATGGAAACTTGGGCAAGTTGCTTAATCTGTCTGTGCCTGGGAACTAGACATGCTCATCTCCACAGTAAGGAGTAAAAAGCCAAGATTCAGAATGATTCAGTTCATTTTCTCAGGGTCACAGTGGTAGGAGGAGAGGGGGCTCTGGAGTCTGAACCATTATTTCCTATTATTTCCAAGGACTCAGGGAGGGCCCTCTGTGGTGCTGGATGAATAGGGACAGAAAGACTGTCGAGGAGGAAGGGCAGGGGGCTACTTCCCCTCTCTCATTTTCTGAGGGTGTCACTCTTGCCAGCGAGGAGATTGTCTGTCTCCCTCCTTGATAGGGAGAAGAAGTACCAGACAGTGTCCCGGTGTCTGGGGCAAAAGGCCATGTGGTGTCTCCATTTGTCTCGGAAAAGCCAGGGCACATTCCCAGGGCCCCACTAATGCTCCCTCCATGCAGGGGTGACTTCAGGCTGGTCAGCAGCTTTCAGGGGTGATTGACACATGCAATTTCTCTCCTCTTGTCTGGTTGAGGTGTGAAGGGAAAATTGGATGTTGTTGAATAATTGAAAATGAAAATCCCTCCAAATTGATTCCTATGAAAACAAAATTGAGTTCCACAATTAAGCATCTTGCCTTTGCAGGGCATCTGAGGCCTCTGTCGTCTTAGGCTGTGGGCTCAGACCTGGCTTTTTCACATGATCCCTTGCATGCTTGGAGCATGGTGGTGGCTTTAGGGGTCTTAGGGCAGCTGTGCATTTGGTAGCATACAAACCCAGAGAATCACAAAAAGGGCTTATTGGGGCTTCCCATCCCTGGTTCCTGGGTTCTTGAGGTGGTTTGGGAAATTTATCCTTTCCTGAACTTCCCCAGGGCACCCCAGTGGCATTACTACACGCTCCATCCTGGCTTGTGTGCAGAAGGGATTTGGAAGTGGGCTCTGTCCCTCTGCCTCCTTCACCAGGAGAGTCATCCTCTGGCTTTCACCGATCAAACCGCAACATCATTACACTTTCCAATCCATGGCCTGGAGTATTTCTCTAACAACGTAGACTGCTGGAATATACTGGGCTTTTTACCTGGAGTTCATGGGTGGGATTAAGGGGGTCCATGAACTTGAATGGAGAAAAATTCAGTCATTTTGGGGGAGGGTTCATTTTTTGGTGGTAAAAAACACGTAACATGAAATTTTAACTAATTTTAATTAATTTTAACTAATTTAAAGTGTACAATTCAGGGGCATTAAGTACGTTCACACCACTGTGCAACAATCACCCCATCTAGTTCTTTTTCATCACCCCAAATGGAAACTCTGTATCCATCGAACAATCTACTCTCCCATTCCTTCCTCCTCCCTCCTCCCCCCAGCACTTTTCATCTAACCTTTATCAGAAATTTATTATGCCCCTCAAATGGGAATTTCAAAACAAACCATAATAGCATTAGCAGTACCTATGACTCTATCATGAGTAGAAATCTTGGATATTTTCATACCACATTACAATGTTACAGGTATCTTGAAAGACCTTTATGGCAGGAGTTGAAAAATTTTTTCTGTAAAGAGCCAGGTAGTAAATAGTTTTGGTGCTGTGACCCATATGGTTGCTGTCTCAACTATTCAACTAGGCCCTTTAGTGTGAAAGTAGTCATAGATAGTATATAAACAAATGGGAGTGGATGTGTTTCAATATAACTTTATTTATAAAAACAAGTGGTAGGCCAGACTTGATCTGTGGGCCAAGTTTGCTGACTTCTTTATGCTTATATCTATCTCAAAGTTACTATAGTTATTAGACCACCACTGGATATTGTTATTTAACATGTCAGTGAAAAAGCCTATTTATACAGTTCTATTACAAATCTTTGATATCTGTATTTTAACATAACTTCCCTTTATCATTCTATGTATATTATTTGTGCTTTATAAATGTTTAGAATGGTATTTAGGTTTCATCTGACTTCTAAAGTTCATTACAGAAGCAAGTTAGGAAGCCCAAAATCCTTGACTAGTCATCTAGGCAATGCTAGAATGTCTTTACAGTGTTTCAGAAAATGCTATTCTAGCTTCTCCTTGCATATTTCTGATGACACAGTGCTGTCTGCTTCCCAGGGAACTTCTTTTGGGGTGCAGCTCTAACTCTAAGAACGTTCTTTCTCTTGTTGAGCCCACATCTGTCTCTGTTTTGCGTGTGGGTCCTTCTCTCTACCCCCTTTAAAGGTACATAGGACAACTTATATTCCTCTTCTACACAATTCCTGAAGACAGCACTCCACTCACCTCCCAAATCCCCTTTCTCTTAGATGAAGAGTCAGCAAACTTTTCTTAGAAAGAGCCAGATGCTAATTATTTTAGGCTTCCAGGTCATGGTGTCTCTATCTTAACTACTCAACTCTTCTATAGTGTGAAAGTAGCCATAGACAATATGCAAAAAAATGAATGTGGCTGTGTCCCAATTAAACTTTAGTTGCCAACCCCTCCTTTAAATTAAAACCTCCCTGGTTCCAAGTCCTCTTGATATGTTGACCATCTTCTGAACACACACACTTTCTCTTCTTCATCTGTCATCCATCCATCCAACTATCCATCCACCTGTCTACCTGTCCATCCACCCATCTGTCCATCGATGCATCCATCCATCCACATATAAGGGAAAGACTCATTTGGTTCATGTATCGATAATTTATAATTACTAGCCACAGTAGATCTACAAGAGAATAAACAGGGTATTACAGAATCATGGTAGGTGGGATAACTACTTAGATGGTGTGATCAGGTTACTTTTCTGAAAAAGTGACATCTTAGCTTAGAAATGAAGGATGAAAAACATACAGCCATGTGAAGGGCAGGGGTGGAGCATTTCCGCAGAGGGTGGAATACGTGGGGGTCCTGGCACAGGCAAGAGAGGTGTGCCTATAGGCTGAAAGGAGAAAAAGATGGTTGGATTTATTAACTATCCATTGCTGTGTAATAAATTACCCCTCAACACTTGGTGACTTAAAACAACATTTATTATCACATAGTTTCTGAGGTTCAGGAATCCGGGTGCAACTTTAGCCAGGGCCTCTGTTCCAGGGTCTCTTACAGGCTGCAATCAAAATGTGTCAGCTAGGGCATCTGTCATCTGAAGGCTTAGCTAAGGAAGGGTCGGCTTTTAAGCTCTCTCACTTGTGTTGTCTTCTATTCATTAGAAGCAGGTCTGGGGGTCCAGCGCACACTCCAGGAGAGGGGACTACCCAAAGGCATGAATGCCAGGAAGAAGGGATCACGAGGGACCATCTTAGAAGCTGCCTATGACACCAGAGTGTAGAGGACAGTGGGGAGACTGAGGCAGGGACCAATCTTGCAGAGACTTCAAAGCTGTAGCCAGCAATCAGAGGTTATCCTCATGACCACAGGAAGCTCCAGATGGATTTTAAGCAGGGAGTCACATGATGAGCTGTGTGTTTGGTAAAGATCTTTTAGACTGCTGTGTGGAGAATGGATTGAAGGGGCAGAGAGAGGAAATGAGAGGAACCAGGGGAGGCTGTTGAGGTCATCTGGGGAAGAAATAATGGTGACTTAGACCAGGATGGTGACAGTGGGGTGAAGGGAAGAGAAAGGGTGTCAGTTGTATTTTGGAGGTAGAGCCTGGAGTATGTTCTAATGAACTACACATGAGGGAGTACTCAGGGGTCCTCCTCTGCCTCTTCCCACTCCCTTTGCCCCCTACTCCTTCTCCCTTCTGTAGCACCCTTGCCCACCATCTCCCTAGGCTCCTGTGGGTTGTGTAGATCAGCTGTCCATAAGCCAGGCATTGATGCAAGAGAACAAAGACCGTGCTAATGCTGTAAATCCTGGATCCAATTTATTTGTTATTTTCACTCATTTGAAATGCACCTGTTACCCCAAAGGCCTTTGAATGCTATCAACAGCAACTACAGAATCAAAGAGAAATTGGAACCTTTTGGAAAAACCCTCAGTTGTTCAAAGGGGAAACAAACAGGGAAAAAAAAGGTATTTTTTTTCTTCCTTAGATAACTTATTGGCATAGACGGCTGCGCTCATGAAGGACCCTTAGGAACAAGATTTGAGGATGTTTGCCTTTCCTTTCCTCTTGATTCCATTTTCTTCGTTTGCTCAATATATTCAAATGGCCCTGACATTTCATTGCAGGGTTTTAAAAACATCAAACTGCCTCCTTCCTCTAGGCTAGGATTGTCCACCACTCATCTCATGGGCTGCACAGTCCATTTGCAAATCATCCCCGATATGGTGGCGGCTCAGGGTCTCATGTCACCTGGCTGAGTGTTGGGTTAGACACCTTTTGCTCAGCAGTTGGGTGGAGTCCGTGAAACTTAATTATCTGTGTTGTGTGTCAGGACTCGCTATGTCTTTTGTGATGGTGTTGGAAGTGGGTATCACTTCAACCCGGTCCCTAAGAGGGACTCAAGGGTATAAGGGAATCACTGAATTTCCAATTACTTGTTCTCCCCCCCCCTTTTTTTTTCTATACAGATGAATGTGATTCAGTGAAAGCAGAGTGTCTATCATAGATTGGTAGCTGGAGAAGAGAGGGTTATAAAGGGTCAGGATTGCAGGGGGCTGAATTAGGTCTGAATGACCCTGGGAAGATGAGGATCAAGTCCCAGCAGGAAGGGTGGCTTCCAGTTCTGTTTGGGTATCTATGGATCTGGTCCAGGAGGTGAGGTGAGACCCCTGGGAAGATGACATACAGCAGCTAGGATGATCTCTGAATCCAAATCAAATGACGCTGATGCCTTCTCTGTGTGTCCCTGCTGTCCATAAAATAACATTCACATCCTCTCTGTGGCTGCAGTGTGCCTAACTGGTCTTGCTGCCTGTTTCCCAAGCAGGCTTTGTTCTCCCTGCCATTCCCTGTGGCTCTAACATCGACTATCTTCTTTCAGTGGCCCAGGGTCAGTCCTGCCTTCAGGCCATTTCCCAACTGTTCACTCTGTCCTCAGGGCATATACTGATCTCTTCTTCTGGGCATTCACATCTCCTCTCACAGGCCACCTCCTCAACCAGACCGACCAAGACCTTCCCATCTAAATAAGGTCTCTCGTACCTCCCTTTCTTTCACATCCCTGTTTCATTGTTGCCCTCGTCACCACATAAAATAATCCCGCTAATATATTTGTTGGCTAGTTGAACATCTGTTCTCCTTACCTGTATTATTACAATAATACAAACATCTACATCACTTCATGTGACATAGTAGGTGTCCATATCTAATGAAAGAAAAGAAATTTTTTAAAAAACAATGAATGCATAAGCTCCTTTAGGTCAGGAATTCACTCTTATTCATCCCATATGTCCACTGCCTAAAATAGGGTCTGGGATATGGTAAACTCTCAGAAAAATGTGTATCAATTGTCTTAATTCTAGAAAGAAGTCATGCCCGTTTTATTGAAGGAAGACCCCAGCCAGCAACAGACTGCATTGCATTGAGGAGGACCCAGCTAAAGTCTCAGGGCAGAACTGGGCACTGGAAGAGAAACAGAAGTGGGTGGGCAGGAAGCCAAGTCACCTGGATCAGGTATAACCTGAGAGATCTAAGGGAGGCTGAATCTCAGCATATCCTATCCCAGGCCCTCCTAAAACTCAGGCAAAGGCAGTGAAACTAGATCCTGACCCCAACTAGTTCCCACATCCATTGGCTAATGGATTGGGGTGGATGAATCCATAGAAGGAAGGTTGAGGCAGGCACACTATTTGCTACTTCCTAGCTGTGTGGCCTTGCGCTGGTTTATTGGCATCTCTGTGCCTTAGTTTTCTTAATGTAAAATTGAGGTAAATGAGTCCAGTTCTTGGGGCTGTTGCGAGGATTAGACAGAATGCCACACATGAAATGCTTAGCTTGCTTGCTGCCTGGCACATTGACAGCATATAGTACATGTTAGCTGTACTTGTTATGTTTCTGATTGTACTGTAATTACATCTTATATGTATGTCTCTACCATTAGCTTGCAAGCTCCATGAGGACAGGTGCATAGTCATGGCGCATTCTGTGCAAACCTATCAAATTTCTAGTGGCTTCTTAATTGGAACATCATAGACTCAGCAGAGGGAAGAAGCTGGGTTCTGGGTCTTAGAAGTAAAATAGGAAAAGGAGATGCTCCAGAAGCTGACCTCCTGTGGACTCCAGCTCTCAGGGACCACTGCAGGAAAAGGTGTGCCTCTGAGGGTAAATGGAAGCCTTGCTGTGAATGATAAGATGGAAGGCTTCTCAGTGGTCATCTTGATCATGCCCCTGCTAGAACAGTCTGACACCTGAGAAAGAGATTCTCCAATGGTGCTTCTATCCCTTTGTGGGCCACAGATGTTTTTGAGAATCTGGTGAAAGCCAGTGCCCTCCCAAAATGCATAAGCACAATTTTACATTCAATTTCAAGGTGTCCACAGAGCTCTAAAAGAAAAGTGGCAGGAGGCAAGGGTCAGGGCAAGAACCCCACTCTTGAGTTGTGGTCATTAACAAGTCTCACTGCCTTTGCCAAGTAGCCCACTGTGAAGAATAAAAGGAAGGTGATAGCTCATTATGATTTACTAATTCAACAAATATCTGTACTAATAAGTTTGCAGAATGTTAGAAGTAAAGGAGGCAATCCGTTTGTATTCTTTCAATTATAAAGGTAATTCAGCTGATGCAGTGTTAACTGTTAAGACACTGTTACAGGGTCTCCTTTAATTGGAAGATAAGAATGATTTGTGATCAGTAAATCCAGAGCTGATGTGTATTGGTCCTTGAAATGTTTGATGTTGGTAAATCTCTGTCTTGAGAGGGAGACAGAGACAAGGCCGGTAGCAGAAAGGAGAGGGGGGCGGGAAAGAGAGATTTTGTTTCTCAGCTTAGTTCCCCTTTCTTCAGTCCAGCCCCTATCCAAATTATTATAATATAATTTTGCGAAGATTGGACTCTCTTATGTATTTATGTGGAGATAAAAAGAATTCACACATATGCTAATCTCCCTCTCCAAACCTGGAGAGGGGAGGATTGCATTTGTGACCTGTAGTTGAAGTTCACTTTCTAAAATGTAAGTGACCTGCCTGCCTTTAGGGCACAGGAAATGTGTTCTTTCCAGATCAGTGCCTGACTGGGCCTTGAACATCCTACAAGACAGGACACTTAAGCTGAGCACAGAGCGTGTGCATGATAGCAAGTCAACACCATGCAGGCGTGTATCCCAGGCCTTGCATCCAAGGGCGTTGGGCGGATGCAGAGCCGGGCACATGAAGACTGCTGCACACAGCCCTGTGGAACCTGTAAATGCATCAATCAGCTTTGTAGCACACAGTATCACACATCTTGTTCTGATTAATTCTGATGAGGAGGATTGGGGAAGCTTAGTGGAGAAACAGATTTGTGTACCTCGGGCCTAGTACTGCCAGACTATATGGGTATCAAAAATCTGGCCTATTTGTTTAGAAGAGTCTGTGTTCCTGAGCCCTGCCTTGGATCTACTGAATCAGCATCTTCAGGGACAAGGGCTGGGAATTTGTATTCCCAATAAGTAACCCAGGGGATTTGGAGGCAGGTGGCCCTTTGAGAAATGCTGGACTAGATGATCTCCAAGGATACTTCTCTCTCAAGGTCTTATGAGGAAAAGAGTCTCATCTTCCACCCCCATAAAACGTGTTTCCTGTCTCATCCATTTTAGTTCTTGATTAAACTCAATTTGGCAAGTTGTTAATATCTGATTACTTATTCATCTTCTGTAGTATTTTTTGATGAAAAGCTCCTTGAGGAGCCATGTCATAGCCTCCCATCCTCCCACGGCACAGTCCCAGGAAAGACACTGGACCCAGTCTCTGTCCATGCCCCTTTGGGTGGTGGGGACACAGTGACGTCTGGGGAGGACCAGGGACATTAGGAGGCTGATGCTGCTTGGAGGAAGGCTCTGGGCTTCAAGTTGAGAACTCAGATTAGTCCCTGCCAGAAGTTAGAGTGTGAGGCAATTTAGCAAATTGTAGCTTGCAGCAGATGTTTAATTAGTCGTGAGGCTGTGGGATGACTGAAGTCTGAGGGATGGGAGGGCAGCTCTGTCTGCCTCTGCCACCACTGCTGACAAGGGGGACGTGGCCTCTGCAGCTGGGGGGGCAAGGCTGGGCCAGGAGAGCCAGAAAACCAGGAAGGAAACATGAGGGGGGTGGGCCCAGGATATGGGAGGCCTAGGGAGCTGAGAAGCTCAGTATGAGGGCATAGGCCACTGCTGAGACCCTTTATCCAGCTGGAGAGGTCGAGGCAATTTTCCCCTGTACATACCCAGGAGACTTTCCTCAAGATGTCCCCAAATGAGTTGTTTATCCTTAACCCTTACTTGCTCCTCCTCCATGCTCCCCATTTCAGTGGGTGGAACTGTGATCCACTCTGGTACTTAGGAGCCATCTCTGATACTTCCTTATTCTTTGCCCCCCACATACAATTCATCACCAAGTCTGCCATTTCTGCCTTCTAAACTCAATGCAAAACCACCTCTCCATCTCTCCATTTTCTCTGCCAGGATTTCTCAGCTTTGGCACTTTGGCCATGTTGGGGCTGGATAATTATCTGTTGTGAGTGACCATCCCGTGCACTGTTAGGATGTTTAGCTAATCTCTGGCCTCTACCCACTAGAAACCAGTAGTACTCTCCCCTGCCCCCCCCCCCCAAGTTGTGACAACCTGAAATGTCTCCAGACATTGCCAAATGTTCCCCAGAGGTCAAAATTGCCTGGTTGAGAACATGACTCTGCACCAGCCCAGGCCACCTCTTTCTTTCCAAGGCTCTTTGCACCACTTGTCTCCCATTTCCATCCTTCCCCTGATGCATCTTCCACATTGAAGCCTAAGGGATGTGTCCCTAATGGAAACTGGATCATGCATCACTCTTACCTACAACCCTCCAGTGGCCCTGGTACCTCCAGAAGGATCCATATTCCCTAACATGATTTGGAGGACTCTCTCCACACTTCTGGCCTCATCATCTACAACTGTCCCTCTCACCCCCTCTGCTCCAGCCCCCGTGGAATCCTGTCATCTTCCTGACTGCCCCTTCCAACCCCTACTTCTCCTCCATGGAGCCTTTGCACATGATCATTATATTCCAGATCTACTAGACTTTACTCAGTTTCTTGAAGACACACATACTGCTCCCTCTACTGAAATACCCTCAAGTGTCCTGGAATAACTTAAGATGAGGGTTTGTCCAGCTGGCAGAATCCTAAGTGATCTTATTGGCCATATGTTTTGTTCTTTTGTCCCCATCCAAATCTGATCAGAGACAGCTTTCTCAGAAATTACGTAAGCCTCAGAATCACAGTGACTCCCAGACCCATTCCTTACATCTCCCTGTTCCCAGCTCCACCAGTTACTACCCACACCTTATTATTGGGGCAGGAGGGGCAGAAATGCCTTTTCAGGAAAGCCAGCTGCGTGAAGCCAGCCTCCTCCTGTGTCCTGGGAGGTTCCTGACAGAATTGGAGTTTTCTGGGTCTACTTCCATTCCTGGTTTAATTTCAGGGCTCCATGTGATTTCAATATAGCTCACCAGTCATTATTTGTATAATGTTGGCTTTCCCACCTAGACTTCCACAAGGGTTGGGTAGACCATGCTTATCTTACTGATCACTGCATCTCTGGTGTTTACCTGGGTATGAAGTATGTTCCCAATAAATACCCTTAAATTCATTGGGTTTGAAGATTTTCTGGGAGGCAAGGCAAAGCTCCTGGGGAAGGCTGGCTCAGATTTCCACTTCAGAAAAAGACAACATGGGTTCACCCTGCATTCAAGATATCTGGACTCTAGTTCTGGGGCTGGTGTTTACTTATTGTGTGACACTGACCAGGTCACCTTCTCTCTCTTTATCTGTGTTTCATTATGTGGATAATGGGAGCTTGGATCAATGAATACCTATATTCCTTACAGCTCTAATATTGGTGAATGCCATTTATGAAGCAAGCACAATAAAATCTGCCTCAAAGAACAGTAATCATAATAATAGTTAATCTTGACTAAGCATCTTTTGCAGATGACCTCTTGAACTCACAGCAGCCCTATGAAGTAGTTCTTTTATTATTCCCATATTACAGATGAGGCAAAGGGGGCCAGAAGCATCAGTCTCTATACTCACGATCAGTTAGAGAACTGTGCTTCTCAGGCAGGGGACATTTGACAACATTCTGGAAACATTTTTGGTTTCACAATTCAGAGTGGAGGGTGCTCCTGGCATCTAATGGTAGAGACTAGGGATATTGATCAACATAATGCCCCAGAGAGCCTCTGCAGCAAAGAATTATCTGGCCCCAAATGTCAATGGTGCCGAGGTTGAAAAACCCTGACTTAGAGCTAGACTCGACTCAACTCCAATTAGCTAGTTCTAGAGTCCATGCTCTGTGCCACATTTTGACTGGCTCAGTCCCCAGAAAAATTTCACCACCCTCTGCTCAGCACCTATCAGAGAGAAAAAGTCTTTAAAAGCCGAAGAAAATTGAAACCAGAAATCTGATATCTTTAACTGGGAGGGAACTGAGGGTTTTGTCAAGGACCTACTTTCTGTCCAAAGCCATTTTCTCATTTTATGGCCATAATTCTTTCAGCCCCTGCCCCTCCCCAGCCATTAAGCATCCCACTGGCATTATCTAGTCCTGGCTCATCAGGTGAAGACTTCCTGTAACCACCCCCCGAACTTCCCACCCTTGCCCCAAGACAACTTAAATAGTTAAATAGTTAAATAGTTATCGGGTGCTGTATCACCCAGAGTGCTCTGAGCTGCATACAACGCAGCTGGGCAACAGAAGCTTATTAATACTGGCCCAGAGTTTCTTATTCAACAAGACTGGAGTCAGGTAGTTCAGGACTAGTTCAACAGCATCAAGAATCCAAACTTTGCTCCACAATTTTGCTTCAACAACCCCAGCAATCACTTTCATCCTCATGTCCTTGGCTGCCCAAGCTCCAGGCATCATGACCTCCCACTGAGTTTCAAGGCAGGAAAGTGGATGAATGGAAGGTTTTTCTTCTTGCAGCTCTTTTTATCTGAAGAATGGCTTTCTGAGAAGATGCCCTCACTGGCAGTCCTCCTCTTGCAGCTCATTGGGTAGTATCAGTCTCCTGGTCACCCCTCAGGGCAATCACGACTGGGAAGCTAAGGCAGACAAGAGAGAAGGTGTTTGGAATGGCTATTGGATAAATAGCCAACGGTGTCTGCCATAAACATCTGCTCTGTGCCGGAGATGTGCTAGAACCTGGGAATAGTAACCAAGGCACTCATGGTCTGTTGCTCGCAGTCCATTTAATATCTAACTCAATAACACTCTCCCTCAATTTCCCCACATCCAAAGTCAGCAAAGAGTCATTAGGTCCCCACTATGTTTTAGAAAGTGACTTGGGCACTGTGTCACGAACCAGGTGACAAATATAGGACAGTATTCTGGCATCTCAGTTCTAGCTTCCTCTTGCCTTTCCCACCTCCCTGCAGTTCTGTCCTTACTTGAACCAGAGGCAGCACATCTGCACAGCAGTGAATCAGACAGCTCTTCTAAAGAGTCTGGAAGAACAAAGCCACTCCTAGAGAGGCCACCCCCTCTCCCTGGTGTCTGGTGGCACATGGGATGAGGCTGGGGCTCCAGAGTAGCTCTGCTCTGCCGAGTGGAAAGCCATCCCATGCTGGCTGGCCTGAAGGTGACCTGGCTTTGCACCTCTTCTCTCCTGTGCCTTAGGAACACCTGGAACACAGCTCTCCCTGTGTCATCACAGTTTTTAGATAAACACAGTTCTGGAAGAAAGGGCTTGGATGGAGGAAGGAATTGTTAGGATGAGAATCTGGGCTTCATAAATGTGAGGGGATGTCACAGGGATGAAGACCTAGGTTATTAGTTAGAGGTGAGGCCAATGGTCAAAGTTACTGGAGGTGTGTGGGGGCACAGCAGAGGAAAAGAGCCCCCTAACAATAAATGGGCTCTAGCATGGACCTGGCCATCTACCTGAGGAGGTAGTGAGCCCCCCACCGTGGGAAACATACTGGTAAAACCTAGAGGAGCACCTCTCAGGTTGCTCTGGGCAAGAGTTTGGGCTGTCAGAGGCCTTCCTGCAAATGAGACACTGTGCCTGTCTTGCTTCTGAATGTCCTGGTCTCTTCCAGGCTCCTTTGCTGTTGTGGGGGGGGCAGTAAGCTTCTTGCCCTTGGAGTGCTCCTAAAGCTGGCCATTGTTCTTCAAGGATGCTATAGGGAGCACTTCACTAGTAGCTAAGGCTTGTTGAAGTATGTTTTTTTTAAAGTGTTGTCTTCGTTTGGCTTGGAAGCACTTAAAGTAAAGGGAAAGAGCAGAAGGCTCCCTGCATGGAGGATGGTCTGCACACCTTCCCTTCCCCTCTTCCTCCAGGTGCCACCGGGGTAGGGAGTGCTGTTGTGGAGCCCTGGACACTAAACACCACTATGCCTTTGCTCTGGGAAGATTGGAGGTGCCATCATCTGTGAGAGTCACACCCATGCCCCACCCTCCCCTTCCTCTCCCTGTGTTGATGCCAGTCGCTGTTATCCTGCCCATAGGGAGATGGCGAATCTCTTTCTTGAACCACGGACTTGGCATTTAGGTTCCTGGAGAGAGATCTCCAGAGTGAAAAGGAAATGGAGCTGCTGAAATCAAGTTCGGACTTGTTAGAGGGAATCGTGTTGAAAAGGCGCCCCAAACATGTTAACTGCAGCTGTTCCCAGCACCGAGAGAATGCTGATGATTTTCCTGGCGAGATGCGGGAGATCATCATATGAGAAGTAGTTAAGCAATAATTTAACATTGTTGTTCCTCCATAAGCTGACGCGAGCTGCTTCTGGCAAGAAGGTTTGGGAGAATTTTGTTCTCTCTGTGGGAAATCACAAAGTGCTTCAATTTGATTTTCATTTAAATCTTTGAATGTTTGGTTTAGGTATTCATTCATTCATTCATTCATTCATTCATTTATAAACACTTATTAAGCACCTCCTATATGCCAGGCACTGTTTAATTTCACTTCCTAAATGCTTGCTGCAGATGTTCATTCATTTATCCATTTATTTGTTAATTTATTAAGTAAATGTTTTTTAAGCCAAGGGCATGCCCAGCTCTCTGCTAGGTGCTGGGGTATTTAAATATAGGAGTTAATGAGTTCTGTGTCTTTCCTTCAGAGAATTGATTGCTCTGTGGAGAAATGGACATCTAAGGAAGTAATCAGAATACAAGGGTTAGCCTTATAATAAGAGCATGGTTGGATTCCATTTATTGAGCATCTCCTGTGTACTAGTCACCTTATCCACGTTATTATTTTTAACAAATTATGCCCAAACCATTCCTTGAAGCAAGGTAGCTATTAGCATCCCTGTTCTCTAGATGAAAAAGGAGAGCTTCTGAGAGGTGAGCTACCTTGCCCCAAGCTATGCAGCTATAAGTAGCAGAACTAAGATCCAAACCCCGGGCTGTCCTTCTCTGAAGTCCACACGCCCACTCTGCCATGTTGCCTCAGGCACAGATGAGAGAGAAAAATGCAATAGAGGCAAAGAGAAGTGGGAAACAAGCTCTGATGAGGGTGTCTTCCTTGGATCCGGGAGGCTGAATTTAAGACTTTTGCCTTCAGAGAAGATCAGGAGAGCTTTCCCAGGGAGATGAACATAATGTCTTGGGAAGACTGAAATGAGTGAGAAAGTTTGGAGGGCACAAGATGGGAACCCCATTTCTAAGCTGCCCAGATGATCTCTACTTGGTTGGTTCTGCTACAGCAAAGGGATTATGTGGCTGTAAGGTGATGGCTTAGCATTTCAGAGAGCCAGGAACCTTAGCCTTCCCCCATCCCGAAACCTGTACACAAAGGACAGTTACCATTAATGTTAAACTTTTTTATCCACCTTTGAAATCTCAAACTCAGATCCTCCACCCACACATCAGTGCAGAATTGCCAGCAAGAAATGACGCGTACTGCATTTTAAAATCTGGTTGGTGTGGCTGATTATATATGCTGTTCTAAAGAGTCCTGGAATAAAGTTTCCCATCCCACAGGAGTCAAGGTTGGTCCCCAAGGTAATTGGCATTGCATTATTGATAAAGGTGTTGGGCCATGTGGGAACAACGGTATCCATCTTCCTGCCTGACATCTGATTACTCCACGCAGCTCCTCTGTTCACCTTGGACATGCGTGCAACTCTGGTGGTACAGATTCCTTCATTAACCAGCAACTTCAAAATGTGCAGTGTCCAAGGAAAAAAGAGAGGGGGAAAAATTAGCAGTGCGTCAGTTTCGGAATAGTTGTCTTGAATTAAAAAAAAAAAAAGTGGACTTCTGTTCTCTTGTCCTTTCTCTGCCATCTTAGAAATTGGATTAGTCATTATTAAACATTTTGAAGTGGAATAAAAAGAGAGAGAAACTTCCAAGGGCACATTGCGACTTTGATCTTAACAGAGCCGTCATTGTCAGGAGCCAACACAAAGGCGGTTTGCGTTACACATTGAGATCCTGGTAATTAGGGCCTTGTAATGACCCGTTCCAAAAAGAAACAGCTCTGTTCCTTATTTGCCATTAAGAACACCAAGAGTTTATTTGCAGAGAATTGGGTTTAATTCAATTAGCAGGAATTGTGAAGCATTCACAACACAAGGTATATTAGCCCAGCACTTCGTTTGTAATGAGACCCAAAAAGCATTTAGGGAAAGAAAAGCTAATTATCCGAGATTCTTTTTTTTTTTTTTTTTTTTCAGTAACATGGAGGGTTTAGTCCAAATTTCAGAGGCCTGTATTCCCAAATCCCCTAAGCTTTAATTAATGATTAACAGAGCAGCAGGATGTGGAGAGGGACAGGAAAGCTTTGCCATGAAGTCAGTGCCAAGGGGTATTATTAATAACCCCCACCCTGAGACAGCACTTCACAGTTTACAAAGCGTTTCCACAACCATTATCTACTCTGAATATTCATTTCCTTCTCCTTCTGGGCCAATTCCCCAGTGCTGGGAGTATTTCTTCCCAGCCTATCTTGAGTTTCAGCTCTCAGTTTGCACGTCAGAGCAAGTCCTCAGCCAGCCTGACCATTTGCTTTAGGAGATGGACACAGGAGGCTAGTGGCAAGTGTGGATTCAGCTCTCACTTCCACCTTCACCCAGGTTTATGACCTTGGGTGGTTGCTTAACTTCTTCAAACTTCAGTTTGTTTTTCTTCTTTACTCCCATCTGTCACTATGCTGTCCAATTTGGTGGCCACAGCTACATGTGGCTAGTTAAATATAAGTGAATTAATTCAAATCGAAACTCTAGTTCCTCAGCCACACTAAGCACATTTCAAGGGTACAGTAGCCACACATGGCAGGTGGCTAATGTATTGGAGTGCATTTCCATCATCACAGAGAGTTCTTTTGGACAGTGTTGGTTTATGAAAAGGGAAACACCATTCACCCTTTAAGGGAAATATGGTAGGAATTTAGTGAGAAAATGCACAGAGGAAGCATGTGGCTCATGGTAGACATTCAGTAATAGAACCTGTGATGAGTAGAGAAGTGGGGGAGGAGCAGAGGAAGGGACACCCCTGTACTCAGCTCCTTCTACCTTCCCATTCTAGAAATGGTGGGAAATAATGGGGGAAAGAGGCATGGAAGAGAAAGAAACTTGTTAATCATGTTTTATGTGCTCTGTTAACTCTGTCCCTAAACACTTGTCCCAGTGTTTCTTTAGTGCCAGGGGTCTCATTTATTCCTCTATAGCTAGTAAGGAAGATTTTCTGCTCCCATGGGATAGGTAGGTGGAGAAATAGAGGCTTGGACAGGTGAAGTGATGCACCCAGGAGTGCAGAGCCAGTTCGTGATGGAGCCAGGGCATCCCCTGTCTGGAGGACCAGCAGGACCCTTTTCCTCTCCACCACATTCAGCTGCCGCCATCGGCAGAGTTCCAGCTGTTTCTTATTAAATTAAGGACTGGGCCCTGATGATTTAGGTGACCAAGGATATTTCACTTCAGAGTCCTTGCACAATAAGTGGATGTGAGGAACCACATGGTCCCCTGCATGAGCTCTTAGCAAACCCTCATTGCCCGCTTCACTGGGGACTGGGAATTTCCTTCAAAGCAGCTGTGGAAAAGAAATGCTTTTGCAAACAGCCAGCCATGCACATAAACTGTATTATTAGTCGATAAATCAGTTAGTACATGCGGGCCCAAGCCACACAGAGCAGCCCTGACAGATGGCCATCAGTCTCTCTCCATTCCCTTAGCCATAGCCTGCAGGTACTGAGAAGAGAAGAGGGAGACAGCCTCCAGGAGAACGTTGACCCTTACAGCATGGAGTAGGGAATCCTAGCACGGATATGCACAGGCCAGGTTGTTCTCTGAAAGTCATTTGAGGAATGAAATTGAATTTTGTGACTGGCTCAGGGAACCTTGTTGCACTGAGAAACACATGACTTTCAGGTGGGAAACACATTAGTGATCATCTTGACGAAGACGCTGGCACTGGGAAAAGTAGGAGGGAGGGCATTTAATTGGGAATAGGAAGGACCTAGCTTCCACTTCCAGCTCTGCAGTTAACTCACTGCATGGCCTCGAGCAAGCCACATAACCTTTGGGGTCTCACATCAATTATTTGTAAAAAGAAAAAAAAATGTTAAAGATCTAAAACTAGATGTTGATAGCCATGCATTCACAGATGTTATAGGAGAGAGAGCCATTTCCAGATTTTATAGGAGCTCCAGAAAAATGAGGCAGACATTGGTGGACATTTCAGGGCCTTACTGAAACCTGAGGTTTTACCTGAGGTGTGTTACAGGGCTGCCTAAGAGCTGGAGGAACAACACAGTTATGAGATGAATGATGTTTGTTCATTAACTCTTTCTTGATACGTTCAGAAAAGTGCTCAGAGCACGGCTAACCTGCCTTCAAGTTCAACACCAAGCCTTCCATCTGTGGGGTCTGGGGCCAGCTCCTCTGCCACAGCTGAGTCTCCTTATCCCATCAACAGAGGTAGCAGCCACCTCTTAGGGTTGTCATGGGAGTCAATGAAACCAATAGACCAATACAATGCTTGGTTCAGAATAAACAGTAAAACTACATTAGCCCTTAGTGTTGCTAACACAGTGCCCGTGATTGCCCAGGCATTGGGCTGCACTCTGGGGATACAAGATTAAATAAGGCATTATTTAGTCTATCAGGAGCTCACAGTAGTGCAGTGGCTGTGACATTTTCTGGAAAAACCTTTTGAGAATCAGAAAAAAGTGATTGATCCTCTACCCAGAAATACACGTACACATACACATGGTTCTAGGGTCAGGAACCACCAAAATACCATGAACTTTATATTTTTAGGTTAAAAGACTAGTCTGCTTTGGAACTGTGGGTAAATGTTTATGCCCTGTGCAAGAATCTCTATAATAATATGAAAGCATTGGCTCTGCTGTTTAAAGTTGGCAATGAGGGCAGAGAAGTCTTCCTGGAGCAGGTGATGCCCAGAATGTAAAAAAAAAAAAAAAAAAAAAAAAAAAAAAAAATTTTTCAAGAGAATAAGCTGGGTTGGGAGCAGGGCAGGAGCACCAGGTATGAGAGACCACAGTGTGGAAGGCAAGAGGAGCAGGAAAGGCAGGGAAGAACCCTTGAGTCCTTGGTCTCCCATCAAGAAGAGGGCAGGGTCCATTGGAGTCTCGGAGGGTTAGAGATAAGATGACATTTATCTTTCCAATTTTAGCTTCCTGCAAGGAGTTCCTTGACCTGAGGAACAATGGGGTGACCTGATTTCAGGGGTTACATGGGTCTGGGAAGTGGCAGTAATAAGGGTTACTGGGTGGTTGATCCAAACAGGAGGCTTGAGGCCACCAGAGTCCCCATGGGGCTCTTTTTGACTTATAGACAAGTTCGTGTACTGCATCCCTTACTTAACCAAGTCATTGACCCAAAGCCTGTCCACCCCCCACCAACATCGTTGTCTTGGTGTGAATCCCTAGAAGCAGACCTCAAGATAGGCTTATTTGGGTGGCCCCAAGAAGCAGTTGGGGAAAGAAGGGAGAGGAAAGTGAGGAGGCCAATGCAGGTACTTCAAGGAGCAGGTCACCCTGTGGGCAACTGGGGCTCAATACCAACTGGACCGGTGGGTGGAGCTGCAGGGTTGTTTCAGAGTTGTCACTGCTAGGGGCACAGCCTTATTAGTTGAGGGATGTTCCTGTGTCGTTAGTGCTGATACCCTTCCCGCTTGTCATGTGCATGGAGAAGCACACCCCTGCGGTGAGAGAAAGCCTCTGAGAGAGACTGACAGGTGCTGTGTGAAGACCCTGGTGTGGGAACAGCCAGGGGATACGTGTAAGGTGTTGATGCATTTGCTACAAACCTCTATTAGAAACTCATTTCCAGATATCCAGTTTCTTCCAGAAAGGCATTCCAAGTCCACACTCCAGGGCTCGTCTCAGTGACCCATGGCCTCTGATTTCCATCTGACATGGTTTCAAGGCTCGGCTATTCCTGCCTGGAAAACAGATGTGGGGTGCGGGCGAGTCCCCCAGCTCTGACTGCCTGAGAAGGCTTTGCTCCTGCTTGGGATCCCCTCCTCACTTGGAGGACTGGCTAGTGCGTATTCTGAGGATTATTTATTAGTACCTCCCTGATGCGCAGCTTCCTGGCAGCTTGTGTGTGATCTTGTGTAGAGACCCTCTCCTCCAGAGTCTTTAGAGCTTAGAGTTGCACTGTCATTTATTCTTGAGAAGTAAACACGAAGGCTTTTTGTTCCACTCAAAGCTTTCCAGCTACTCCCAGTGCAGCCCAGCAGGATCCTGCTCCTAACTCAAACGGAATGTTATATATTGGATTTGTTTGCCTTTGCACATCATCTGCTCACAGATGTTTGTCCTTTGGCTTGTTTCTTTTTCTAATTAATTTTTGATTAAGTTTTGAAACACCTTCTGTCTCCACCAGTTCCTGCCATCACAGGTAATCCTATTTACTCTGAACCCAGCCTGGGGATCTGGTGTCTGGATGGCTCCACAGTCCCAGTGGCTAAGAGGGGATGGGGACTTTCAATTAACTGGTTAAGTGATCTTATCCCTCTTACCCAGACAAGGAAGGATAGTGTTTGGACTAAATGTGAGGGAGGGAAAAAGGTAGATGAATCTGAGATATCTCTTGGAGGTAATGGGGGGAGTGGAAGAAAAGAGGGGTGGGAATTACCTGCCAGAAAGAAAATGGTGCCAATGCTGTTGTGCATGTTAAGAACATGGGTAGACATACACACACTCACTCATACCCTTTGAACCAGTAATTTCATTCTTTGGAATCATTTAGAAAAAGGAAGAAGAACAAAAATACCCATTGCTAATATCCTGTGTTAGCACTAACACTGTGCTAGGGTTTTTAACAAAATAGCAGCAGAAGCAGTAATAATATATAATGACAGTAGGCAACACTTATTCCATCTTCACTCTGTACTAAGAACTGTTCTAAGTGCTTCATGTTTGTTACTCTGCTTACTCCTTAAAGATCCCTATATAGTCCCATTTAACAGATGAGGAATTTGAGGCAGAGAGAGATTAATGACCTACCTCAGCTTACACAGCTAGTAAGGGGCGGGGCTGATATTGAACTCAAGCAGGTGAACTCCAATGCCTCATCTCTTTGGTTTTCTTCACCCACCGACTCCCAAGATTTGACTCACCAGCCACGGAAATAGCCAGCTCAGCCTGGGAAAGTGACAAAAGACAACTTTTCAGTGGCTGGGACTACAGGTGTGCAGCCTGGTTGGAGAATGATATTGGATGTATTGTGATGCACTATTGGAGGCTCATGCATCCCCTGAGCCAAACCAAGCCATGGCTACCTGGTGCCCTCCTGTATCTGCCAATCCCGGCTTCCCTATTCCCCCCGTTCCCAGGCCTCCTTCATTCCTCCCTTTTGCACACTTTGCTTGTGGGCTTAACCTCAAAAATCATCCCAATAATCCGGGACTCCTGCTGGATTCTGTTATGACAATAACATCCCTGATAGTTATCATATGATTCTGAATTGTGTTCCACACCAGGAAAGAGGAATACTGGTGTCCATTCAGATCAGTGCTATAGATCATTGCCCAACTGGAAATGAGCTGCTCTTCCCAGGCGTACAGTGGGCACTTTGCCTTAACCTTCAAAGCCAGCAGTGGAGGTGCCTGCCCAGCATGATAGTGTCACCCTCATCTTGCCTTTAGCCTACAGACCTTTCACCAAGACCCCCCACCTCCTTAATTTTCCTCTGTATGTTATCTGAGGCATTGTCCACTCTACCAGAGATGTCCTAAAACCTGCCATCCCTGCCAAAGAAGCTGAAATACTCAAGGATCACTATGCAGGACAAGGTAATAAGAAAAGTAAGCAGTCACCCGCAGGCCCAGCCCCGCTGAAGCAATTACCAAGTTCTTCCTCAATTTTGAGATTGCAGTGGGCAGAGCAGAGACAGTAGTGGTGAAACATAAATTATGTCATCTCTGTGCGATCAGAAGTTCTGAGCATTCCTTCATGCTGTCCTTTTCATTTTGGCTCCGTAAGTACTGTGTCCTTTTAAAAAGAGTCATTGAACATGTGCACTCAAAGGTGACAGAGAAACCATAAACTTGGGGTTCTGTGTACAGTGCTCTAAAGGAATTGTTCATTGCTGGGCAGATTGGTGAGTGAATGAAGCAGGATGTAATAACCCAGGTGTAAATAGGTTCTGAATGTTTCGAACATTATGTTTGGAGAGCAGGGGTCCTATAATCAGACCCACCTGAATTCAAGTTGCCTTTCCACGACTTATTAGCCATACATCCCATTTGGGGCTAATTACTTCACCTCTTTGACCAAGCATTTTAAAAATTGGGGCAGTAAGAATCCACACTGTAGAGCTGTGCTGAGGATTGAGATAATGTTTAAGAATACCGAGAACAGTTTTTTCTTTAATCCACGGGATAACCCTTAGTAAACTTTTTCCCCCGTAATTAACAGTATTGCATGGAAAGCTTCCTGACCTTCCAGAAGCACATTAGTCTTTGTGTCCAAACCTTTGTCCATGCTGTCTATGCTACTTAGGATGCCTGCCTTCCTTGCCTTAGGTTTCGTTCTCAAGAGGCGGAACTGCAATGTGATTCTTGTGCAGCTGAGTATTGGAGTGCTCTTAGGAGTGCTCTTTAGCTGAAACTGAGCCTCAGCCTGAGCCCACAGGGAGTTCTGGAGTGTGAGAAGCACCACACAGTTTCCACATCTTGGAGCAAGGGAAACACACTTTTACACCACGGTACCAGTCATTGGCCTCAGGCTGCCCCTGGGGAGAGAAGGGTCAGAGCATACCCTCTCTGGCATCTTTGGGCAAAGTGTGAGTCTCCAGAGAAGGTGGCAGCTGTAAGCCCTTGCCAGCCAACACTCACTTTCTTTTCCAGTGCACTTCTACCCATCCTTTTTTTTTAAGATTTTATTTATCTATTTGAGAGAGAGAGAGAGAGCACAAGCAGTGGGGAGGGGCAGAGGGAGGGGGAGAAGGAGAAGCAGACTCCCTGCTGAGCAGGGAGCCCAATGCAGGGCTCAATCCCAGGACCCTGAGATCATGACCTGAGCTGAAGGCAGATGCTTAACTGATTGAGCTACCCAGGCGTCCCCACTTCTACCCATCCTTTAAGACCTACTTCTATGCCTCTTCTTTTCTCTCTTCCTTATGTTCTGATCTTATTCTCTCTGGATTCATGAGATATTTCACTATGGATACGTTGGTTATAGGACTTACTTCACTGTAGGATAAATGTATGTTGACAGATGAGACCTGTCCCAGAAAAAGAGACCTCTTATGTGGAGAGAGAGGATGGCCAATGAGGTGTAAGCTGAATGGGGGCAGTGCAGGGAGGGAGTAGGCACACTGAAGTGAAAGATGGAGGCTCAGATTCACCATTTCAGGCTCAGCTTGTGTTTTGTGTCCTGGAGTTGGGCAAGTCTATAATCTTCCAACTAGGCATGGAAATTGCTTGGGAGTGGCCAGGAGGAATTATGAAAAGTCAAGATTGCACAGTTAAGTTTCCCAAAAGATTAGGGGTGAGAGTAAAATCTGGTAAATGTGCTAGACCTCTAGACTGGGGTTTGGCCTGCCCTGACCCTTGGTTCCCTGGGTTTGGCAGGAAGGATCACATTTCAGCCTGAGGCAGACCCCTTGGCCTGACCACATAATGTAATCATTTATTGCACACCTATGCCTGACAACACACAGCCTGCCTTGGTGATTTCCACTGATGATGATGTGCCTCATCTGTAGCAACAAGAACCCCACCTTGGGGGATAGAGGTTGGACTGTTCGAAGGAGCCCTCAGAAGAGGGAGCCCAGCAGTCTGGGCTTGGTCCAGCTTAATAGAGAACAGAGATGCCAAGTCATGGGGGTGGGCAGTAGAGAGCAAGATGGAATTCTGGCTAAGGATGCTGGGTTTCAAATTATGGCTTTGAAGCTGTATTAGGATACTACCACCCCCTGTTAAAAAAAAAAAACAAAACCCAAATTTTAGTCCTTTAACACAGTACAGTTTATTTTTTGCTTCCTTAGCAGTATAGTGCAGCTGTCCCTGGTGCTCCAACAACCCTCCACAAGGTGATTCGGGGATCCAGGCTTTTTCCATCTTATAGCGTTCCCCTCCTCTTAGTCCTCAGAGGGCCCCAGAAATATTTAGAAATGCCTGGGGAAATATTCATAAATGTATTCAGAAATGCCTGGAGAGAGGTGCACCTGCCTCCTAAGCTCCTTGGTCTAGAAGTGACTTGCTCTCTATTTGTCTCATTCCATTGGTGAGAACTAGTCACAGAGCACCATCTAGATGCAAGGGAGCCTGAGAAATGTAGTCTCTGACTGGGCAGCCATTTCCTAGTGGCAACTCCACATTATGGAAGGAGAAGCATGAATCTTGGTGAATATATAGTCATTTCTATCATTTATTAGTTCTAGTGGTCCTGGTCACTATCCTGCCTACCTCTATGTTACCCTTTTGTGTTGCATTGTAGTTTTTATGACTATGTTCTGAGGTCCAACAAGAAGGAATTTGTTGGAATGGGGCTCTCAGAATCTGTAGGCAGGGAGACGAAAAGGTTGGAAAGAAGCAAGAACCAAACTAGCTCTGGAGTTCTGGGAAGCAGGAATATTCTCATAGCAGAACTGGTCTGGCAGAACCCTACCATTCATGGGATAAATATACCCCAGCCATTTGTTTCTTCCTCATGTCACTGATTCAAAAGATCTCAAGAGAGAGGGGGACAGTGCTTGGACATATGTACATCCCCATTGTCCTGGGGGGATTGAAAAGACACATCCAGCCTTGTGGTCTTCAACCCTATCTGCTCCTCAGAGTCATCTGGAGAGCTTTAATGAATACCACTGCCCGGTCCCCTCCCCACATCAATGAAATCAGAATGCCTGGAGCCAGATCCTGGACAGCAGCATTTGTCCAGCTCTGACTCCAAAGTGCAACCAAGGGGTGCCTGGGTGGCTCAGTCGTTAAGTGGCTGCCTTCGGCTCAGGTCATGGTCCCAGGGTCCTGGGATCGAGCCCTGCATCGGGCTCCCCACTCCACGGGAAGCCTGCTTCTCCCTCTCCCACTCCCCCTGCTTGTGTTCTCTCTCTCGCTATGCCTCTCTGTCAAATAAATAAATAAAATCTTAAAACAAAAACAAAGTGCAGCCAATATTAAGAATCATGGGATCTGCCCTTTCAATGTCTAAAGTGGGAAAAGGGCCACTTCAAGTCACCTCCTTACTGAGACCACACAAAAATGGGGGGGAGGTGATTTCTTGGAATGGAAATTGAGATTTTTTTTTTAAAGATTTTATTTGTTTGAGAGAGAGAGAAAGAGATAGTGAGAGAGCGAGCACAAGCAGGGGGCAGGGAGAGGGAGAAGCAGGCTCCCCACTGAGCAGGGAGCCCAACATGGGGTTCCATCCCAGTAACCTGGGATCATGACCTGAGCCAAAGGCAGTTGCTTAACTGACTGAGCCACCTAGGCACCCCAGAAATTGAGATGCTGGGCAACCAAAAATGGTAAGTGTTTATATGCCTAGAATGTGCCTTGGGGTGTGACTTGTGCCCTGCATTCCCCTCCCCAACATCAAAACATTCAAGGTCATTGTGTATTTTCCCCAGCTTCTGTTTATTCCTCTATTCTTATTCAGGCATTATGCCTGATCACCTCTCCCAGCCTTATGTGCATTTTCACCAAGGACGCGTAGAGGCAAGAGTTAGGGCTTTTTAACCTGAGGGAAAGCATCTCCAATTATGGGATTCCAGGCACCATGACCATGAAGAAAGGAGATACTGGGGGGGGGGGGGGGGAGGAGTCCAGAGATGTTTCCATAGCAATTCGAATTTTACCATAAGGGCTTTGTAAGAAAGGGCTATTACAGCTAGGGCACCACCTGTGCTTCTCTCCATCTGTGGCTGATGGTTAAGGGAAGGGAACGGATTTGGAGTCAGGCCAACCTGAGCTCACATTCCTACCCTGACTCTTAATTGCTATGTTGTCTGGAAAAGTTTCCTGACTTATCTGGGCTCTTAGTTCCCGTAGTATTGATAAAAGGGTGATAATAACCCCTACCTGGCAGAATCGAGGATTGAATGATGGAGTATAAACAAAACTCACATCACAGTTCCTGATACATGAAGTGTGCAAAATTAATGTTAGATCCCTTGTCTCTTTGCTTTGTGTCATTTGGAGTCACTCAGCCCAGCTTTGCTCTAGATCACCAATCTGTGGGGAAGATTTCATTAGGAAGATGGGTAGAATATTTGAAAGGATTGGCAGGAACTAGATGGTGTCTAAAAGCTTTCTGTCCATTTTTTTTTTTAACTGGAGAAAACTTGGAAAACATAGAAAAGAGAAAGATGAAAATGAAATATCCAATTTTACCTCCTGAAGAAAAGCACCACTAATTATTTTTAGTATTTCCTTCCCACATTTCTCCTATTCATGTTTTAACATAATTGAAATCATGTAGTGTACGTAGTTTATATTCTGTTTTCTCCCCCTTAATATATAAGCTTTTTTCCATGTTATTTCAAACTTTGCTTAACCATTACTTTAATAGAAATATAGTTCTCCATGAAAAAGGGATGACTCAGTGAGCTGAGTCGGTCCCCTGTTGTTGGGCAACTAGGTAGTTTCCATTACAAAAATGTTACAAAGCATCCTTTTGTGCCACAGACATTTGCTGTATCTCCAGTGTGTCCTTAGGAGAGATTCCCAGGAGCAGAGCTACTGAGTTAAAGAAAAAGAAGGTTTTTTAAAGATCTTTATCTACATTTCCAGATTTCTGATCTAAATTTGAAAACAGACTTATCTCAGTTTTTTATAACTTTGCAGCCTGACCTTAAAAAGCAACAGGGGCTCTCTGGAAGGACACACAAGTGGCAGCAACTTCCCCCTAAGATTATAGGATCTGGTGAGAATGGGCTCAGGAAGCCCTACCATCCCCCTACCCACACCAGCCCAGCCTCCTGTCTGCCTCATAATTAAGCTTCAGATAATGTTTGTAATCTCTTGGTGTTTTCCGGCACGTGTCAGAGTGACTGATGGGCTCGTCACAGCTCAGACACCCATCATCCCTGCGCTATAACTACTTTAACCTTCCTAATACACCAACTTCAAGGGCAAACCAAGGGCAGGGATTTGTCAGCCCCTTCCTGCTCAGCCTCCCCACCACAGGCGGCTTTTCCTTTCTTCCTTCTGCCCTGCATCCTCTTGCTCTTAGAATCATCCACAAGATAGACCTAAGGCAGTTGTTCAACACCATAAGTAAAACTATTCTTAGGTTACAAGCTGCCAGAATTTTGAAGCGAGTGCATGTAAATATTTCATTTCTGACAGTGAGAGTTATTAAGAGAAACCTTGTGCATTTTCTAGAAGAATTTTAAGAGACGTTTATTCATTGGACATGTCTGGAGCCTACGGAATTTGGTTGGGGGGGGAGTGGTGAATATCATCTGTGAATGGGTTCTTTCCTTTTTTACACTCACATTTAAAAATCTGGGCTGAGTTTCTGGTGGCTCAGTGGCTGAAACCAAGTCCTGGGCTAGAATGGAGGAGAGGGATGGCAGGGAGAGAGGAAGCTGCCTGCTTTAAAAAAAAAAAAAGAAAAAGAAAATAGCCCTTTGGGTGGTCTGTTCACCGACTGTTCCATTAAGTGCAGTGGAGCTTAAAATACCAAGTGTGAGGACTGCTGCCGTTACAGTTACTACACCAAACTCACTGAAATGACAGCCGTCTGATCTCCATCTCCAACTCCATACCAGACATTCATATGAATCCACACCAAAAAGGCAGTGAGGTAGATTTTTGTGTCTGTTTTACAAATGAGGAAACTGAGGCACGGAGAAGTGAGGTAGCTTTCCCTTGACCGTGCTCACAGCTTGTAAGCGGTAGAGCAAGTATTTACAAAGCCCAGGGATTTCTGATCCCACAGCAACCCATATACATTTTACCAGTTGGAAATCAAATTGAGCTCCCCTGAACATCATCGCTTGACAGTAAATTGGAGTGTCACATGTAGAGATGCACAAAGAACAGCACGTGGTTCTGTGAAAGGAAGGATAAATTCACCATTTACTGTGTGCCAGGGACCGTGTCAAGCACTTTTGAATATTTTTTTTTTGCTTAATTATTAAAATGATCTTGTAAAAACGTATTTTCCATTTCATAAGTATACAGTTACAGGTTTGGGAAGGATAAGTACCTTTTGTTGTGATTATTTCTGTGTATCAAAGTACCCCAAAACCTAGTGGCTCAAAATAGCCACCATTTATTATAGCTCAAGATTTTGTGAGTCAGGAATCTGGGCGGGGTGTGCCAGATACGGACTGACTGAGGTTTCTTGGTGTCATTCAGCTGCCAGACGGACAGCCTGGAGGGTCCAAGATGGCTTATGTGGATGGCATGTTGTCCAGGGAGGCTGGAAGTTTGGACTCAGCTGGGGCTCTCTATCAAAGTGTCTCAATGTGGCCTCTTCCTGGTGGTCTCGGGGTAGTTGGACCTCTGACGTGGCAGCTGAGGGCACTCAGAGAGGGTCTCCACAGACAATAGTAGCAGCTGCCAGTCTTTTAAAGCTGGCCCAGAACTGAAACAACATCCCTTCTGCTGTAAGCTGTTGGTCAGGGTAGTTTTAGAGACCACCCAGAGTCATGGATTGGGAACATAGACCCCCCCCTCTCAGTGGAAGAAGTACCGTAGAACGTGTGGCTAATTTCAGTCAGTACATGTGCCCAAGATGACATACTAGAAAGTGGTAAAAACAGGTTTTGAACCCAGAACTTGACTCCACAACCATGTTTAGAGTCCCTAGTCTCCAGGGAATTCAACTTTTGTAGATAGAACATTGCAGGGACAGATGCCAGTGTTTTCTGTTTAAGAAATAACATGGAACCAACACCACGTGGGGGTTGGGGAGAGAAGTAAACTCTCAGATGAGGAAAGTGACCTCAAAGCCACTCAGCAGCTGAGTGGCAGGAACCCCATTTGTCTTATTCCACAACCCAAGTATGTCTCTGCTTTATTATTCTTTGATGATAGCACTTGGAAGTTATTCTATGTACACCAGAGAAAACAACCCAGAGACTCAGTCTGTTCAAGTAAGAGTTGACTCAGTATGGTGAAGAATTCACAACCTGTTCCTGGCCCCTTTGGTCAAGGTGACTAATAAAATGTTTCGTGTTATCCCAGAATAGATCATTAGGATCATAACTGAATACAAAGGAGTCCTGAGCATCTCTTACACTTAAAAGAGGGCCAAACACAAGGGCCCAGATACCTCCTCAGGGCTCTGTCAGAGGGACAAGGCAGCTGTGTTATAGATAGAGAAGCAGAAGATCAGAGGATTCAGAGAGAGAAAGGAGAATTATCAGTGTCAACCTGAAGAAAAGCTGAACTCTGAGGGGATCTCTTGTAGATATTGGGGATCCAGCAATAAGAGGACTCAGTCTACTCATGCAGCTTCTTTGCTGATGGTCCCTTTCTGCTTATTCGAACAGAGGAGAAAACAGAGAGTGGTATGGAGGAAGGGAACAGCTTCAGTCTCAGCTTTGCTCTTGCAAACTGACCAGTGAGTCTCCTCTGTGTCAAGAGGATGCCACAGAAGAGCTGGGTTTGAGCCATGTAGCTTGTGCACCCAAGAGGACCAGCTGCAAAGTGAGGGGACCTCAGCACCAAGAGACTGTGAGTTATACAGACCAAATTAATCACTAGGAGAAATTGGAAGAGGTTGGATGGAAGTGGATTTTCTATCAGGGAATCATGCAGAGGGGTCTTGGGCAAGGCAGTGTTGCAGTGAAGAGGTGTGGCCAGGCCTGCTAGCTCTACTCTATAAAACCATTTTCTCCTCTGACGTATAGCTTGTCCACATGTACAAACACCCTTGCCATTATATGTGGCCACATGACTGAGCTCTAGCCAGTAGAATATGAGCTGAAATGCATGACATTTTTCTGCGTCTGGTTCACAAAGACGACCATAGTGTTCCTCCATGTGTTCTCCTCCTTCTGGCTGGCCGGTATGAAGATGATCATGGTCACCTTGGAAGCCACATATTAAAGATGGCAGAGCCTCTTTCAGCCTGGGTCTCTGAATGATGGTATGTAGGAGAGCTGGCCTCTAATGTGTTCTTCCACCTAGGATTGTTACGTTGTGTCAAGCCATTACACATTTGGTTGCTGCAGCTTCAGTGTCCCTGGCAAATGTAGGAGGGCTGCACCCACAGGATTCCCAAAATCCACTTGTGCCTCCATGAAGGTATCTAGAATCATAGAGACCTGGGTTCAGTTCACTGCTCTAACTGAGAAGTAATTTAGCCTCTTTAATCCTTATCTAGATCCATTTAAAGTGAGCTCTACCAGTCAAATGAGCTAATAAATTCTTTTGTGTCTTTAGACTATTTTGAATTGTTTCTATCCCATATTACCAAAAAAGGCCTGTCTACCGCTACCCCTGCAAAATTAAAATAGTGGTACCCCAAAATGTTCAGCACTGAAGATTGAATAGTTTCGAGCAATAGAGCCCCAGATGGTATTTGGGCATCTCAGACTCAGGTGCTTAGGAGACTAAGTGGGTGTGCCTGAGCAGTGATCTTCCTTCTATCAATTAACACAGTCCTGGTACCTATTAATCTGTGGGAAGTTCCAGAAGGGAATCCATATCTCCATTGTGTAGGCATAATCCCTTCATGGGTTTTGAAGGCAGTTTTGATGTCTGATCTGTGTTCAAACCCTGCCTCTGACACTTTATAGTGTGGAAAGGAACTTAGCATTCCAACCTCAGCTTTCCTATCTGCAAATGTGGCAGGAGAGCCAGCTCCTAGAGTTGAGGTGAGGATCTCAAGGTAATCATGCACATCAAGTTTCTAGCACAAGTGAGGAGGAAACCCTTAATGTCGGCCTTTGCAATTTCAAACACATGTAGAGAAATGGAAGAAGAGGAAGGAAATGATTAAAGGGATGGGAAATGGCTGGAACAAAGCTTTAAGGAGCGTCCTGCCGGGAGTTTCCGGCATCCCTTCTGTGCCCTATGCTGGTGCACAGAATGGCTCACCTCAAAGATGGCTCTAATCATATCAGCCCCTGCTGGAAACCCTCTGATGGCTGCTGCTGACAAGATAAAAGCCAAATGCCTAGCCTGACACCTGCAGCCCAGAGAAACCTCATTCATGCAGCTGGCCTCTGCAGCCTGTTCTAGGTGCCCGACATACCTCAGCGGATCACAGATGGGCCCCTGAGGTCTGTGGGTGCCACATTCCTGAATAAGCCCTGAGCTCTGTGTATTAGAATTGAATCTAACAGGGATGCCTGGGTGGCTCAGTCGGTTAAGCGACTGCCTTCAGCCTGGGTCATGATCCCAAGGTCCTGGGATTGAGACCCACATCGGGCTCCTTGCTCAGCAGGGAGCCTGCTTCTCCCTCTCTCTCCCTCTGCTTGTGCTCTCTCTGTCAAATAAATAAAATCTTTAAAAAAAAAAAAAAAGAATTGAATCTAACAGAATGAGAACTGTAATATCAACCCCCAATGCAGTATATAAAGGGTTCTAGTAACTTTCACCATTTGCTTTTCCTATATTTATCTAGTATGTGGAATTATAAATCCAAGTATGATTTATCTCCATTTGGCCACAAGCCCTACCACTCCCTATCATGAGCGTATGATCCAGCTTCTACTCTGTCATATGAATGGGTGAGAGTTGTGTTTAGTTCACTCTTCAATGAGAAAAAGAAACCCAGCACTTCTCTGAAGTCTCTTATTAATATTGAAGCACTATAAAGCTTTATTTTTATCCTATTTTAAATTTATGGTTAGCTTGACAAATAATACATGGATACATTCTCAATGAAAAAATTTCAAACAATTCAGAGAAAGTTCCCCACAACTTTCTTCAACCCATCAATTCTCACTCAAGTTCCAGTTTCCTCCTTAGAGGTAGACCTTTTGTTAGCTTGATGAGTATCCTTCTGGACATTTTTCAGACATATATCTATGTGTGTGTAGGGAGGGAAGGAGGAATGTATAATGCATATAGACCTTAGGGTTTTTTTTTTAGAGATTGGTACAATTTTATGTGTCCTATTCATTTATCGTACGTGCTGTACCAGTCTTTTCATGTCAGAACACTATGAAAAATATAATATTCTAAGTGTGCATAATATTTCATAATATGGGTGTATCATAATTGGTTTGGCTTAGAAGATCATAAATTAGGAATCCAACAGCCACATCCAGACTACATATGTATTTTGTTTGGCCAGAACCATGTCAAGCTGTTCTAAAAAATTAAATGCAATAGCTTTAGGTAGAGTAGGCAATCTCTAATTTCCACACAGGCCCCTCTACTCCCTATTATCTTACAGGCTGCCCGCTTTATACATTTTCATTACTTCCCTGGCCCCTGTGGGCATTTGTGTGTTCAAACTCAGTATTTCAGCCATTCTTTTATTTGTGGATGTTTAAAATTTTTTAGAAATGTATTGTTATCACAAACAATGCTGCACTGAATTGCTATATCTATGCCTCTCCCTGTGTGTATATTTATCTAAGGTAGAAGTAAGAATTGGGTTTACACAAAGTTAGTGAGGAGACACCAAAGTTAGAAGTTAGGAGAAAGACACAGAGTTAAGAGATGCACACTAAAATTATGAAGTGGAGAAAATCCAAGTCAGGTGAGAACTGTGTTGCCCTTGCGTTCTGTGAAGCTGGGACAGGCATACTGCTTAAGACCTGTAGCTGCTGAATATCGTGCTACCCTTCCATTTTCCCATTGGTTTTCAGCAGGGAGATGTGTGTGTACCTGTACTTGTAACACACACACACACACACACACGTGAGCTTGTGTAGCCAGGGCATTGGTGGTGAATTGCTTGGGAATCAGATGTTCTCCCAGCCCCGGCTCTAATAGGGCTCCAGAGCAGAGAGCAAGATTAGGGAGGTATGATATTCATCATACCTTGGAGCGTTTCTCCAGACCTGGCCCCTGGTTTCATGGTTTAGCAAGCCTCAGGCCATGGCTAATGGACTATCTTGGCTGAGGTCGATTTGAAGGTTGGCCTCCTGTTTAGGAGGCTAATGATGCACGAAGCTGCCAGTGGGCAGCAAGCTGTGTCTGAGCTACTTCTGGGGCTATTGCTTAGGTGAGGGCTGGTCTGATACCTTGAGGTGAGTGTGGGAGAGGTGCTTCTGGGAGCTGGGCCAGTGTGAGCTACAGGGCCTGGTCAGCTAATTCAGGAAGACATGGGTTCCTAAGCACTTTCTTGGCGTCACAACTGTGAGCTGGTATTGATCCGTATCATAGTCGGTGTGGGCTGCTGTAACAAAATACCATACCCTGGGTAGATTAAACAACAGAACTTTATTTGTCACAGTTCTGGAGACCAGAAGTCCAAGGTCAAGGTGCCAACAGAGTTCGTGTCTGGTGAAGCTTGTCTCCTTGGGTTACAGATGGCCTCCTTTGTGTTCTGTCCTCATTTAGCCTTTCCTTGGTGCATACAGGTGGAGAGAGGAAGCAAAGGGAAACTAGCTGTGTGATATCTCTTCTGATAAAGGCCCTAACCCCATCATGTGTAGACCACCTTCATTACCTCATCTAAACTGAATTACCTGCCAAAGGCCCCATCCCCAAATATCATCACATGGGGGTTAGAGCTCCATGAATTTTAAGGTGATACAGTGCAGACCATAGCAGTCTGGTAGGAAAATATGACTTAGTTTGACCAAGTCAACCTTGGATACAGATAGAAAGTTGCAAGACAGAAAGTTATCAGAAAAAAAATCTTATCTGCTCCTATGTGTATTCTGAGGCTATCTGAACAATGGTGAGTGGTGTCTAAATCAAATCCTTTTTTTTTTTTTTTTTTTGGTTACATAAATTAACCCATTTATTATAGGCTAGCAACATTTCAAATGGTGGGGCTTCTGCTGATCTTTCAACTGCTTCAGTCCTCTGATGGTGGACTTTATCGTGACGGCAGAAGTGGTGTTGTAGGTCCCGGTACCACCAGCTACGGTTTTCATGTAGGAACTACAGTGCCAGATACCCACAGCTCATCTTTTTGTCTTGGTTTTGCCACAGAAAGAACAAATGTAACTTGGCGTGCTGGCTTATTTCAATCTTCTTTAACATTTTCCTGAGGGAGGCTCCATAATGGGTCCTGTATTTACCGACGATTCCTTCTTGGTATGTTTAGCCATGTTGCTGCAAACTAGGTTTGAGCCCAGAGAGAGAAAATGGGCTGTGGGTAGGAGCCGTAAAGTCTATATGATGTTATCTTGGGTTTTAATTTAATTTCCCTCCTTAATAATGTTCTGGGCTTGGAAGAATTAACTTTTCTAAACCCCATGTTCTCCTCTATGAAATGGGAATAATAAAAGTTGTTCTGGGGAGTAAATGAGACAGTAAGTGTAAAGTTGGCACAATGCCTAGCACAATGCTTTATTTCACAATATTTTGAGGCATTTTGAAAACAGAAAGCTACAGTTGCTATAGTTTGCAGTTTTACCTTCCCCTAACACTGACTTGAAACTTTAAGGGAAGAAAAAACCCTCAAAAATGTCTTCAATGCCTTTGCTTTTTCAGTGTTCGTTTAATCATTATCAATGCACGGGCATTGCACACAGCCCTCCCCCCCTTTTTTTTTTCCTGGCAAGATGGTTATAATGTGTTGATAATATTAATTATCTTCTTCACCTTATACACAGGACTGGAAAAAACAAATCTTATTGCTGTACTTGGTAGAAGAAAAAGTACCTTTGGGGTGTGTGTGTGTGTGTGTGTGTACCCATCTATGTGTGTGCGTGTTGCACTCATTGTCCCCTTGGGTCATAACAAATTATTGATGCCAGTTCCTTTAAAAAGACAATTAATCCAATTACCTTCTTGTTGAATCAATACTAATGTCTTTTTTTTTCTTTAACTTTCAGGTTTTGACAAGCCTGGCTGCCAGCAAAGCTGAGGTAGGAAATGTGGTTTTTCTGTCTCTTTGGAGGACATTTTGACATGGTTTCCTTCTAAGGTGATACAGTGAAATGGGTATCCCAGCTGTGATCTGCTCTGTGCAGTCTCCTGGTGGTTTGGATAGGGCATTGTCAGTTGGCTGGTTTCTCTGGTGCTGTTTGGGGCTGACCAGGTAGGTGTATACTGGGTAGTCTGGTAAAGATGGTTGGTGGTTTCAAAGCCAGATGTCCTGTTTGCTTCTGTCTTGGTGACTTGAGTGTCTGTCTGTATACACACATTATGATTCCAACTTCACTAAGATAAGCCCTTGCTTTGGCAGTGAGACCTCCATCCATCTCTATGCCCTTCTTCTATCTCCTCCCTCCTCTTCCTTGCCCTCCTTGTCCTCTGGGGCATGAAGGGAACTGTGGCTGAGGCTGGTAAAGGATAAGAAAGACACTGGTCAGAGGTCATTAGCAAGGTGACCATCCTTGGGAATTGTATGTAATGTTCCTTCATGAATATCTCCAAAATACATCCAGTGCCATGGGGCAGTTGCACGCCCAATCCCAAGTTACTATGTGGGTAGAACAAGGAGCATGGACCCTGGCCTCAAGAGACTGGGTTCTGTATGGCATTGTGCATCACTGTAACTGCTGAGACTCACTCTCCTCATGTGCCCAGTGAGGATAATTGCACCTCCTTTGGATCTAGCACGTGGGTGTGGAGGCAGATTCTGGCAGGGATCTACAAAATACAAGGGGACACCATTGTCAAAGGGTGGAAACTCCAGTTGAATGTCTGTATCCTTGGATATGATAGCTTGGTGTGCAGGAACTGTGATGCATTAATGGTGTAAATGTTACTTTGGATGCCTAGTGAGGCAGATATTTGGGAAGCAGGTCTAAGGGAAGGGGAATGGAGTGGGTAGCAGAAAGATGGGGTAGAGGTAAGAGGCGACTAGTATCACCTGCTTCCTATGACCTTGTGACCAGTGACTTGAGCCAGTCATTTATCTCCCCAAACTTAGTTTCCTCATTCTCAGGATGAGAATGACAATACACATCACATGAGGTTGTTGGGAGCATTAAAATGGCAGTGACAGTGTTTACTTTTCTAGTCTGCTGTAACTAGAATACTAGTTTTCATGTATTCAGCATGAATATACCATTTACTATGTAAGGCTTTACATGTATAATCTTATAAAATCCTTACAGAAATGTTGTGATGTACACATTATTATAATCCTCATTTTCAGAAGAGTAAACTGAGCCTCAGACTCAGTAACTTTCCCAGAGCCATTCAACTAGTGAATGATAGAGTCAGGATTCAAGGTGGGGTACAAAGTATTGTTGGCTCTCAACTGCCATGTCGTGTGTCTTCGTTCAGTCTGCTGTAACAAGATCACGTAGACTGGGTGGTTTAAACAGCAGAAACTTATTTCTCACAGTGAGGAAGGTTGGGAAGTCCAAGGTCAAGGCTCTGGCAGATCTGATGTCTCTTGAGGACTCTAATCCTGGTTTGCAAGATGGCCATCTTCTTCTTGTATCTTTGTGTGGTAAGAGAGCAGAGAGAGGAAGCAAGCTCTTCAGTCTTTCCTTAAAAGGGCACAAATCCCATTCATAAGGGCTTCACCCTCATGATCTAATCACTCACAAAAGCCCCACCTCCTAATACAATTACATTGGGGGTTAGGATTTTAACCTATGAATTTTGGGAGGACACACACGTAAAAGTCCACAACACCACATAAAAACTTGATGCATAGTGGGTGTTCAGTAAATGTTAGCACTGCCAATCCTTAAGAGCCAGTCCTGCTTTCTAAATCATACCTGAATGTATCTCAGGCCTCTAAGGTCAGCACCACGGACAGTTGCCTGTTTCCTGCGATCTTCCATCTTTTTGCTTTTCCCCTAGATAGTCTCACATTTGTGTCACATTTGGCAATTTAAAACAAACAACAATAAAAACACCTTTACATATGTTGCCCCTTTTCAGTTTCACAGAAATCACATATGGGAGGATATTGTTACTGCCATTTTCAGATTTAAAAATGGAGTTTTAGAGAATTGGAATACTGTAAATATTGGTGAAATGTTTAATGATCTAGTAATTCCACTCCTTGTGTGCCCAAGAGAATTGAGGGCTTATGCACACCAAAAAAAATGTACACAGGATTTTTCATAGAAACTTTATCATAGCCAAACCAAATGTCCACAAATGGGATTACAGATAAATAAATTGTGGTATATCTATGCAATGAATACAAGATAGCAATCAAAAAGAATCATGTATAGGTACATGAAATGGCCTGTATGAATCTCAGAAACATAATGTTGAGTGAAAAAAAGTCAGAATAGAAGAATGCACTCTGATTTTATTAGCATGCATTCAAAACCAGCACTCATCTCTGGTGATTAAAGAAACAGTAGTGATTACCTCTGGGAGGTGCTGACTGGGTGGGGGCACAAGAGAACTTACTGGAGATGGAAATACTCAACACCATCACCCGGATATGATCACACAGGTAACCAGCACATGTAACATTTATGGAGTGCCATACTGAAGACGTATGTACTTCATAGTACACAATTTGTATATCAACAGGAGGACAGGGAGGTGGAGGGGGGAAGAAAAAGAAAGAAAATGGAAACATTAAAAATATAAAACAAGATAATGGAAAAAAAAAAGGATGATCAGGTGGGGGAAGTGGGATGAAAGTATAAGAATGCTCAGCAAATAGACAAAACTATAGATCAAAAATAGCCTAAATTCACTCACTCATTCATTCCTTCCTTCCTTCATTTTTACTCTGGACTTGTATTTCCAGATGGAACAGGTTTAAAACAACAACAAAACAAAAACTTTTTCTTTCTCCTAACCATTGTTTCTGAGGCTAAATTGTAATTGCTGCAACCAGATCATATTTTTTGCACTACTGCAGGGAGGTAACCTTTTATTAATTGAATTTCTAATGGCAATTCATCAAAGCAAGCGATCACCGTTATTTAATGCATGATCCATATTCATTGCATGTTCTGTTAGGTAAATAATAGTGGCTCTGGGAAAGTGCTTCTGTGAGGTCCTTTTCCTTCTCAAATGGCTTTCTTTTTTCCTAAGTACAGACAAAACGGTTGTAATTTCAGAAGAACAAACCCCACCTGTGGAGGAGTCATTGGTTACAGGCAGGACAAGAAGAATTACAAACCCACAGAATCAGTGAGAATGAATGGCTTTGCCAGTTCCCTTTCTCTCTACAGATTGACAGTGAATATGTGAATAACGTTTGCTAAATCTGGACTTTGAAAACATGACAGCAAGCTGTTTGTGCCAATAATTTTTCATGGCATATGCCACCCCTCCCCACACCACACACAGTTTTAATAAGATGGCACATGGACTATTGAGAAACGTTAAAACCCTGCAGAGGAAAGAGCTTTATCTTGTGACCAAATTCTGCCCAGCAATGTTTATGACAGCTGAAGAATTTATCTTAAATTCCCTCTGCTAGCTGCAAAGCACATGGCCCTTTGTCTCTGAGCAGCCTGTAAGAACCAAACTAAGATGTCACATACATAATATAACAGATAAATGGCCCAATTTCCATGTCCACATGATGAATGGAATGCAAGTTCAGCACACACATATTTGCACATTAATTGGCCCTGCATGGTTCCATTTTGTTCCTAAGTTGCTACTGTATGTCTTGTGGACTCCTTCCCCTTCAGAATCATTAAGCTTGTTTTATCGCACAAATGCATACACATTTCCCCCCCTATTTATCGTCACGCAGCTTGCCCTGCTGAGAGAGAACCAAGTAACCTAGGCATAGCCATTGGATTGCAAATGCCTACATCTGAGTTCTCTCCACCACCAACTGCACATTAACACAAAGATCTGAGACCCAGCCCCACAGTTGGTTATGCTGACAGCCAAACAAAGGAGGTTGCAGGCGAGGATGTTTGAAAAAAATCATTTCTTTTCAGTTAGCAGTTGGTTTCTTGCCTCACCTTAATGATTTCCTGTTGATAGTTTAATGGCAATATAAACCCAGTGGAGGGCCTCAATTTTGATAAATTGGCCTGCTCCTATTTCATGGCAAAGGAATCAGACTGAGATTGATTGATATTATAGTTTTGCCATCCCAAATAATTGCAATGGCAAACAGTGCAGGTGGTAAAGCCCAGGGGCCTTCAGGAAATGTAGGTAGAATCTCCCTCCCACTAATCCCTTTTTCCTTCCAGAAGGAAACTTTATTCTGGGCCAATGAATCATTTATTTTCCCTGTCTCAACCTTGAGTCTCAGGTCTTCAGAGCCCTCTAAGCACTCTGACCCAGACGGAGAGAAACCAGTGCTTTTGGAAAGGGACTGAGTTTCTTTGGCTGGGGACAAAAGACAGGTCCTGGCCATTTCAGGTCACCTGAGAAGCCAGAATATTTTATAAGGAAAAGTTGAGCTATTGCATGAGGAGGGTTACAGTGGAAAGAACATGAGCTTTGGAGTCTAATAGATGGCATATGAATCATGAGTCCACAAGTGATAAAGTGATATGCCTGTGGGGGAAGTCACTTACCTGCTAAATAAGTCTCTCATTTGTAAACTGGGGATAATGAAACCACCCCAAATGTTGGTTTGAACTTTAGAATTTAATAATATATGTGCAATGCCCAAGATAGTACCTGGCAGAAAATAGATGTTCAGCAATTATTATTTTGTTTCCTCATACATCCCCTGTCTTTTATGTATTGTGTAAAGCATGGCAGTATGTACATAGGCTCATTAGAAATTTATTTTGAGACCTGTAGCTTTGAAAACTTGCTGTAAAGATTTTGCACCATGGCTGACCCAGATCCTAGCCAGGCTGGAATTTACTTACATGGCTTAATTCACATTGGAGTTAATGGTCCCCTTTTCGCTACCAAGGACGAGATCCACTTGAAGATTAGCAACACTTTCCAACACTTTCAAACTCTTTGCCTTGTCTGATTTTGCCCAGTCACACTTTGATAGTCTTCCCTGTCCTTGAAACCAACTTAAAAGAATAGTTTAAAAAGTGCCTGGCCTTAATCCAAGAGCCCAGAATTCTCAGTTAGAGATATGGCTGGTATGTTTTTAATTTGATGTCAATTTAAGTGACAGCTATTATATCCTAGGCACTGCTCTAAGTCCTGGGAAACATAGAGAACTTTGATGTGAAATCAGATCTGCAAAGAACATATGGTCCAGTGTGGGGTTGGGGGGTTGTATCATAAATGCTATGGTATCCATTGTTTTATGAGCACCAGGGTATTCATAAGAGTGAAGCTCTCTCCATAAGCTGTAGTCCATATTTGGGAAGTTTTGAATTTGAGTTCAAATGTAAGTGAACCTAGATAGGAGTGGCGTACCTATGGAGGCTTCCCAGGGGAGTGATATAAAGACTGGAGCCTTGAAAAGTAAGTTAGGTCATCATCCAGTAAAAAAAAAAAAAAAAGGAGAACATGAGCAAAAGTACAGATGGGAAAGAGTTTACATGTTCAAGGAATAAGCATTAAAAGGGGATATGGGGGCAGTAAAGGAGAGTGGAAGTGATTGTAGTGAACACAGAGAAACCAAGGCTAAGTATCCCTATGAAAGGCAAAGAGGAAGAGGTTAAAAGAAAGAGACAAGGGTAGTGAATGATTCACTGGAGTCAAGGAGAATGAGCACTGGCTTGATGACACTGGACTTGGCAAGTATACAATCATCAATGTTCTCAACAGCAGCCTTCCCAAGGTAGGTGGTGGAAGCAGAAGTTAGATTTGGTGGCTTATGGAGTAAATGGAAAGAGAAGACCCATAAGCACAGTATAGCCCAGCCTGTTAAGGGCCAAATGGTTGAGCCCATCGAATGATGGTCTCTGACTTGTAGGAATTTTGAAGATGACAGAGGTTTGGGTATGTTGTAGGCCTGGAGGACAGGCCTCAGAGGGTACGAGGATAGAATCAGAGCACAGGTGGGGTTTACTCACTGAAGGTGACCAGAGTATCCCTGAGGGTATGTGCTTGGCTCACCATTGTGTCACCAGGGCTCAGCACCTGTATTAGAGAACAGTGGCATTAATTGGACTGAGAAAGGGCATTTTTCCTCCGTGACATTGAGAAACCAAGGATGAGAGTAAGTGTGGATAAATTTGAAGGAGAAGGAAGAGAAATTGAAAGAGGTTATGCCTGGCAGCTTTCATTTTCTTAGGGAATAGCAGAGGGAAATTTACGTGCTGAGAATAGGGGAGCGGAGGTAGAATTGGGGGTTAAAGAGGAAAATAAGCAGAAGGAGGGAACGCACTGGTGAGAGGCTGATTGCTCAGGGAGACGCGTCTAGCAAACCAACATGTGTAAGCGCCAGACCAGGAAGATGAGCCGGAGCCTGCCAGCAGCAGTACTGAACACTGTGGCTTCATTCACCATGTGTGTCCCGGGTGCCACACACTGTGCTATCTTGATGACAATCTTTAAAATGTGTGTTACTGTCCACATTCTACAGAGAACACTGACACCCTGAGTGGGTGGTGTAGGCTCACCAAACTTATCTGAGAATTAAATACCATGGCCAGTGTTTGAATCAGTCTGTCTGACTACAACTCTGGGGCTCCTTCCACTGTGAACATTACCACTGTGAGGATGGGGTGTGGAGTTCAAACCCCAGCTCCATTATTTCTTATCTCTTGGCCCTGCTAGCGGCGAAACTCAGCAAAATTACTTAACCTTTGGTGTCTCATTTGTCTCCTCCATAGAATGAAGATAATTAAAGAATGAACCTTATAGCTTTTTTGTGAAGGTGAAAAGGCATGATATAAGGCATGGAAGGCAATTAGCATATTATTTAGTGCATAAATAGCTCATAATATATGTCAGTCATTATAGTTGTTTTTATTAGTATTGTTGGGAATTCATTCTAAGCCACAATAGGAAATAGCAGAGAAGCCAGCTAGAACCAGTTTGTAACCTCCAAACCAACTAGAAGCATCAGTCCCAAAGCCTTCCAAAAACACCTTACTTACTCCATGGACATTAACTAATGGTCCCTGAAAAAGGTGAGCAATTAAAAAATTTCTCTTTTCATTGCTTCTATCAGAGAAGAAAATGGGTTTCTGTGAGTTTTTGAGCATGAGTTAGAAGGATCTCAGCATTTATATTTTGCAATGGGGGTAATGAGAAAAGTAACCAAAGGGGGAAAAAAAAGGTACCTTTTAGTTAACATCTGACTATATGCTAGGCATTCTACAAGTCATTTTATGTACCTTCTCTTGTTAACCCCTATAAGAGCCCTATGAAGTAAGTACGATTATTTTTCCTATTTTATAGATGAGCAAACTGAGGCTCAAGGTGGTTAATTAAATGAGTAACAGAGGTAGCAGGAGGGGAATCAGGAATAACATCCATGACTGTTAGACTCCAAAGTCAGCTGAGGTGATGAGGAAGGGAAGTCAGGAGGCACCTCCATCTCTCAGGGGCTAGGCCTGGGCCTTTCAACCCTTGAGAGAAAAATCTGGTCTCTCCTCTTCTGAATTTTCTCTTCCTCTAAGCTTCCCCAGCCGCAGCTCAACCAATCTAGTTGACTCTGTTTTAAGATTTTGTGAGTGCTCTGTGATCATAAAACCCATTCCCACACCATGAATTATTTCCTACAGTTTTGACACCATTTATTTCCATAGCATTATACATTCCAGCCTTCTGACTATTTAAGATCAAAAGATGTGCTCTGGGCTCACATTTCACTCTCCCTCTCAAACGCGATTCACCAAATTGGAGTGAACAGTGGAGGCTCCAGCCTGTCATAGTCTGTAATGTTGCATAATTCCAGGGCTCAGCATGTTTTATCAATGGTGAAGGAGAAATGGACTCACACACGGTGGGAGGGCTTCTGTGGGGGAATAGGGAGAAAGCTTGGAAATGGCAGCTGAAGGGCAGCGTTGGGATGTTCAGAAGCACTCCAGGGGGAGGAGAGTTCAACTGGTTGAACTTGATTGAAACCAAGGCCAAGGGCAAAAGTTAGTGAAGGGTCAGTGGAGAAGGAGGAGGTCCAACTAGGCAACTGTGGGATTCTCCCCTGAGTAAATCAGGGAAATAATCCTTCTAGCAAGGGACAAGGAGGAAGGGCTGTGGTTGTATCCACATGGGACTCGTGTCTGGAACTGAGCAGACTACATATGCATTAGCAAATGGAGTTCTTTGGGATCTATGCACTGATTTAACAAGCTTAAAGAGCATCTACTATTTTGTAGCTATTCCTTTAGACCCTGTCACTTAGAATGAATCAGGCATATTCCTGCTTTCAAGGAGCCTATAATCTAGTAAAATACATGGATGGGTGAAGAGATGTTTTTTGCAAAGTTCTAAAGTAGAGCAGGGCTCAAGGGAGAGAGTGAACACCTAAAGGGGATGATCAAGTCTCCTGGGAATCTCGAGAGACTTCCAGAGGACTTGAGGCTTCCTTTTCCACTCACCCGTGTGCCCTAGCTCTAAGATCAGTAAGACGTCTTGAAAACCATATACCTGGATACCACACTCCATGGCATATTTCAATAATTAGGAACAAATCTGACAAGCAACAAAGAGACTGCTTTGGGTTGACTATGTATGTGAATCAGGGATGAGAAAGGAGAAGAGAATTGGAAAATCAGTTGGACATGTGGATTGGCATGTAATAATGGGGTGTTGAAAGTGACTCCTCATGGTGATGGTGGTGGTGGTGGTGGTCATGAGAGTAACCAACATGTGTTGAGTGCCCACAGTATGTTGGGTATAGTGCTAAGCATTTTACATGGATTACCTTGTTTGTTCCTTCCAAGAAACTTGGGCAGATGAATATTAATATAACCTTCATTTAATGGGTGAGAAAACCAAGGCTCAGAAGAGTTGATGGGATCCATCCAAGGCCCTTTAGCTAGTAGGCAGAATTAGTATTTACTTCTAAGCAATTTGCCTTCTGAACCAGCAGCCCAGCTAAGATGGGGGAAGCAGGCTTGAAAAGCCCCTTGGGTTAAAGTCTGCATTGCTCAGCACAAACCTCTTAGGACAAATGATGCTCCCACACTTTGGAGAAACTTCGTGACTGTGCCTGATTCTCAGCACTAATGTAGCTTGACTTGGGGCTGATATCCCACTTATCTCACCAGATGACAATGGGGGGGGGAGAGTTATTGCTATTCTGGCTTCCTCTATTGAGCTATGAATAAATGATGATAGCTGTGAAATAGTGTGGTATTTAGATCGTTTCTGGTAAATTAAAAAAAAATAAAAATTGAATAAAGTGGTAATCCATGCAGCCATTTAAATAAGAGGAGTGGAACAAAATTAGTAAACTCTTTTAGTGTCTTTCTGGCCTTGTCATTCTAATGTAATTAGTTTGCAAAAATACTAATTAATACTCAAACAGCTGACATGTTTTACATGTTGATTTGAAATGTGTTAATTATGTTTTATACTTTGCTCTATTACTGTCCTCAGCCGCAGCATAGGTGGGAAGTCTGGTCCTATGGCCCCCTCCTCCTTATAGGCTGGCAATCATGTAGATATTGAGAGCCCTTTGCAATGCTCAGAGCTACTCTTACCTTTGTAGAGAAGGAGAGAGAATATTGTCTAGAAATAGAACATTAGTGTTTTCAACTAATGTGGTTGCTGACTGCAAACACAGTATCTCAAGAAGGTTTCTTGAGTTCCAGTAAGCAGATGCTGTGCTGGATCAGGAGGGTTTTCTGACAGTAAGTTGAAGCTGGAAAGAGTGACTGCTGAGCATCTTTCCTTGGATTGCATTCAGTCTTCAGGCTAGATTCTGCTCAGATCTTGCAAATGGATTGCATACTCCAGTCTTAGAAGAAGGTGGATTCTAGGTGTGTCTCATGGCAGATCTAGCCATTGCCATGATTAGGGAATGTCGTCCATTGCTCTGTGGTTTTCTTAGTTAAATATCAGTCAGGAGAGGTTAGGCTAGGCTGAAGTAACAAGTGAAGTGGGTAAGTTTCAATGACTTACCCAACAGAGGTTTCATTTTAACCCATGCTGCACATGCAATGAGCGTTGGGTGACTTTCCATGGAGTGATCATACAGTACAAGCTGCTTCTACTTATGGCTGCTTCGTGTCAACACACACATTGGCCATCAATATGGCAGGGAGCAAAAGAGACACAGAGTCTCTCTTGTGTTTTTCGTTGTCTCAGCACAGAAATTACATACATCACTTCCACCCACGGTCTACCAGCTAAAACTCATTCCATGGCACCCACTGCAAGGGGCCTGGGAAATGTGAGGAGCACGTACATATTCTGTGAGAATTAAATACCTGCCACAATGTGATAATGATGATAATCATCTCTCTTGTCATCCCGACTATTGTGCTTCACCAGGCCCTACACTGTGGCTACCTGCCAGGCACCTGTTTTGTGTTTTGTAGTTTCTCTCAATTCACTTTCCTTCTTTCCATCGTCAAGAAGAAGGGGAGGCTCAGAGGGGTGAAACTTACACATTTACAGTCACATAGTCAGTAAGGGTCCGGCCGGATTCAACTCACAATCTGACAGCATGTCAGATGGTCCAATGGTCTCTGGCCCCCAAAGTTTTTGGCAATTGTCCCTTTGTAGCATTCTAGGAGGAGGAACTGGGAGCAGCACTCAGGATACCTGTGAGGAATCAGGATGAGGGTCTGTTAAGGTCCTAAGGCATGAGATGATTGCTGGCCCAAGTTTGTGCAGAACCTATTACTTTCAGCCTATAGATTCACATTCCTTATCACATTTGACTCTCATAATAATCCTATGGAGCATTTGCGAAGAATGTGATTAGCTCCTGTTTATAGACACAGTGACAGAGGGCCCAGGAGGACACTTGCCAGAAGACACCTGGGTAAACAGGTCTCTGGAGTCCTGAACTTGCCTCTGTGTGTATAGGACTGAGGGTCCTCAAGACCCTAGACCAGAGACCTGTTCTGTTTTGGCATTTGGGGAGAACTGTGGGCCTCTTTGCAGATTAAAGTCTTAAAATACTTAATATAAAATACTTAAGATCACAAAGGAAAGCATTTATTTTGAAATGCATTTACTAAAATAATGGGATCTAGTAAAATTGTTGTTTTCTTTATAACACATTAAATAACAAGCAAGCCTAGTAATTACTATAATTTGGAAATAGCAATAAGCATTATGATGTTTTGAGATATCTGTGACTATTATAATGTAAAGTGACTAAAAAAATCTGTTTTTTCTCTTGGCGACAAAGTCACAGGTACTGGTATTACTACTGTGATGTGTTGCTTGCATTCAAAATTAAAGGGAATGCTAGATTACAGTGGGATGCTGGTGGAAATTTAGTTTTATTTTTCCGATCCAAGTTCATAGTCCCACTGGGGTCCATCTAAGGGGATCCCCCTTAGAGGTCTTAGAAGCTTAAGAACCTTGTTCATCCTTGGCTCTGGAATAGGATGGCCCAAAGCCATATTATGGAAAAGGTAAAGTTTGTGGTACATCCATCCACTTACTCTCTCCCACCTTTGTCATTGTCATCCATGCCCGGTGCCTGGTCTTGATCCCTCAGATCCTTCTTTCCCTCCAGAGCACATGTGGCATTTAATAGGACTGGAGTTTATTAAAGGCTCATATTCTTTTCGATACTAGGCACTATGGTAAGATTCCATGCCTATTATTTTACTAATTCAGGTATTCTATTGTTACACCTATTTTACAGAAAGTAATAATGATGGTTAACATTTATGAATACTACTATGCACCAGGCAGTCTTCTTAGCACACTTTATATACCAAAATAACAACAATTACTATAATAGCAGTTGTAGCAGCTTAGACTTACATAGCACTCCCTAGATTCTAGGCTTATTTTGTTCTAAGTATTTTATACATTTAACTTAAATTATTCCCCACCACATTCCTCTCAGGTGAGTGTTAGTTGTTCCCATTTTACAGAATGGCAACTGGAGGCATAGAGATTTTAAAACTTGCCCAAAGTCACATAACTACGAGGTGAAGCCTTGAATCCAGACGTTCCAATTTCAGAGTCTGTGAGGTTAGCTAACAAGTTCCACTGTCTTGCTTTTAACTTCATTAAATGCTCCTCAGAACAATTCTAGAGGTGAATGTTATGTTTGCCCCATTTCATAGATAAGGCAGTTGAGGCATAGAGAAGTTAAGAAACTTACCTCAGCGTCAGTTTCGGTCAGCTTGAAGATAGAGCAAGAGAGATGGCAAGTGACTGTCCAGGGAACCTTTATGGGCTATGCTTAGAAAAGTCATACATTACTTCTGCCCACCTTCCATTGGTCAGAACTCAGTCACATGGTCCCACTGAACTGCAAAGGAGGCTGGCAAATGTAGTCTAACTGTGAACCTACGGGGCAGGGTGGGGTGGGGGACAGGTGGAGAAATGGGTTTTGGTGAATATGGAGCTGTCTCTACCATAGGCACTAAGCAGAGCTCTGTAAACTCGTACCTCATGGGGAGAATCCATCCATACCAGAAGCAGGATTGGGGTGATGCATCTGGGGACCCTAACCCATGCCTGATCCACAGTCCCTTGTGGTGGCTGGCCTCAAACTTTAGCTTGCCTTCTCTGGGGCACCAAGTGCCAGTACTGTTCTTAAGGGTGGCTTGTAGGCTGAATTTGACACGAATGCATTACTGCAAATTAGAGAACGTGAAAAATCTCATGCTGTGGGGATTTGGTCTCTGGGTCTATTTTTAAAAGCCATGAAGTGTCTGCAAATGAAGTATTGTCAAATAGAAAACAGATTAAAATGTATAATAGTTTATTCCTATACATTTAAATGAATATTTAAAATGTTGTTTTTTTTTATTAAGGAAAATGGTTGTTGGCTCCCCCCCTCCGCCTTTAGTTTGGTTTGTATTTTTAATTTGAATGAGTCAGCCCCTGCCTAAGTATCTTCTGCTCACAGCCTCCCCATGTGGCCAGTTTACCGTCACATGATTAGGCCCCCAGGGTGGGTGAGAGAAATGGATGCTTCAGTCCTGTATCATTTGGTACCATGCACCATATTCTCTCTATCCTCAGATATCTTGGGTTATAAATCATAGCCTCACTTTAAAATGTGCTTTTCTTTGGAGGGAAGAGAAAAGACAGGGACAGAAACAACACAACACTGATTTAAAAACACTCTGATATTAAATGTTTACAAAATTATATGCATATTAAAATTGCAAAAATCTCCCCATACCCTAAAAGAGAATGCAAACCAATAAAACAAAACAAAAACACAGTTCTGTCCCTGATGATTCTTTTCTTCAAACTCTCCAAGTATGAAACAAAGCTACTTGATGACTACCCTTCTGTTAGCATTCCCTCTTATTGCATAGGTAGACAGACTGCTTCAGAGGAACAGAGAGTCCCAGATGGGGGTAACAAGCACCCGTGGTTCCAGTGTGGGACTCTACTAATTGCGAGTGAGGGATTTGACCACACATGTCCCTCTGCTTCTGGAATCTGAAGCCTGTTTGTTTGAAGCTGAGAGCTTGCCGGGTAGCTCTGATAAGCATGGTATTTTTGGCTGTGTACCCTGTTCCTTTCTTGTTCTGAGTAGCAGACCAGTCACATAAAGGAACTGGGTGAGAAAGTCACTTTGATTAGTGACTTTCCTGTGGACGTATTTCTTTTCTTTCATATTTCACATTCTGAATATTTTATGAAAATGTTTCCCTTTCCAAGTGAGCTAATGCTGTGGTTTAAATACTACTACTGGAAGGTGGGACCCTATTTCTCCCTTGAGGGACAACACATAATCTTACTGATGGGAAGAAATGAGCATAGACATGAAAAGCCATTGCATTAAGCACTTGAACTCTGGGATCTGATTAACCTGGATGTGGTTTACAGTTCTCTTGTGGCTTGCTGCATAACCTAACATTTCAACTTCTCATCTTTAAGACAGGGACAATCCTTGTCACTACCTAATAACGTCGGGTGAGGATTAAATGAGATAAGGCAATTACAGCAGGGGGTACAGTGCCTGGCACATAGCAGTTGTCAGTAAGTAGTACCTCAATTTTACATTTAAGTAGCATCCCAGATGACCCCTGAGATTGCCTACAGATCACTTTCACCGCCTCCCACTCTGGCATTGAATACTATCCACTGGAAGCTTTCATTGTAACCTTGGGTGAGTGAGATGGATGATTGCAAGATGACAGTGGGTGTTTTTGAATTTGGCTTCCCAGACTAATTTGGACTTTTAGAGTTTTGCTTAGTGCCTGTGGTAGAGACAGCTCTAAGTGCACCAAAATCCATTCCTTATTCTCACAGCTGGACTATATTTGCCAGCTTCCCTTGCAGTTCAGTGGGACCATGTGACTGAGTTCTGACCAATGGAAGATGGGCAGAAGTGATGTCTAACTTCTCCAAGCATAGCCCATAAAAGTTCTCTGGACTGTCACCTGCCATCTCCCTTGTTCAACCTTTGAGCTGAATGAAGCCAACTCTGAGGCAAATTTCTTAGCCTCTCTGTGTCTCAGTTGCTTAATCTGTAGATTTGAGTACTAATGATCAGAGGAGCAAACAGTTATGAAAGACCTTGGTGGATGATGGGTGAGGTCTAGAAGGTGAGCTCTCTGAGGGGACTTTGGTACCGGGGAGGCAAAATATAGCATCATTATGGGGAGAAAGCCTGTCTCCCATTTCACCATGCTCTAGTGCTCCTGGAGTCCCCTTTGCCTCTCCCATAAATATCTGGTATTCTGTTGGGGGAGCTAAGTTCTTACTTGGGCCCAGAGGTGGGAGAACTTAGAACCACTGCCTTGACAGCCTGCATACAATGAAGCCCTATTTTGTAAGTCTTGTCACTGAGGCAAGCTGTTCTTTGGATCCTTTGTGGATGAGCATTTTTCAAATGGAGAAGCTTCCAGACCTCTTAAACTTTCCCACCTCTTCTAAGGCAGGGGTGGTTGTCACTGTTTACCAGGCTGATGCAAGTCTTCTGCCAGGTTCCTGTCTACCACCTTGGTGATCTGCCACCATAAAGAGATTTCATACGTCATTAAGAGAGATGTCATATGCATCAACATAATGCTATGTTCTTACCCAGAATGTCACATTAGATTCCTGGAGGCTTTTTTAAAACTTCCAATACAACCCTTAAATCATCCAATCTGTCATCTGATGCCCCAAAAGGAAGCTGCTAGTAAAATAGCAACTTGCAAAATTAAGAAAAGCATCACACACAATGTTAGCTAAAAATGTGAACTTTGCGACCTGTGCTTAGGGAATGGAGTCAGGGGTGAGCAGATAGGTACACACAGATGTCCTGCTTTTGCAGAAGCTCTTTTCTCTCCCCAAATTGACAGAGTGATTGGGATGTAACTAATGTCCCCCAAAGTCCTGGCTTGATTTGGGTTCTCTATATTCCCTTTCAGAATTTTCCCTGTGCTAATGTTTCCCAGAGAAATCTGTTTTGAAGCCAAAGTAAAGAAATAAATTATACTTACTCATGGAGTTTGGAGGCAGGAAGTGATTTTCTTACTTATGCAGTCATTGACAAACATTTACTGGGCATCTGCTTGGTACCAGATGCTCTGATGTGTCCTGGGTCTTCTGCTCTGAACCGTGATTCTGGCTCTCAAGTCAGTGGCTGGGGACGAGACTTAAACAGTCCTACAGTACCTGCTGGGAGCCCACCAGCAGAGGGAGTGACCCTACATTTCTGCTCCAACAATTCCCATGTGTGACTTTTTTCCTACACCAAGCAATTCTCTGACACCAACTGGGTGTCTTAAAATTCTGCTCAATTCTGACACTAGCTGCTACCTGGAGATCGCGCCAGAACCAGTTTAGGATTGGGTCCTGCAAGACTGCCCTCATTCGGATGCTAACCGCAAGTCCAAGTTGTCACCTGTGCTTCTGACCAACAGGCTATAGATCAGAGGTTCCAATGACACCTCCTTTGGGTTCGATTAATTTGCTGGAGTGGCTCAGAGAACTAAGGGAAATACTTTGCTTACTCAACGCAAGAACAGCCAGCTAGAAGATAGGCATAGAGGAAGGTATGTGGGAAGGAGGTGTGGAGTTTTTAAGCCCTCTCTGAGCTGACCACTCTCCCCATATCTCCATGAGTTCACCAATCCAGAGGCTCTCCAGACCTTGGGGATTTGTATGGAAGCTTCATTACATAGTCACGATTGACTGAATCATTAACAATTGGTGATTGAATTCAGTCTCCAGCCCCTCTCCTCCCAGGAGGTCTGGGGTAGGATTCCAAGTTCCAATCTTAAAATCACATGGTTGGCTCCACTAGCAACCAGCTTCTACCCTTAGATGACCTAGGGGCTTTCCAAAAACCGCCTTATTAACATAACAAAAGATACCTTGATTGCTCTCTACACTTAGAAATTTCCAAGCATTTTAGGAGCTCTGTGCCAGGAATGCAGACAAGACCAAATGTACATTTTTCTTACTATAAATCACAACATCACAGCCTGACTCAGCACCACTGGGTGCAATCAAGGGTGGTAGTTCAGCTTCCTGAGTCCCAGACCAGAGCTCCTGGGTTTGTGCCCCTAGTCTTCCACTTACTATCTCTGTTACCTTGGTTGAGTTAAATCTCTGCATCTGTCTTTCCTCATCTATAAAATTGGGCGAATGGGTGTTTCAGAGTATCAAACAAATTAATACTCATAAAGTGCTGAGCCCCATGCCTGAAAGAGTAAGGTTTACAGAATATTGCTTATTGCCAGTCAGGAGAGGAGTTCTGTCAGTAGAGCCAGAAATAATGTTTGGCTCATGTATGCTCCTAGAATTGTGGGGAGCTCCATTTTTCTATTAAAACAATACACATTTGGTCACCTCATGCAAATAAAAACTGTTAGATTGCTAACTGGAGGGTGATGCTTTATTCAAACCAATCTCCCTCCCTCCCTCCCTTCCTTCCTAATGACTGACTGATAATTCCTTTATTCCATGACTTCTCAACCTGGGCATTATAGACATTTGGGACCAGATAATTCTGTCATGTGGTGGTGGGGTATCCTGCATGTTGTAAGATGATTACCAGCATCTCTTGCCTCTACCCGCTAAATGCCAGTAGTATTTCCTTTCCCTCAGTTTTGACAACCAAAAATATCTTCAGATGTTGCCAAAAATTTGCCTTAGATTAACAATTAGAGCCTTAAGAGAACTTAAGAAATGACCCATGAGAGCTTTTGTTCTGTAGAAGTCTCCCATATGAAACAGCTCAGTCACATCCTGGTGCCTGGCCCCACACACCACAGCAGCCACAGTTAGTGCAACAACCAGAAATGATACAGTCCTTCTCCAGATGCCCTGTAGGCCATAACACTGCCTTGGGTGGATGTCCGCCTTGCATTCCTTCCCCCCCATTTTGCAGAAGTGAAAACATAGGCCCAGAGAAAGGGGATCAGTCCACCCAGGGACCCAAACCAAGTAACTGCATGGTTGTGCCAGAGTTCTGTTTGGTCCCAGTTCTTTGCATTCCCCTCACTGCAGGCACTTTGCACACTTGCTATGTTACACAGTGGGAGGGGCATGTGGCCAGTGACAGGAGCTCAAATAAAATGATGGCATTAGGATTTCTGGTGTTCTGAAAGAGCAAACACCCCCCCGCCCCACATCCAAACTTCCACAAGACATGTAAGGTCTTACAAGACTGGACTCCTGGGCAACCTCATTCAGGCCAGTCTCCACTCATTCCCCAGCTTCATTTATTCTCTCACACCCTCTCTTGTATCAAAAGTTCTTCCAGCCTCAGTGCCTTTGTATAGTTTGTTTCCTAGAATGACCCCTAACAGCCTTTCTATTTGTTTAACTTCTCATCTTTCCCCAGATGTCTTCCCTATTAGTCCATTCCAAAATAAGTGCCTTCCATTATTTTATATATGAAGCTTTTAAGAAGCATGGCTTATCACAGTTTACAACTATGTCACTCATTTATCTGCTCAAAAGCATGTTTTATTTTCTGGCTGTTCCCTGCAATTGTAAGCCCCATGGTTAATGTCATGTGTTCCTGCCTCCAATGTTTAGCCCATAGTTTGTAAATACTTAATAAATATTTGTTGAATTTAAAAATGAATTAATGGAAAACTGAATGAATGAACAAATGATTGCACCTACACAGGCTTGCCTAGAAACTGGGCAATGTACAGAATTCTAACTTCAGGATCCTTCCTGGCCAAGAGGAGGTTCCTTTCACCTTCCCCTCTGGGCTATGAATGTCTGTTTGCTGGGAGTGGTAACCGAGGCCCTGGATTGCTCAAGATTTGTTTGAATAATATATTAGTCATTACACACTCTTCAATAAAAAATGTCTTAATGCATTCATTCATTCGTTACAAAAATTTCTATTAAGTACCTACTTTGTGCCAGACCCCATTCTGGGCACTGAGGAAACAGTACAGATTCTGAGCATGTCCTCAGAGAGGAGCAGGCACATAATGACAACTAGCTGAGAGCTAGCACAGAGCAGCGCCAGGTGCGGGGGAAGCAGATCCTAGGGGGATCTTGCCAGTTGGGTTAGGGAAAGCCTCTCAGAGGAATTTATGTTTAAACTGAATCCTGAGAGACCAGCAAGTGTTGGCCAAAGATAGAAGCAGCAGTCTGTGTTAAAGTGCTAACATGTGTTTGAAAGAACTGAACCCATTTTACGGTGGCCAGGAAGCAGAGAGCCAGCATACAGCCCAGAGCAAGTACCTAGTTTTAAAGACCCCAGAAATGGTGGCCAATGTGATACAGCTGCTCTTTTCCCTGTCCATCTTTTCAGAAGCTGCAAGGTGGCCTGGGACATGAAACAAAGGGCATGTTGACTGGAGAGCCTAGGTGTCCCAGTTTCACCATGAAAAGACTGTGAACTATAGATCTTGGGCAAACTATGTAGTTCTTTTAGTCATAGGGAAGAGAGCAGGAGCTTGGAGTTGAGAGCTGGCCCCAGATCCCAGCTGTGTGTCCTTGAGCAAGCTGCTTTCCCTCCCTAAGCCTCTTTTCCTCACCTATACAGAAAAGAATAATGAGACATTGAGCATTCATGATGCTTATTGTTTATCACACACTGGGCAAATCCTCCCTTCTGCATTAACCCACTTTGTCCTCACCATCACACAGCACTCATTTTATAGCTGAGTAAACTGAGGTGCTGAGAGTCAGTAATCTTGCCTTGAGGTCCCAGAACTAATATTGGAGATGCTGGGGTTCACCCACATCTGTCTGCCTCAGGAACCTGAGCTGACAACCCCACACCATGCTGTCATTTATGATTATTGAGAAGATAAAGTAGAATAATTCATTCACCCAGTGTTTTGCCTGGCAAAAATTCAAGAAATAGGATTGGACAGATGTGGGTTCTGTTAATCCCATTTTTATCTCTTACTGGCTGTGTGACTCCTTCAGCTGCTACATCTGTCTGGGCCTCAGTTTTCCCACCTGCAAAACGGGAATGATCTGAAATTCTGTATCACCTCTTAGGAACATTCAATGAGGATGCAAGCAAGTCCCTTAGCACAGTGTCCTAGTAAGGACCCAACACAGGTCATCTCTAATTATTATTAGGTGTATAGTAGGTGCTATACTAATGTCGGACCTCCCACCTTCTCTTCCTGGGTTTCCCTCTTGGCACAAGGGGCTTCAGAAAGTACAAGGCCCCTCATCTCTCTCATGCATGTGAGAGACCAGGGTGTCTTCAACATGAGGCAGTAACAGGAGCCAAGGAGATGAGAGGGATCCATCAGAACTGTTTTCTTCCAGCTGATTGTGATGTGTGACCAGGTAGGGGGATGCCCTTGGTGTGGAGTTCTTTGTGTTCTTTCCCTAAAACAAGCGCCTTCCATGCCAAGCCATCTTTTCTGCACAACACTTTAATTTACATCTTTTAATAACTTGGGTTGCCATGGAAGCGTTGGAATTCAGTTTTAAAATAGACAAACTAATTGTTTCAGTCAGTTTGGGTATTTGCTGTCAAGGAAACAGCCAGCTTTCCCCCATTGCTTAATTGGATGTATAAGGTGGCAAAATGGCAGAGGGGTTCTTCCCACCCCATGGCCAGGCAGAGGAGGCACCATGAGGCGTCCAAGGAAACTTACCCAGTCCTGACTGTGCACCTAGGAAGGGGAGGGTCTGGACTAATGGAGGGGGCCAATAGGGCAAAAGGGATGGAAAGAGTAAGGCATAGAAGAACCATAGTGGGACACAGCTCCTGAGGCAGAGCATAGGGCTAGGACATTCTGACCGCCAGCCATGGTTCCTCTAGCCTTGAATGGAGGCTCAGAGGTCCTCCCTTCTGTTCTGAGGGATTCTAGCAAAAAAACCAACACCAACAAAATACATGGGCTGAGGGCTGGAACCCACTTCCTCACTGAGCTTGATGAGGAGGCATGACTCTCTCATCCAATGACAAATTTTACTTACCTTCTTTTCTGTGCCAGGTAGGTATGTACTAGGCTCTGGGAGTCTAACTGATCCAGAGGGAAGATCTGATCATTCATTTATTTAATCATTCAACAAATATTTATTGCATTTTTGTTAAATATATTAGTGAACATGCTAGTTCTCTGTCTTTGTGGAGCTTATATTCTAGCATGGTAAACAGACAATGAATAAGAAGAATAATGGATTACGTGGGATGTTGAAAGCTAATATGTGGAATGTCAAAAGGAAAGAAAAAGTGGAACAGAGAACAGGGGATTAGGAGTGTAGAATTAGTGATTTGTCTGGTTAGGCTTCCTTTAAGAAAGTGAGGTCTGAGCAAAGACTTGATAGAGGTGAGACCATTAGCCAATGGAAACTTGGTGATTAAGTATGATTAGGAGTGATTAAAAATTCTCCCTCTGTTACTGGAGCAGATCTGAGTTGGAATTCCATTTTTCATTAATTATTCCCCCAAATGATGTCTGCCTATGGCAGCACCTCTTTAAGCCTTAATCTCCCCATCTCTGTAGTGGGGATAATAGTACTTTAAATGGTTAAGTGAGTTAATGTTTATTAAATGCCTGGCATATAGTAAGAGAGAGGATGATGGTATTAATGGTAATGATGATAAGGTTCATAAATCAATGAGGAACAAGAAGTAAGAGATAAGTAGAGAGGCATCGACCATTCGTTATGAGATATACTAAGGGATAGAATGTAGATCAAGATTTTGTGAAAACTCCAAAGAGGATCAAATCCACTCTATTAAAGACTTTCCAGAAGTCATTCCTATGCCAAAATCTGCAGGAAAACGGGGGCTGTACAGGTGCAGTGGGGAGGAAATGGTGTTCCATTGTGGTGAAATAACCTGTGCAAAGGCCACATGGGAAGAGAGCATGGCCAAGTCAAAGTACCATGAAGAGTCCATGGGATCTGGAGCTAAGTGTGTGAAGACCCAACTGTCATGAGATGAAGTTGCAGATGTCGACAGGTACCTGGAGGCCTTTATAAGATTTTATCCTGTAGCTGGGCTTCACACAATTTTCCAGGAATGCCTTCCCAAGGATAAAGAAGAGTGAATAAGAATGCTCTGGGAGAAATGGGGTATTGAGGTGCTTGAAGTTCTCATTGGTCCCACCCAGTTGGGAAACCTCTTCCAAGTCTTCTGTGTCCATATTGAATGTATACATGCATTTGGTATCTGGTTCCATGTTATATCACATTTCTTTTAATATCAAATTAGTATTCTGAATTACTTACAACGGAGTTGAAGTAATGCTCCAGAAAAATGTCCAGATGACTTTGCACTCCTGTTTAGAAGTGTATTTTGCAAATGAATATGTGGAAGCTTTTGGATGCTTTTAGATCACCTGGAAACAGCCAGGTCTTTGTGTACAATGATTAGTTAGTTGCAAGATGGAGAATTAAAGAAGTAAGGAGTAACTTGAGACTGAGGGCTGGCCCACCCTTGGGTGGTATTTGTAGTCATCCAGATGGGACATGATGATGGCCTGGATTGTGGTCATGGCAGTAGTGGTACAGTGGAGGGATATCCACTGGGGAGATACATTTTAAAATATGGCACCAGATCTTAATACAATCACAGTGGTCCATTTTTCCAGGTGTTCCTATAATAACACACTGATTTACTTCTAGTCTTTTACTATACCTATTTAAAAATTTGAGGTAGACTGATAAAAGTAAAACATAGAAACAACTAAAAAACATTGTAAGAGTAAGCATCTAAGATAGATCTTCCCTCCATTAGAGCACTGAATTTATCTCTGAGCTTCCTGGCAGCAAAGACAAAAAGAGAAACATATAGGTTCATATAATCTATATTGCATGGTGAGATGGAAGACAAAGTTCATCTATAGGAGAGAACATTGCATAAGCACTGAACTCTGAGAGGGATCAGTCAGTTGCTTCCATACTTAAGGGTTATTTTATGATAGAAAAGCAATGCCTTGGGGTGCCTGGGTGGCTCAGTCATTAAGTGTCTGCCTTCGACTGATGTCATGATCCCAGGGTCCTGGGATCAAGCCCCACATTGGGCTCCCTGCTCGGCAGGGGGCCTGCTTCTCCCTCTCCCACTCCCCCTGCTTGTGTTCCCTCTCTTGCTGTGTCTCTCTGTCAAATTAAATAAATAAATAAATAAATAAATAAATAAATGAAAAGCAATGCCTTCAACAAAAAGATTGTCTGCATCAACATTTCTTGTCCTCATCTGCTATAAATGCTGAGGTCATAGTGTTAAATCTTAACTTAGTTGAGGCAGTTTCATGGGGAAGATAACATAGTATGGTCCAGGTGCTTGTCTTTTTAATTTAATACAAGACTAGAACTTAGAGAATCCCAAGAAATGGATGACTCATATGCCCATTAGATTATCTATCTCAGATATTAGATTTCCCAGATGAGCTTCTGGAAGGAGGAGCTGGATTTCAGTCAACTCATGGCTGGACTCTCTAGTGAATGCCAACTTCTGTGTTGTTGAAGAAGAAAATGTATGTGCTTAAAATATCAGGGCCAAGGGAGTCTGCATTTCCATTCTGGAATGAGAACTTGGCAGCTTGATCTTTATTCTTGACCTGGAGAAGGAGCCAGTGTGGCCTATTGTATAGAAAAAGGTGTTGGCATTGAGAAAATCTAGTCTGCCACTAACTTATTAAGTGACTAAGGTCAAGTTAGTTTACCTCTTGCAGACTCATTTATAACCTAGGGTAAATGTGGGCATCCATATACAAAAGAGTCATAGCTAATATCATCCTTAATGGGGAAAAACACAGCTTTCCCCCTACAGTCAGAAAAAGACAGGGATGTGCACTCTCACCATTACTCTTTAACATAGTACTTGAAGTCTTAGCCTCAGCAATCAGAAAACAAAAAGGCATCCAAATCAGCAAGGAAGAAGTCAAACTCACTATTTGCAGACAACATGATACTCTATGTAGAAAACCCAAAAGACTCCACCAAAAAATTGTTAGAGTGAGTTCACAAATTCAGCAGAGTTGCAGGATTTTAAATCAATGTGCAGAAATCTCTTGTATTTCTATACACCAATAATGAAGCATCAGAAAAAGATATCAAGGAATCGATCCCATTTGCACTTGCACCAAAAACAATAAGATACCTAGGAATAAACCTAAATAAAGAGGTAAAAGATCTGTACTCTGGAAACTATAGGACACTTATGAAAGAAATTGAAGAGGATACACAGAAACGGAAAAGCATTGCATACTCCTGGATTGAAAGAACAACGTTAAGATGTCTATACTACCCAAAGCAATATACACATTTAATGTAATCCCTATTAAAATAACACCAGCATTCTTCACAGAGCCAGAACAGACAGTCCTGAAATACATAGGGAACCACAAATGACCCTGAAGAGCCAAAGCAGTCCTGAAAAAACAAAAACTGGAGGCATCACGATTCCAGATTTCATGCTATATGACAAAGCTATAGTCATCAAGACAGTATGGTACTGGCACAAAAATAGACACACAGATGAATGGAACAGAGTAGAGAACCCAGAATTGGACCCATGACTATATGGTCAACTAATCTTCGACAAAGCAGGCAAGACTATCCAATGGAAAAAAGACCATCACTTCAACAAATGGTTTTGGGGAAACTGGACAGCAACATGCAAAATAATGAAACTGGACCACTTTCTTACACCATACACACAAATAAATTCAAAATGGATGAAAGACCTCAATATAAGACAGGAAACCATCAAAATCCTAGAGAGAACACAGGCAGAAACTTCTTTGACCTCGGCCATAGCAACTTCTTGTTAGACACATTGCCAGAGGCAAGGGAAACAAAAGCAAAAATGAACTATTGGGACTTCATCTAGATAAAAACCTTGTACACAGTGAAGGAAACAACAAAACTAAAAGGCAGCTTATGGAATGGGAGAAGATATTTGCAAATGACATGTCAGATAAAGGGTTAGTATCCAAAATCTATAAAGAGCTTATCAAACTCAACACCCAAAAAACAAATAATCCAGTTAAGAAATGGGTAGAAGACATGAATAGATACTTTTCCAAAGAAGACATCCAGATGGCTCACGGGCACATGAGAAGATGCTAGCATCACTCATCATCAGGGAAATACAAATCAAAACCACAGTGAAATACCACTTTACACCTATCAGAATAGCTAAAATTAACAACATAAGAAACAACAGGTGTTGGCAAGGATGCAGAGAAAGGGGAAACCTCTTGTACTGTTGGTGGGAATGCAAAGTGGTGCAGCCACTCTAGAGAACAGTATGGAGGTTTCTCAAAAAGTTAAAAATAGAACTTCTATATGACCCAGTAATTGCAATATTTACCCCTATTTGGGTAAATAGATATTTACCCAAAGGATACAAAAAATATAGATCTGAAGGGGTACCTGCACCCTGATACTTATAGCAGCATTATCAACAATAGCCAAACTATGCAAAGAGCCCAAATGTCCATCCGACAGATGAATGGATAAAGAAGATGTGGGGTGTGTGTGTATATATACATACATACATACATACATACATACAATGGAATATTACTCAGCCATCAAAAAGAATGAAATCTTGCCATTTGCAATGACGTGGATGGAGCTAGAGTGTATTATGCTAAGTGAAATAAGTCAGTCAGATAAAAACAAATACCATATGATCTGTCTTGTGGAATTTAAGAATGAAAACAGATGAACATCTGGGAAGGTGTCAGGGAGAAGGGGAGAGAAGGAAATAAACCATAAGAGATTCTTTTTTTTTTAAGATTTTATTTATTTAGGTATTAGAGCGAGAAGAAGAGAGCGAGAGAACCAGCATGAGGGGCAGAGGGAGAGAGAGAAGCAGACTCCCACTGAGCAGAGAGTCTGATGCAGGGCTTGATCCCAGAACCCTGGGATCATGACCTGAGCCAAATGCCGACACTTAACCAACTCAGCCACCCAGGCGCTGCCCCCCCCCATAAGAGACTCTTAATGATAGAGAACAAACTGAGGGTTGATGGAGGGAGGTGGGTGGGGGATGGGATAGATGGGTGAAGGGTATTAAGGAGGACACTTTTTGTGATGAGCACTGGGTGTTGTATGTAAGTGATGAATCACTGAATTCTACTCCAGATACCAATAGTGTACTGTATGTTAATTAAGTAAAATTTAAATTAAAAAAAATAAGAGCGGAGCCTGGGTGGCTCAGTTGTTAATCGTCTGCCTTCAGCTCAGGTCATGCCCGCTCAGCGGGAAGCCTGCTTCTCCCTCTTCCCACTCCCCCTGCTTGTGTTCCCTCTCTCGTTGTGTCTTTCTCTGTCAAATAAATAAATAAAATCTTAAAAAAATAATAAGATCCAGGGAAAAAAGAAGTGGAAAAAAACCCAAAAAACAAAAATGTGGGCATCTTTATTTTTTTAAGATTTATTTATTTTCATTTTAGAGAGCAAGAGAGAGAGCGGGGGTGGGGGAGGATCTCAAAGGAGACTCCCTGCTGAGCACAGAGGCCAATGTGGGGCTTGATCTCATGGTCCCAAGATCATGACCCAAGCCAAAATCAAGAGCCTGACATCCAACCCACTGAGCCACCCAGGCGCCCCCAAATGTGGGCATCTTATAGGGCTGTTGGGAGGATTAAATGATATAACAGGCATCAGGTACCTAAAACAGCTTAGAACAGAGGTGTTCAATACATTATAGATATTACTCTTATTTTAATTGTAAACTGAAAGCAATTTAGCTGTTTGGCTGAACCTTAAAGCCAACCTCAGAATGTTACTAAAGCCCAAGATGCACATTTCTAAATTGAAAAGAATGCACAAACTAAGTGTGTATTCCTGAGATTTCCTGGGGGGCGGGGCATGGAGGAAATGGGTAGCATCACACGTGAACTGTAAACCTCCTGTTCACAGGATTCTTGTTAGGAGATGTATGGGAGAGTACTTTGTGGAGAAGGGGAGTAAGAAGAGAATAAGGAAAATAAAAGACAAAGCAAGGATGGGGATTCCATCAGAATCGAGTCTAAGATTGATCCCATGGAAAGCTCTGGAACATAAATTACACCACAGAATTGGTCCTATCTTCTCATCTTGAGGCAAGAGAGCCAAGCTTTTTGTACCTCTGGCCCTTGGCTGAGGTTTGACTCCTGGAGTTGGGGGAGGGTAGGCTAGCCTTCAGTGGAGGTGGCTTCCATTTGAGAAGAGGGATGGGTCAGTTATCATCAGCCAACATTCTCACATCTGGGGTCTGGTACTCTGGCAGGTAAAGAGGGCCTGGGTGAGGCACCAGCAACATCCATTACACCTCCTAAACATCTCCTATTAATTCCCGATTTCCTCTCTTTTTCATCAGCTGCCGAAATCATTGTGCTTTCTCTCTACACTCCTTTGCAATCTACCTTACTCCTTTTCTGTAAGTCAAAAGTCTCTTCTTTCCTCTACCACTATTTAAACCTACTTATCCCCTTTTATCATAGAAGAGTTATTTCATTCTGCCTTCTTCCCTTTGTATCCTTAAAGGCTCATAGGTATTTAAACTTTAATATTTCCTATTTCTACCATTACTATTTCCTGGGAAACCTGTGCATAGGATCAGTGTTATTCTCAAAAAAATCAGCTTTGAATCTGCAAGAACACATGGGAAAGATATATAGCCACCCTTGAGGTTTGCTCCACTTAATTTCAAAGAGAAACTTTGTGTGAGAAGGACATGTTTCAGCACCTAGGAAAACAACAAGCCTCAGGGTGGCCCTGTCTTGGCTGGTCTAAGGTGAGCAAACTTTTTCATCCCTACTGCAAGTTTCTCAGGAGACTCATTGGGTGACCTTCAAAATTTTGTTTTTCAGTTTGGTGATAGTCATATGTGAGAGCATATCACCATTCAGCCAAAAGTCATGCCTTTTATTGTAATTCGCTTGACTCCTTTCTCTGAGTAGACGGGTTTCACTCTGGAATGTTACAGGTTTGAGCTTTGTAGTTCCAAACGTTTTTTCATAGTTCCCACAGAAGGCCAGGAATTTAGGAAACAGCTTCTGGGTATCATAGAGCAAGGTTCTAACCGAGCTAGCTGAAAGGCAGGGAGAAGCTGACTCATGGTGTGTTTCTGAAAGATCTGGTGGCTCTCTTGTTCAAATACATAACCAATCGAATCTCTGATGTATCCTGGCCTAGAGAATGATCCTGGGGCCAGAGTCCATTGTCCTGTTTGAACTTTATGGAGGAGTGATAACAGTAATAGCCAACAGTGGCAGGTGCTTTTTTGGGCACCCACATGTAAAATCATATTTCATTCTCTCCACAACATGTGTGGGTTCTTTTTTTAACACCATTTTGCAGATTAATAAGTCAAGGCACAGAGAGGTCCTCCCACAGAGGTGTTTGCATGGGCATGCTTAAAGCTTGGAAAGAATTACTTTACCATCAAGTTTACAATTTCACCCTCATTTGGACAGTTCATTGATTAGTATCTAAGTTTTCTCCCTGCTTTCCAGATTTAATGGGTGGGGGTGGAATCCTATCTCATTTTGTCACTGTGGTGCCCTCAGTTTCTTTCTTTCTTTTTTTTTTTAAGATTTTTATTTATTTTTGACAGAGACAGCAAGAGAGGAAACACAAGCGGGGGAAGTGGGAGAGGGAGAACCGGACTCCCTGCTGAGTAGAGAGCCTGATGGAGGGCTCGATCCCAGGACCCTGGGATCATGACCTGAGCCGAAGGCAGATGCTTACTGACTGAGTCACCCAGGCGCCCCATGCCCTCAGTTTCTAACACAATAATAGGCACATAGTAGATGCTCAACACATTATTCATTGATTTATGAATGAATGCATTCAAATGTGAATAGAGAGATGGGAGGAGAGGATTTTTCTAGGCAGAGAATAGCATGTGCCCAGGAGTAAGAGAGAGAGAGCACTCTCCCCAAACAACTGCATTTCTGCAAAGAGATTTCTTTCAGTAGATGTGAGTGAAGAGATGGAGATTCTATTTCCTCCTTAGCCCTTTTGCCCTGCTCATCCCAACTGCCCTGCTCTGGCTTCATGCAGCCAGCTCCTCATCCGTATTCTTCCCAGGCCATCCCTCTAGCCCAGTAATCTGTTTCTGTCCTTTCAAGAAGTTAATAGGACAAAAACAAATCACCGGTCTCCGGCAAGTCATGCAGGGTTCTTGGGGACCTGGCGGTCAGCTCCGAGAAGGACATGAGAGGGGTAGACAGTGCCAGGAATGCCAAATCAGCTTCCTCTCGCTGGAAGAAATCACAACCATCACCAAGACACCCAGGAAGCTGAAGAAGCCCCCTCCAGGCCCCCGGGACTCCAATCCACAAAAGCCAAGTCTACACTGCTCAGATTATCTGGGGAAACTAGTGAAACATAAACCTTCCCCCACCCCCTTCCCCTGAAGAGTCAGACAGAACAGTGTTTCTATTCGGGAGGCACATGAGATGCACAGATGCTCTTCTTCTATCAGTAATCGCTGCTGTCTGCCCCATGGACACCTGTCTTCTTTCCTTTATTCCAGATCACAAGCCCTTCTTCACTCTTTCCTGTGCCTAGTATCACAAGCTACAGGTTAAGTTCACATCTCACATCCCCTCAGGTACATTTGTCTCCCTTAACCCTCTCAGCCTACCATGCCCTGAAGGCTGTACATGGGGGACATTTTCACAATCCATCCTCTCCTCTCCATTCCCTTTGTCATTTTTAATGACAGGATCCTAATTATTGCTCTTCTGAACAATTTTAGGCTCTAGCAATCTGATCCTCTTACCTCTGGGGTCCCCCTTTAGAATTCATCTTGTACTCTGCAACTGGAATGGCTTTCCAGAGTTGAACTATGATGGCCTATAATCTAAAGGATGAAATGTAATTCTTAGCATGGCACTCAAGGCCCCCCACAGACCTACCCGAATTCATTTGTACAGATGATTTGCTCCTAATTGCCCTTCACACCTGTGCTAGCCAGTAGGGTAGCCATTAGCCACATGTGGCCATTACATGTAAATAAAAATTAATTAAAATTAAATCAGAAATTCAGTTCCTCAGCCATAATAGCCCCATTTCAAGTGCTCACTGGCCACATGGAGCTCATGGCTACCATATTGGACTGTAAGGATATAGGAATTTCCAACATCACAGAAACCACAGAAATTTTTGTTTGGCCGTGCTATTTCACATGTCATAAGCCAGACCCACATGAGACTTTTTGCTATTCTTTGTTCATATCCTCAGATTTTCCACCCTAATACTTTTGCTCATGGTCTCACATTTATTGGAAGTGTCCACCCCCAGTCTCTCCATGTCCAAACATTCCTAAGTCTTTAAGGTTTTTTTTAGGAAGCCCTCCTTGCTTCTCCACCTAGAAATGACTTACCCTACCTTTAAATTCTCATAGCCCCTAGTACTTCTGGTGGTACTTGTAACTTCTTACTGTTATTCGTAGTTATACATATCATGGTGCCTATACCATGTACGGGACTTGGCGGATGTTTGTTGGATGGATGAATGCACTCCTTCTGTTGGACTATAAGCTCTAAATACTGACAAATACCTGTTACTGTTCACCTATCATGATCAAAGCATTGTTCTGGGAAATTTATTCATTCACCCTTACAATAGAACCATTAAGTAAGAATTAATATTCCGATATGATAGATGAGTAAACTGAGACCTACAAAGGCAGCATCCTATCCCAAGGTCCACAGTTGACAAATAGCAGAGCCAGAGTTTAAAATGAAGTCTGGGGGCATCTGAGTGGCTCAGTTGGTTAAGTATCTGACTCTTGATTTTGACTCAGGTCGTGATCTTGGGGTCATGAGATCGAGCCCCGTGCTGGGCCCCAGGCTGGCTATGGAGCCTGCTCAAGATTGTCTTGGGGTGGGCGCCTGGGTGGCTCAGTTGGTTGAGCGACTGCCTTCGGCTCAGGTCATGATCCTGGAGTCCCGGGATCGAGTCCTGCATCGGGCTCCCTGCTCAGCGGGGAGTCTGCGTCTCCCTCTGACCCTCTTCCCTCTCATGCTCTCTATCTCTCATTCTCTCTCTCAAATAAATACATAAAATCTTTAAAAAAAAAAAAAAAAGATTGTCTTGGGGTGCCTGGGTGGCTCAGTCAGTTAAGCGTCTGCCTTCGGCTCTAGTCATGATCTCCTGGTCCTGGGATCAAGCCCCGTGTAGGGCTCCCTGCTCAGTGGGCAGTCTGTTTCTCCCTCTCCTTCCACCCCTTCCTACCACTTGTGCTCTCTGTCTCTCTCAAATAAATGAATAAAATCTTTAAAAGAAATTCTCTCTCTCTCTCTCTCCCTCTCACTCTCTCAATAAATACATAAAATGAATTTGAATTGAATGAATGACTCTAAGCTTCTGTTTTTCCATAGAGTAATACTATACTACCTTTCTTTGAAGTGATATTCTTTCATTTTACTATAGGGGCAAAGAAAAAAGTCTTCATAAAATTTCTCTTCCACTTCTGCCTCGCCTCTTCCCCGCTACTCCAAGCCCAGAGCGTGGCACATAGTTGCTACTCTTTAAACGGTGAATGACCAATTTTTAAGTCACCAAGAGACTCCCAACACCTGGTACTCATCTCCAGCCTCTGCCCACATGGAGTCTTAAGCCTATGGAATCAGCTGTGCTGTTAACCTTGCCCTTGGTCGTCTCATCTCAGGTAAGCCATCCTCAACTTCTCCACCCTAACCCCTTCCCAGCCTCCATGGTTGGACTTGGCAGGGAGGGGGCCAGCCTTCTCTTGGATTCACCTGAGCTGACTTTCTTCTATCAGTTGTATTTATGTGTGAATTTTGGAGAGAATTATTTTCTCTACTGGAAAAGATAGACAAACCCCATCTAGTTTTTTCAAAGTTTCCCCCTAGTCAACACATGCCATAATAATCTCCACTCAACCTCTTTGTTCTTACATATTTTCAGAATGTCCTTTCTCCCTCCCCCCACTCTTGTTCCTGTTTCAGCTTTGCTGTGTGTTCCTCTGAGAAGTCATCCCTGAGTTCTCTGCCCTTCCTGGTGTTTCTATAGCATGCAGAATCTGCATTACACAGAGAGACAGCTGGTTAGATGCTCATTTTCATAGGGGAGCATTTATTAGACACTCTTACTATATGCTCCTCCATCTCTTCTAGTTCATAAAACATTCCAAGTTCATTTGGACAGAGGTGATGGCAGGTGGATAGAAAGACAGGAGGGTGGGGCCAGACAGACAAAACCCTGTCTATTTCAGCAGCTGAAGTTTATCCACCCCCATTTTACCCATGAGACTTCAGAGGCTCAAAAGAGTAAAGCTGTCTATTCCAAGTCACCCCGTAGGAGTGAAACTTATACTCAAACCCAGGTGTCTCACCCTACTGCATCACTTTGTCTTTCCTTTTTCTCCCCGCCCTCCCCACAAAAAAACACTAGCTATCATATCTAGGCCAACTTAGACATTGCTCAGTCTCCCAGGAAGGCTGCATCCTCCAGGACTCACCAGTTCTCATTGAAAGAATCATAGGAAGACAAATTTGGGGACTTTGGGTGGTATGACCCATGCACATGCGCTCCGGAGCTGGCACCCTCTCCCCTTGCCGAGGGAAGCTGTTGGAGGCACGTTTCCCTCTAAGCCGGGCATATGTCACCTTCGGGCAAAAGATGAGCTAATAGAATTGAGATGAATGTAATTGGCAGAAGGTCAGCGAGGGAGCCATGTGCGTCTGGAGCTTCCCGAAAAGGCCAGTGTGTTTCTTGCTCCCCTGTCTCGAGATTAGTATGCAGGTAAGGCAGATGGGCCTCAGCAGAGTAATTGGATCATTCGGAGATCGGCAATGCCTGGTGTATGTACAAAGCCTCAACAGTGATTAGATCCTGCCCGCTCATCTCGGCAAGCCTTGAAATTCTTCCCACTGTGAAAAACTAATTTTCTGTGGGAATTTATTAAATAAGAAATCTGCATGCCACTTTACCTTGTAAGTCAGGCCAGCGGAATACAAAGATTCCCCTCGACTTTGATGCATGTTCCTAACAGAGACTTCTCCATCACTTGGGGAGAGGTGTTTGGGAGATAGTTTTGTTTTAGGACATGTGTATTTTTCAGTGTGTCCTCAGGGCAAGAAATATGGGACCCCTTAGCTAAAAGCCCGTGACGAGAGAGAATAACTGGGACAAGCAGAATGCAGCATGGGGTGGGGATGGTGCGAAAAAGTCAGGCCCATGCAGACTGTGGAGTGTTCTCTTTCCTTGTTATGGGCTGAATTTGCCTCCTCCCCACCCTCATTCATATGAAGTTCTAAAATCCTGTACCTCAAAACACAACCCTGTTGGGGAATAGTCTTTGTAGTTGCAATTAGTTAAGATGAGGCCATATTCAAGTAGGGTGGGCCCCCAATCCAGTATGACTAGTGTCCTTATAAAAAGGGGAAATTTGTACACAGACAAAGGAAGAATACCATGTAAAGATGAAGGCAGAGGTCGGGCTGATGCTTCTAGAAGGAATATCAGTAATTGTCAGCAAACGACCAAAGCTAGGCGAGTCATGGAACAGATTCTTCCTTCCAGCGCTCCCAAAGAACTAACCCTGCCAACAACTTAATCTCCAACTTCTAGCCTCCAGACCTGCACAACAATACACTTCTGTCATTTAAGCCATCCAGTCTGTTAGGGCAGCCCTCAAAAAACTATTACAGGGACAAAGATTCTTTTATATGGGAGTCTGGATACCTGGGTTCTGGTTTGTGCCTCACCTCTGAGGTGGGCGGGTGAGGCCGATTGGATTTCTGAGGCAGTAGGCTCTGAGATGATGAGTGTATACAGGAGGTTTGTCAGGAAGGTCTCTGGGATTGACCCCTGTGGAAGGGAAGCCATCAGGGCAGGAATTATGTACTTGAGTTGCAGTGGCATCTTAAACAGAAGCCTAAGCTGACTCAGTGGGGGAGTCTGGAAGATTGAATGACCCTTCAGAACTGCCCCACATTTGGAATGAGAGGACCAGACCTTTATACCTGAGCTGCTACAGGAAGAGGGTATGAGCTTCCGGAGGTGGCTCCCTTCAGCTGAGGCTGTCCCAAGAGAGGACAGAGAGCTGAGAGTTGTCGGCTTGCTTCCAGCATTCTCAGAAGCTGGGGGGTACAAATCCTTGATTCTTAAAGGGGATCTGAGCGATTCATTACAGCACCGCAAGGCCTTGTCTTGGTCAGATCCCTGGATGAAAAAGTGCAAATGGTAAACCTTGCTGGGTGTTGAGGAAAGTCCGTTGTTGAATTATATATACTATCCAAAGGGTGATTTCCTGATTTTTAGAGTTGAGTCACCCAGGAGTGTGAGTACTCCACCATTTGTGGGGGATTCACATAGAAGCTGTATTCCTTCCCAGGGCGATTAGAGAGAAGACCAGAAGTAGGGGATACATGCAGTTGGTGGATAATTTCTGCAGTTCCTCAGAATTTGGAATCTTTGCAGATTATTGACCTGTAGTGGCCTCAGGGCAACATGAGTAGACCCAGTGATTTATGTGAGGAAATCTCATACGTTGAAAGAGGATGAGGTTTAGAAGAGTTACCCTCCTGCCTGGCTCTCTATACATGACCTTGAGCCAGGATCCACATGTTAAATGCCTCAGTCCCCCTAGGTGTCAAGAGAAGAGATTAAATGAGACAAATGCTTCTCTATCTGTAACAATTCTCATAGAGCCGGGGTACTTCCCTCCAGAGCACGTTGTGCTTTTGTGATTATATAACAATTTGTGTTATGTTGCAATCCACGTTGTCCCCTTCAGTGGGCTGGGACTTACAGAGAGAAGGGACTTACCTTGTTTATATTGCAGGATTTCACATTCTATCATTTATTGAACACTAACACATGCCCAGTACATGAGGACTCATTCAGTCCTCACAACCCCATGGGGTGGGACTCATTGCACTCTAAAATTCTTAGGGAAACTGTATGAAGTCATGCCCAGCAAGTGGTAGTGTTCTGGTGTCAACTCACATAGCCTTATTCTTAATTACTATATGAGACTTCCTCCCAGGATCCAAAACCATGGTGGGACATTGCAGAATCTTAGTTTCAATTTGATGCACATGTGAATGAAAACAATGGGCCCCTTTCTTTTAAAAAATCTCAGAGATGCCCAGTATTACACAGATGAAAGCTCTCCTTATGGAAGAGGATGGCCATTGCAACCCTACCCCCATCCTGACAAGAGAAGAGCTTCCTCTCCGCTTGCATATTACATAAGTGAAATTACCAGGGAGCCTGATTCTGCAACCACCCCCACACTGCAGGCATCTCTACCATCTGAGGTCTGTTTGGCAGTGTAGTTGCTGGAGGGTGGCTGCACTGGGTGGCTCATTCATCACCAGTGGGAGAAAGGTAGGGAGCAAATCCAGCCTTTGTTAGATGTCAGAGCACTGAAATCATCCATAACCTGTTTGTGTTCCCTGCTAACCCTCTGAAAGGTTATTTCTTTCTGTCCAGCAGTCCAGAATGGTTACCAAAAGTTCTCAGAATTAAAGGGAAGTAGAGTTGGTGGAGATCACTGTACAGCTTGGGTCTTCCTGCCCCTCAGGCTACTAACCAGGGAGAGGTTTCACTGAGTTTCACATAGAGCAGGGCACAGTTTCCCCTACCTGGCACTACAGCACCCCAACTCACTGCACAGTCTAGCAGGTGCCAAAGTCTTCCTGGTTGGAAGATATCCCATCTTTAGCTCAGAACTCTTAACTGAGTGAAGGTTAATTGGTCCACCAATTCGTGGTGACTGTGAAAGTCTTTTCTGTGCACCAGGAGTCGGGGGAGGAGGGGGGATGGAGATCTGGTAGGGTAGATAAGATAGGTGGAAAGGTTCAAGAGGCCCGGAAGCTGGTTAATGGACTGGAGAAAGAGGACATCATTGAATCAGGGCTGGGCTCCAGAGGAAGGAGGGGAAGGAGCTGTCCAGGATAGCTTCCTGGTTCGAAGAGGGAAGAGCTTCCAGCCTCTGGGTTTGTCCCTCCATCAGTGCCCTGCTCCTGTCCTTACCACTGCGGTGCACAGCAACCCAACTTCCAGCTGGCAGCATTGACATCTCTGACTGAGGATTTCTTTTTTTGGAGCCATTTATGTTCCTCTGTGTGCAGTGCAGGCTGGAAGTGCTGGCAAATTAACTCCCCCTGGAAGAGCTCCCTGTTCCATGACGGATGCAAGTTGGTGTCCAAATATTCCAGATCCCCAGCCCTTTGGGTAGGATAACTCTGACCCTGGCTCCCAGAATTCCCTAGTGGGATCAAGCTCCAGCTAACCAGAGTGGTAACTGCCTACTAAAGCAAGCCCTGTCCCTTCTTCTGCCACCTTCACCTATAATCACCTCCCAAATAAACTACTTGTGCCTGCTTCTTTCACTCAGCATCTTCTTCTAGGGGAACAAAAACTAAGATACCCTGTCCTAAGATTGGTTCTGTTAGAGTTGAGGTGATTGGCAAAAAGGGGTCTTATCCTTTGGGCTGGATAGAGCCACCTTGTAGTGTATGGCCTCACACTTGGACTCCACCATCTCTTTCTACCCCAGAAGTACTTTCAGCCTCTGTTTTGATTTCAGAGTAATCACTGATGAGGATTTTTACGCGATACTAGTGGAAGATCTGAAGCACTAAAGTTCTCGTTCCCCTTATCTTATGCCACAGCCTTGTCTTCAGAGACCTCTTGCTATAGTGATAAGCACAGCTTCCCTGGGGCACCTTCCTAGTCTCTCACTCACCAGCCCCACAGTATTGAGCACATGTTTGTTTTCTTCTCTAAGAAAATGTTAGACAGCAAAGGAGCTGGCATGCGTTGAGAGCCTTCAATGCATCAGTCACTGCACTATGTGCTTAATCACGTTTAGATCTTCTGAGGGAGGTCCTGAGGCATCCATGTGGGGAGAGACTTGAATATAAGGAGAACCTCTAAAATAAGGTCCACTTACTCCTTCATCCTCACCTCCCCACCCCGGTGCTACCTACGGTGGAAATTAGTGAAAAGAGCAAGCATTTTATGGTGAGACAGATCTAAGTTCCAGACCCACTTCTGCCATTTGCTAACTTTGTAGCTTTGGCTAAGTTCCTTAGTCTGTTTCCTCATCTATATAATGGGCACCCTGACAATGATCTCTCATGCAATTATAGTGGTTAAATGAGGCAAGACATATCAATTTCCTAGAACAGTTCTTGGCCTAAATGTTAGTCACTGTTTTCACTTTGTGCCCTGTTGAAGCTCACATATTTAGCCCTTTCTGGGGAGGAGTCGACCAGATGGCAGTTTCGCAGGTCAGGCGTCTACCCTGAGATTAGTGTGGTTTGGGGACATGATGGAGACATCACTGATTCTCCAACTCTGCCCACCTCATTCTGGTCCCCTCCATGTTGCAGATTTGCAGAAGGAAGATTCACAAGTTGAATGATTTTCACGACAAAGTCATTTTTCTGCACATGACCTCTTGTTTTTGTACAAGAACTTGGTAGGTATCTGGCAAAACATCAGCCATAACCCAGATAAAAGTATAATTATTTCCTATTTGCTTGCTGGGGTTTTCAAATCAGTGCAGTAATTTAAGCATGACTCTTGGAGGCTTACAAAAAGATGTTATGATTAGTTTTATCTCCTTTGTTAAGGAAAAATAATTACAGTGAAATAATTAGAGGCGGCAGAGTTGACATGAGATTAGGAGAGCTGGCTTGGCACTGAAAGTGAAGTTCTAATGAGGAGAAAGTATAACAAAGGGATGGGTCTACAGGGAAAGTGCCAGGAGCTTGTCCAGTTTTGGCCTCAGGACTCAGGGACAGAGAGGAAGCAGTACAGCTGGCTCAGTGACCAGCTTTGTAACAGAATTAAACCACTCAGGCAAAGCACTGTCTTGGTGTCATAAGACCCAAGTCTAAGTTCAGACTCTAGCACTGCCAAGAGTGTACCCTTAGACAAGTCCCTTGATAATTCTGAGCTACATTTAGTAGCTTTGTGTTGGCTTCTTTTTCTCTGTCTAGAAATGAGCTTCATGGAGATATTATAGGGATAAAATGAGAATGACCTGGCTTAATAAGTAGAAAGCCACCTGCATGCCCATACCCACCATTTTATATATCCCAGTTATTTATTGTAGCTTATTTACCACTCCCTTACCCCATGAAATGGTTTGAATTTACACAGGTGTGGGATCAGCTCCTTGCTCAAGAGCACCAGTGTTCTCAGTGTTCTGGCAACTTGGCCAAAATACCAAGGGTTCTGCACCTGACCTTTGTTAATGGCCCAGTATAAGATAAAAATAACAGCTAACATTGTGTTAGAACCTACCATGTGCTGGGCACCATGCTAAGCACTTGGAGTGTATTGACTCCATCCATCTTTATACAATGCTAAGAGGTGGACAATACAGTAGATCATGTTACATCCCCCACTCATGTGGAAACCAAGGTTTAGAGGTAGTAAGGAACTTACTCAGTTGTTTCTTGCAACTGACCTCACAGTTGGCAGGATCAGGTTTCAAACCCAGGTCTGTTTGACTCAGAGATGGGGGCATTAATTCCCAACTTTAGTGAGGTTCCTTGGGGACTTCCAAGCTGTTGTCTCTTATGGTGACCAAAAGGAAAGGAAACAGTGGCCCTGGAATAATCCAAGAATAATATGGGAAACTATCCTCAACCCAGCTTAGCAGTGCCTAGAAGATGTTCCCATGTGTATTAGTTATCTACCACTATATAACTAATTATCCCCAAACTTGTTTGGCTTGAAACAACAAATGTTTATTATCCTACAGTGTTTGTGGGTCAGGAATGAGGGAGTGGTTTATCTGTGTGCCCCCGGCTTGAGGTCTGTCATGGGGCTGCAGTCAAGAGAGCTGCAGTCTCCTCTAAAGGCTGGGCTGGAGGACCCACTTCCAGGTTTAGTGATGTAGTAGGGCTCAGATGATCTGCCTCTAAGCTCACCCATGTGGTTTCTGGTCACCTTCACAATGTGGACCTCTTTATAGATTGCTTGAGTATCCTCATAGCATGATAACTGCTAATCTGAGAGAGACAGAGAGAGGAAGATTGAAGTATTGAGAACCAGAGAGTTCCCAAGTTGGAAGCCAGTCTTTCTATAACCTAGTATTAGAAGTGACGTGGCTTCACTTTTGCTGTATTCTGTTCATTAGAAGTGAGTCATTATGTTATGTCTACATTGACAGGGAAGGGGTCTCAAAGTCATTAACACCAGGAGGTGGTATCATTGTGGGTTGTCTCAGAAGCTGCCCACAGCACTACTTTTTACTGCCCACTCTTTCTTTCCTCTAAGTGTTTAGAATGAAGATGGATCATATTCCTGCATCCTCTAGGAGTTCATAGATCCTAAGAGGACAAGGTCACTGATCTGGCTTGTGTCTTTTCATTCTTATCCATATGCTTCTGTATAGTTTGGAGAGAGTCAAGGTGGCTCGACTGGCTGTTGAATCCTTTACATGTTTTGGGATGCTAGAACTGGTTGAAGTAATCCAGAGACTAAAATAACAGTCAATACTTTAGTGATGTTCATTTACCCAGTCAACTAACAGCTAAGTGCTTACTTATTCCTCCGGGGTAAGAAGAGAGAAGACCATCAAGGTCCCTGCCTATGTGGAGCTCACTTTCTGGTGGGGAAGACTGGTAATAAAAAAGTAAACAAATAATATACTTTTAAATTATACTAAGTGCTATAAAGGAAATAAATAGGATGATATGATAAAGAGTAAAAGGGAAGATCCACTTTTAGTAGGTGGTCAGAGAAGTTTTGGGAAGATAACCAACATGACATATTACTGTCCTGGGCAAAAAAAATATTTATCTATCTGTCTAGATGATAATAAAAATATCCATCTAGACAGATAGATATATCTCAACTCTATGATGATCACATTGGGAATGATGCTCCTTAGAGTTTTTCAGTACACTGCCCTGTGAACTGCATGTAGCATTTCTGGCAAAAGCTGTCTTATTCATCCTACCAGTCTTCAAAGCAGCTAATAATGCCTGTCCCCCGGTAGATGTGAGATTAGATTGTGCAGGTCCCGGCAGACTAGGTTAAGGATTTTAAGCTCTATCTTAAGTACAAGTGGTAGACACCGAACAGCTCGAAGCAGAAATCTGTGTCTGATAATCCATGCAGTGTCCAAACTGGCTCTCTGATACTTGGGTAATCAGAACAGATGAAAAGACTACTTTCCCTTCATCACCACTGTAGGTTAGGTGACTTTATTCATGACAGCCCTGGTCATTCCTAATTTCCCACTCTGTTGTTGGGGGATGCCGTTCTCTTAGTTTCTGTCTTCCTGTCTCATTTTCTCTCATTTCTTTCCCTTCCTCCTTTCCGTAGCTCTTCACTAATAAGAATAAGAGAAGAGTCTTAGGGAAGAGAGATCTCTACTTGACCATTACCTCTATCTGAATTAGACCATTTACCATCAGCCTTAAGCCTTTGTAAGGGCCTGGGGTGCCCCCCTCCCCAACATTTTCCCTTTATAAGTGCTGAATCCCCCACTGCATCCTGGCTTTGGAACTAATTTCTAAGGAAGGGAGAGAACCGTCTCCCAGGAGGGAAAGATAATTCTCATTTTCCCTTCTCATAAGCTCCACAAGTGGTTGTTAGGTGAGAAAGTTGCCAGGTCAGCACCAGTCCCCCATCCTAAGCCGCTTATCACTGCTACCACCACCGCTGCTTTATTAGCTTAACTTCTCAGAGGCACAACTCCTGGATTGAGCTGGGAGAGAGTAGGAAATGACATCCTTTTAGTCAAGAGAGAAAACTCTGTCACAGCTGGAGAGAAGCAGGTTTCACATTCCTGGGTCACTCCTGCCTGCCAGTAGAACTCGGCTGTGTTCTCACTGGTCTTGGATGCAAGTGATGTGACCTGTATCCCATGCACTTAGGATGCCTTGGTGGTGGTGGTTGGGGGGGGTGGTTTGAATTGATTTAGAAGGAGTCTGATTCATCTCCTTTCTCCCTTGACCCCATTTTGCCTGCATAGCCTCACTTTAACCTGCTTTACAACCCGGAATTCCTGGGTCAGTTTTCACTCCTCGTTCTCCCACTGATAACCCACAGGATGCCAGACTCTCATTTAAACATGGGGAAATAGACCAAGCATCTGCCCTTAAGAGAGTCCGCACTTCAGAGGAGAAGCTTGCCAAATGGCTCTGTTGTTTTAAAAAATAATGATCAGTAATCATGTAATAGGTAATAATAAGTACATTCAGTGCCCACAGCTGGATACTCTGCAAGCATTTTATGTGTATCTTACATTGAATCCTTCCAACAGCCTGAAAAGTTTAGGGTTTAATGGTTCATCTGCATTTTATAAAGAAATGAAGGGTTTCGGATTCTGAATAGTTTTCTCCAGATCATCTAGCTGTTCAAAACCTGACAATGATTCCTGTCAAAGAAGTTGGGAATCCCTCGATGGTTCTGACTCCACCTGTGGGAGCCACGTTGGGCATTGGGGAGGGTTTAGGCTGGTTTACCAGATTTCCGGCAGTGTTCTCCTAGCATTTAAGAGAAGGAGGTAGGAACAGGGGTATGAAGAGGCCCAAAGTAACCTCTGGATGGCACTGGACACATAGAGGTGACTCTGCCTCCTTCTGGGAACTGGGGAATAGTGTCAGTACAGATACAGTCATGTTGTTGTTCCATGCTGTTATCATCTCTCACCTAGACACCTGACATAGCCTCCTCTTGATTCCCCACCTGGTCCCTCAAATCTATTTTCTTTGTTTTTAACTTCTATTACTGTTTCATTGAAGCATAGTTGACACACAATATTATATTATTTTCAGGTTTATCACAAATTTATTTTATAATCTAGCCTCAAAATGTAGCCTGAATGATCCTTACAAAATGCATTCTGGATTGTGACACTTCCCTATTTAGAACAATTTCCCATTGCATAATCTAGCCCTTGGTCCTCTCCAACCTCACCTGTCCCTTCTCCCTGTTCCCCTCTGCCCTTCCTTCCTCACCCTCCTCTTGCCGCCTTCTCTTCCAGCTTTACCAACCAACTCCCTTTTGGTTGCTTGGATATGACCCTCTTTTTTCTGCACAGGACTCTTGCATTACTTCTTCTTCCTGCCCATTACTGTCTCCCCACCTGGCAGATACTCCTCCTCAGGCTTTAGAGCTCAGCTTGATCACCACCTTTTAAGAGGCCTATCTTGATCAGGTCAAATCCTCTATCTCTAGCCCCCAGGACAGTCAGCAATAGCCCGCAGTCCTCCATATCTCCTATCACGACTGCAATTCTACCTTTTTTCCCCCAATGCTAGACCACAGGCAACTTGAGATCTGAGACTATGCTTACCTAGTTCCACACTGAATATTACCAGAACCTGGCATATAGTAGGCTAAATGAATGAATGAGCCATTGGCATTCCCCACGTTAAGATTACTGCATTCAGTTTACCAAGATTTACTCAAGAATGTCATTGTATCCATTATGTTTGAGAATTTGAATGAGCTGTGCTTCCTGTCCTCAAATTGATGACAAGGGTGGTAGGGTAGATGCACAATTACAATGGTAAGTACCATAAATGAAAACAAGGTAAGAAGCGATACCTGGCTCTGCCTCGGAAGTCAGGGAGGCTTCTCGGGGCAGGCATCTTTAGCTCAGGCTCCCAGAAATGGTGTTTCAGTAGGTGCCCAAAGAGGAAGGGCATTCAGGCAGAGCAAACGATGGCTGCAAAGGGGGCATAGGGAGAGCCTGGGACTGTGACCCTTAGGCAGGAATCACATATACACCTCATTTCCCAGTGCCAGAGAGCTGGGGCAGGTTTTTTTGTTAGTTTCTGGGGTTTTTTTTGGTTTTTTTTTTTTTTTTTTAGAGCTGGGACAGTTTTAACCTACTACCTCTCCTCTGACTTCATGTAGGTAACTAGTTGAGACGTCTATACTTACCTGGATATGTAGAAATAATGTGGGTGTTGTTGACACTTTGGTGAAATTTGGTTAATTCTTGTTGCCTTGGTTAAACTATTAAAACCCCTCTAAAATATCCTAGATTGGATAATAAATTATATAGTTACCCTATTGAAAGCCCAAAGATAAGAGCTTTTTTTTTAATTGATATCATATCCATATAATATAAAATTAACCATTTCAAAGTTAGTGGTATTTAATACAACTAACACCAATATCTAGTCCCAAAACATTTTCATCACCTCAATGAGAAATCCTACACACAAAAAGATACTCCCCGTTCCCTCCTACCTCAAGCCCCTGGCAACCACTAATCTACTTTCTGCCTCTATGGTTTTGTCCATCTGCACATTTCATCTAAATGGAGTCATATAGTATTTGTCCTTTTTTGTCTGGCTTCTTTCACTTAGCATTATGTTTTCAAGGTTCATTCATATTATAACTTCGTTCTTTTTATGGAAATATTCCATTGTATGGGTATTCCACGTTCAGTTTATCTATTCATCAGTTGATGGACATTTAGGCTGTTACTAGCCTTTGGCTGTCATCAAGAGTGCTGCTATGAATATTTTTGTACAAGCATTTGGGAGCATGTTTTCACTTCTTTTTGGTAATGCTGGGTCATACAGTAATTCTTTAACTTTTTTTTTCCTTAAAAATTTTTTATTGTTAAGTTAATCACCATACATTACATCATTAGTTTTTGATGTAATGTTCCATGATTCATTGTTAGTAATTCTTTAACTTTTTGATAAACCTATCACAACTTTTTGAGTGTTCACATACTGGTCTTGACCTGGCTCCCTTGGCAGCAGGACAGGCAGCTCTGTGCCAGGCATGGGAGAGAGTATCCTTTTCAGGGGCACGTGAAAGCCCTTGTCTGAGAAGGAGGCCAGTCTGGAGACTAGGTGAATGCCCAGGTATAATCCTGGTCCTCAAGACACAAGGCCTTTGCTGGATAATTAGGCTGATGTGGGATCAGGAATAAAATATCCTTCAAGAGGACATTGTTTGAAAACTGCTCCTGCTAAACATTATGATTTTCAAAACTGAAAGGGAAAAAATTAAAAAGATGCATCAAAAGAATGAACTTAATGGAAAAGCACAAATAGTTCCTGCCTAATGAAGTTGTATATTCATAGTTGTGATGATGGCATGTGAGTATGTACAATGCAAGAAAGGTACCTGAGGAATCTATTCTGTTTTTCATTTGTGTGATGTTGAGCAGCAGACCCCATGGATAATGGGAATCATCAGTTCCAATCCACATTCTATCTCTGACGTGATAGCAGAAATTTACCTTAACCCTTCTAAATTCCATGCAATTCTGCAAATATCTCAGAGAACAAAGCATCTCAGAGGGCAAAAAGGTCGTAATAAACAGCGGGGTTAGGAAAGACCAAGGAGCAGGAACTCTGGTCCTGTTCCAGTTCATAATTGGCTTTCTTATGGCTTCTGATGTGACAAGGATCTTTTCTTGTCTCATCTACCCTCTCTAGGAGGTATCTTTTTTTTTTTTTTTTTTTTTTTAAGATTTGTTTGTGAATTTGAGAGAGAAAGCACACATGGGAGGCCAGAGGGAGAGGGAGAGAGAATCTCAAGCCGACTCTGCTCGAGCTTGGAGCCTGATGCAGGGCTCCATCTCACTACTCTGAGATCATGACCTGAGCCAGAACCTAGTTGGTTGCTCAACTGACTGCACCACCTAGGCGCCCTGAGAATATCTTCCTTTATCACTTCACATGTTTAGATCCTCTACCCTCGGAGAGCTTACACTTTTTATATAAAACACTTATAGTGCAAGGTGGAATTTGATGAAAGGTAGAATCAAATGCCCTTGTTGGGGGAGAGAAAGGAGGAGAAAGGGAGTAAGGGGAACATTCAGATGCAAAAAGTATCCTATCTGACTTAGAAGGACTAATGAGGGCATCAAGATGAAATCGGTTTTGATAGGGAGCCAATCATTGATATTGATGAGAGTATTGATAATAGCAACTATTTCTTGAAGGGTAATTAAGGGGATGAGAAAAATGGGAAAAGGAAACATAGAAGAAAGGGAAGAAGGAGGGGAAAGGAGATGCAGCAGGTTGAGGAGAGCCAGCCAAGACAGACCTTGCCCACTCCCTGGTCTTGCTGGAGCAAGGCAACACACTGCAGGTTTCTGCTTAGCTCGGTAGAGAATAGTCCCCACCCACCAGGCCCTACAAGTGCTCTGAGAGCCCACCTCCTCTCCAAGCTGGACACAGGACCCAGGTGAGAGATCTCACCATACAGAGTCCCTAGCCCACTCTGGCAGAAACCTCCTGCTGGCTTAGGTCATTCACCCCCATCTCCATCAGTAACCACCCATCCCCATGTAATTTATTTATCTATTCATTCTCCTTACCCAGATTTCCATAAACTCCTCCAACCCCATAGTGTATTCAGATGGAAATAAATGAGTTTAATTACTTAAAGTAAATTTGGAATTCAGGGGCGATCGCACTCCATTCTGCATGTGAGCCCAGCCACAGAAGGAAGTGTAAAATATTCAAGCCTTTGAAAGATTGCAACCACTGGGCTTGGCAGACACCAGCATGTTGCCTCCCTTCCTGGATGTGCTCCCGAACTGAGTAGAAGAGATTGGCTCTTCATTCTTCCCTAGCTCTAGCGGGGGAGCAGGGACAGAGGCAGCCTTGGCCAGCATTCTCCCCTTCCCTCTTCCCAGAGGGCTCCTTGTAAGGCCTGGGCCGGTTTCCACATTAACCTCTCTAGGCCTGCTGGAGCAGCTGATAATTTCACTCTGCACCCAGTGATGCATGTGAGCGATCAGAAAATCTATAACCGGGGGGTGGGGGGGGGGGGGGGGGGGGAATGGCTGCTAATGTCACGGTAATGGGCCAGTTTAGGGGAGACTTCCAGGGAAGGGAAATTTACAATTTAAATAAGAAAAATAATAAACTCTAAATTAACAAAAAGAATTCTATGGCTGTGTGGGGGGAGGGTCCTTCTCTCTGAACCTCCCTTTCTATAAGTCACTAAGCTGGTCTGAGATCTTCAAGTGTGACTCAAGGGGGACTTTTGGGGACTCTCAGAACAAAGTTGGGAGGGACCCCACCAAGTGAGAAGGAGACTGTGGACGGCTATTGAGTATCAGGAGCCTTCTCTATCATCCCAGCTAAAGCAGAGGAATGGGGAGGGGTGCACATGGGATTGGAGCATCTACTCTGAAATCCCACCTGAAACGGCTGGTTGTGAATTCAGAACCAAATCCTCTGCCCCCCCTGAGTTAGTTCTTAACCATCGTGACTTCCTACATTTCACATAGGGATCCTCTGAGACCTCCCTGGTGTTCCCACCATTCCAGGAACATCCTGACTGTGTGAGTCTGTCTTCCTGGTTCTTTACCTGGAGCTTGTTACTGGAGATACTGTCCTCCTTCCCCAGGACTGTGGTGATTCTGTGGGGCCCAGGGACTGGGGAGCAGGGTCTGGCCGAGGATTCTCCTTTGCACATACTAGGAACACAGTAAAGATGAGAGCTTTCTTTAGGCAAAACCACAACAGAGTGCCCGAAGTTGGTGCCAGGGACCTTCTCTTTCTCCTTGCCTATTCTTGGCTCTTTCAGCCAGAAGTCTGGGGCTCTCCTGCCATCTGATGCCCATTAGCATAGACTCCAACTGGAGTTGATCATCCATGCCATCCTGCTATTTTCCTGTCTACTTCAAAACTTGCCTCTCCTGAGTACTAGCGCCCAGAAACTCCCCCTCACAGTAGCAGGCAAACTTCCACTGAGTTAAGAGTTCCCCCATTGTGCCTACACCTGCACATGAATGTTCATAGCGGCATTACTCATAATAGCTAAAAGATGGAAACAGCTCAACTAATGAATGGATAAACAGAATTGTGGGCTATCAGTAAAATATTATTCAGCCATAAAAAGGCATGAGGCACTGATTTGTGCTACAACATGGAAGAACCTTGAAAACATGATGCTAAGTGAAAGAAACCAGACACAAAATGTCACATATGATTCCATTTCCAGAATAGGGAAATCTATAGAGACAAAAAATAGTTTAGTAGTTGCCTGAGACTGGGAGGAGGGGCATGGGGGTGACTGCTATGGGATTTCCTTTCCAGGTGATGAAATGTTCAATGGTTTGAATGTATTATATGCTAATGAATTGCACACTTTAGAATAGTGACTCGTGTGTGTGTGTATATATATATCGAGAGAGAGAGAGAGAGAAGAGCCAGGCACCTGGGCAGCAGGTTTCCTTCTCAGTCTCTCAGGTCTATTCCCCCCTTTTCCCTGAAAGGGGGGCCTTCTCTGGCTGTGCATTAGCACAGGCCTCACCATGACTGCCCCTACTGCTTCATCTCAACTCCCTCAGGCAGTGCTCTCTCTCATAGATAGAAATTCTGAGCCTGGTAAGCCCAACTCCTCTTTACTTAGATCATTCCTAGAATATGCATCAGGCCTTCTCTACTTCTCAACCTGTTGTTTTACTTACCTGGGGAGAGGGGCCATGAAACTGGGCGCCCTGCTCACTTGGGGTGGTATTCTAACTCAGCTAGCTGGGAAATGGATGAACAAAAGTGAGCCTCTGGGCCGTATGAGGTCACTCCAAGCCCTGGTGTTCCCCCGGTGAAAGGGGAAGGTGAGACTGTGAGAACAGTGCACCCTGCGGGAATCCAGTGCTGGTTCCCATTAGATCTGCATATAGTCAATCACACGACGCTTCAGCAGGACCAGGTCCGTCACCTCCACTGCCTGTCCTTACCAACATCACATCTTTCTCAAATGCTCATGGCCAGTATAGTGGAGGAAAGCTGAGAATGGGACCAGGACCAGGGCAAAGTACCACCTCCCCAGGTTGTCCAAAGAAATGTGTGGTGTCCAAAGAAATTTGGGGTTGTTACATGGACTGGGGGTGCTTTTGAAGTTAATTGTAGGGGGGAAGGGCGTAGGGATGCTAAAAGTATTATAAAGAGCAAGAAAGACCTGTCCAATAATTATCCCACCCCAAAATGTCCATACCCACATAAAAAAAAGAGTGATGGATTCTACTACATCTCTGATTCAATCACTAGTTGTGTGACCTTGGATAAATCACTTAAACCTCACTCTCGTTATTTTTTGCAATGGCTGCACCCGCAGTTTACAAATCAGATCCTTTCTTAGCCAAACGCTCAGGGTCTACAAAAATTTTCTTCCATACTTGTAGGTTACTGAGAGTGGTTTTTCCTCTGAAAGGAGTCTATGCATTATTCACATTTGAGAAACGTCAAGCTAAATGGTAATCTTATTTTTAACAACAATAATAGAAAACAGTTACTGAGTGATTGCTTGTTTTATAAATCCTCAGAGCAGCCTCTTAGGGTAGGTATTTTTATTAGCCCCCTTTTGCAGAGGTGGTTTATACGATTTAGGTAAGCTGGTAGGCATTAAGTGGGGATGTGAATACATGTAGTCACTCTAAAATCCAAACTGTTTTTTTTTCTTATGTTCAGTTAGCCAGCATATAGTACATAATTAGTTTTTGACGTACTGTTCAGTGTATAATCCAAACTCTTAGCCACCAAGCCAGTGTCCCCAAATTTCGTTTTCCTCAACCTCATTTATTTTTATGGTGTCCATACACCAGCATGACTTTAGCTGTATTTTCCTACTCTAGTTCTATTATTCATGTAATTTTTTTTTTCTTTTTAGATTTTATTTATTTGACAGAGAGCGACACAGCAAGAGAGGGAACACAAGCAGGGGGAGTGGGAGAGGGAGAAGCAGGCTTCCCGCTGAGCAGGGAGCCTGACCCGGGGCTTGAACCCAGGACCCTGGGATTCTGACCTGAGCCCAAGGCAGACACTTAACGACTGAGCCACCCAGGCGCCCTGATTATTCATGTAATATTTTTAAATTGATTTAATTTTAACTGAAATTTACTTAAATTGGAAGCTGCTTTTTTCCTTGAAATATAAGTGATGTGGTTTTGGAAAATAGGTGAGGTTCGGTGGGGTGAGGTCTGGAGCCGATGACCAAGAAAGAATTCTTGAGACGTCTTTGGTGCAAAATGGTGGTTTATTAAAGCACGGGGACAGACCTGTGGGCAGAAAGAGCTGCTGCGCTGGGGTTGTGAGGGGCGGCTGATTATATACTATGGGGTTGGGGGAGGTAAGGAAAAGGGAGGTTTTCAAAAGAACTTTCATATGTTAAAGAGGACCAACAAGATACCAGAGGCCTTGCTATTGTCAAGTTAAGGCTGTTTTCCCCTCCAGCAAGGTATTAACATTAAGATAGTTGGGAGATTCCTGGAAGAATGTCACACATGTCCCACCCAGGGGTGGGGGTTAGGGGAGGTTGCAGGGTGTCAGTTTATGCTTTGTCTTCAGCTAGTCTTCCAGCTCCCTCATCACAAGAAAACAAAACAGTTTTACTAAATTCTATGTAGATTCATGATGGGCTACTGTGAGACTTGCCCTGTCTTTGTCAAAAGGGGAGATAAGAAAGTATTAGGAATTAAAGATACATATGTAACAAGTTGAGATTTTTTTTTGCCTTCTAAAATATTGGGGATAATTTTTTTAAAAATAAAATTTAAAAAATAAAACTCTTACCCTAGGTACCAATTTTTTTAATGCCTTCTATAAATGATCACCTATGAATGATTTAAAATCATTTCCTTAAGTACTACTGGTAGGAATCACTATACTTTTCCACCTCCATTCATGTACCTCCCAGCCATCAGATTCTAGCCCCCTAACTTTTTTATCATGCCCTTATTCCAGCGTAGGTCAGCCCAATCAAAACAACCCAGCTGCCTCCTTAGCTGGCCTCAGTCCCCAAACTATGGACCGCCATTTTGGTTCCACAGTTGTCTGACCAGCTCCTTCCCACCCTGGCTTTGGAGGGTTAGAAATCTTTTGTTTTTCCTCCTTTTCAATTACAAAAGCCTGTTTGAACAGCCTCTCTGACAGCCCATGTTCAAACAAGCTTTTGTAATTGAAAACAGAGCTTGCAATGTGGCTGCAGGGACGCTAGCCTCAAAAGGAGGAGATGCAGAGCATGCTGTGAGCTGGTCCCTGAGGCCACTTTCAAAGTGTTTAAAGCTTCCTTCCAATTAAAAAAAAAAAAAAATGGAAAGAAAGAAAATCCTGTTTAAACACACAGTCCAGACTGACTGGTTGGGTGATTGAAAATGGAGATTTGGACCCAGGGACAGTGGTGTTCTTGGGAAGGAGTTGGTGGAGGGTGCTGCTTCCTGCTGGGCATTTTCACCCATGCTCTGAGCCCCTCTTGCCATTATTTTAAGGGGTCTCTGAGGTTGAATGCACAGGTCTCCCCAGCTTTTTCAACTTTACACCCACACTCAAGTTCAATCAATTTTTCAATCTCTCTCTCTTTTTTCAAGCATTTGCAAATAAATGTAGCGGCCAAGAGCAATGCTTCTGAAAGGATAATTCCAGCTGTGTGACCTCTGTACTCTTTTAACCTCTCTGGGACTCAGTTTCCTAGCCAGTAAAACAGCATCAGATTAGCATTTGTTTTAGGAGATTGTTTTAAAGATTAAAGGATGTAATCTATTTAAATTACATTTTACCACATTGCAAGGCAAAGGCTCAGTGCATAATAAGGTTTAGTTTTTCTTACTGTTAATATTAATAGCAGTATTAATGGTAAAATGATAATTAAATGAGAGATTTTACAGTGGTTAAGGTTACAGATTTTGGTTTCAGATTGGTCTGACCTAACCTCCCCAAACCTCTGTTTTTGTTTTGTTTTAAGATTTTATTCATTTGAGAGAGAGAGAGAGTGCGCATGCACAAGCAGGGGGTGGCGGGGGAGGCAGAGGGAGAAGCAGAATCAGGGCTAGAGCCCAGCTCCCTGAGATCAATGACCCTATCCAAAGGCAGATGCTTAACCGACTGAGCCACGTAGGCACCCCAAACCTCTGTTTCTTTTAAGATGGAAATGATGGTAGATCCCCACCCTGCCAAACACACAAACACATAACTGTGTGCCACACACTGGAATGGGATGTGAACAGGACTAAAAACAGGCAAAAGGGGGTAGGACTAGAAGATAGGTGGGTACAAGAGCCAAAAAAAAAAAAAAGAAAAGAAAAAGAAGCTCTTAATGAGGGTGGGGGAGGGTAGTCAGATATTAAGAACAAGTCATTTGAGCTAAGTACCACGTGGATGAGCAGAGGAAAAAGATGGATATGCCAGGAGAATCATGGGTGAAGATGATGCCCAGGAATGGCTTGCATTTTCAGTATGGCTGGAGAATGGGCAGGAGAAGGGTCGCACATGTGGGAATGTGGAATGAGGATGCCGTGGGAGCATCCATGTTAGCCTTTTATTTGGCAGGGACAGAAACCCAATAACTTCAAAGTGTTAAGAAACAAAACTCAGATGAATAAACTTGAAGATCTGATTGGCTTTATTGATTGATTCCTGGATCAGGTAGCATCCCATCTTGCAAGTAGAGGGGAGCACCAAAAGGCTACAGAAAGGGAAAGGTTTTTAAGGCAGGACAAGGAAGTCATAAACAGAAAAAAAAAAAAAGATTATTTTAGGGGAGGTCACCTTCCTCTGGGGACAAAAGGGTCTGAGGAGGTGGATTACCTCAGCTTCCTTTGGGGGATAAAGTATGCCCATGTGACAGATTATCTTATTTGTGCTGACCAGAAAATTCCTGGGGGAGGCTGAAAGTGTGATTAGGTTGGGTATCAAGCCCTGATTTGTTGACTTGGCCTAAGTGATGCCATTTTGGGCCTGTGGTTTTCTTTTTAACAAAAGAGAGAAGGATAGATGGATGGATGTATGAATAAATGGATGAATGGATAATTGGATGGATAGATAAGTGAATGAATTAAATAAAAGGAGAAATAAATTAATTTGTCCAAAAGTAGTCTGCCTTCAGACTTAGTACGATCAAAAGGCTTAAGTGATGTAATTAAGACCCATTTCTCTCTGCTCTCAAGGCTGCTCTTCTGAACTGACTTCATTATTAGGCTCCACCTTAGTACCCCTTCAACTCTAGGCATATCATCCTCATCGCTTATAGCTTCAGTGGAAAAAAAGAAAAACACTCCTTTCTGGCATCTTCTGCCAATCTGCCTAGGTCAGCTTTAACCATCCAGATACCAAGCACTGAGACCGAGAGGAGAGGGCATTTTGAATTGACCAAATAAGCATCACCTGTTTATCCTCAGAGTTGGACATGGGGGCTTTTGTCTGAACCACACAGGCTTAAATAAGTGGAAAAACAGTTTGACAGGAGAGGAAACCAGGGGGCTGTTAACAGAAAGAGAGTGAGGAGAGTGGTTTCCAGAAAAAACAACAGGTAGCCATGTAGACGTGCTCACCTAGCTTCGTTCTGACTTTCTATGTAGGCCATTGGGAGGAAGGGAATGGTAAATTTTTGAGCTGTCGAGTCAAAAAAAAAAAAAAGAGATTAAAGACCCAGGATCTATCTGAGGCCATTAAAATGGTCCAAATAGGAGCTTTTAAGATCAAAGGGATCAGGCAGAGGTAGATCCAAGTTTTGTGGGGCCTGAAGCTTATACAATTTTGTGTCTCAGTTTGTGGTGGGCAGAATTCTAAAATGGCCCACCGAGATTTCTCACCCTTGTCATGTACATGCCCTGCATATTCCTTGGGACTGGGAATATGATAGATTTTACTGCTGTGATTAGATTGTTGCCCTTAAGATAAGAAGATAATATGGCTGGGTCTGACCTAATCACAAGTCCATTAAAAGCAGAGAATTTTCTCCAGTGGTTGAAAAAGAGGAGCTCAGATTTAGCAAGAAGGATTTGATGCATCACTGGCTTGAAGATGGAGAGAGCCATGTAGTAGAAATAAAAGAGGTCTGTAGGACTGAGAACAGCCCCCAGCAGACAGTCTGCAAGGAAACAAGGCTTCAGTCCTACAGCCTTAAGGAACTACGTTTTGCCAACAAGAATGAACCTGGAAGCAGATTTTTCTCCTGTGCCTCCAGATAGAAAGTCAGCCTGGTCAGCACCTTGCTTTCAGCCTTATAAGGCAGTAAGTAGAGACCCCAGCCACATCATACCAGACTTCTGCCCGCAGAACTGTGAGCTATAAACAGGTATTGTTTTAAGCCCCTGAGTTTGTAATAATTTGTTAGACAGCAATAGAAAACAAGCATGCTCTTTCAAAGAGACAGAACTATGATTTTAAAATTAGGTACAAGGGTCCCCATTAGCTCCATGGAAAATCTATCTCAGGGGTCCAGTGTTGCTTTGGCCATGTTTACCTGCAGTTCATGTCTCCCAGTTCTCTATAAACACGAGATGGGGAAGAATTCCTATGTGCATTTCTTGTGTGTCCTCCAGAGCTCAGTTCTCACACTTTGGGGCCACACTCCCCCACACCCTGCACTCCCCATCTCCATAATGCTGAGATGCTGCCAAGCCATTTGTCCATGTCCCTTCCTGGCAAAGAGAAAAAATAAATAAATACAGCTCTCAAAATTATTAGGTAATGATATCACTTTAAAAAGCGACACAATATTTTAACAGCATGACGCCACTTAGCTGTGGTTTAATAAAATGTAGGAGTGTGGAGCTGGAGAAGCTGTGGCAGCCTTAGGTGGGGGCAGACAAACAGCTCGAAACTCACATCAGGAAAATTACTTTTTCTTCAAATGGAAACTTTTCAATTGCTTTCAAATAGCTGGAGCTGATGGAAATAATTTCCTTAGCACGTTTGCATATGCTGCCTGCTTCTTCTCCGCACGGTGCCGGGAGCTTCCTTAATAAAGATTGTCGCGAGGTTCTGATGGTGCCATGCTCTTGTTATTTAGAAAAGGCACCAAACCAAGTCAAGGGGAGTCAATTGATTACTAAATGCAATTCCTGTTTGGTGTCCCTGAGGCAAATGGAGGCCAGTGGGGGAGCATGTGTGCGCATGCGTGCACACACATATGAGCAACTGAGCCAGGGCTGCTCTGAAATTCAGCCTGATCCTTAGTCCCTTTGGAGGGATCTCTAGGATAAAGGGGCTGTCAGGATCAGGTCTTTGCATTTCACTGGTGGGCAAACTGATACCCAGGGAGGGAAATGACAGCTTAGGTACAGTCACACAGAAAACCAGAGATTGCCTAATCACTCAGAGGGCCAAACTGTTGTTTTAGGTCTAGCAGATATTTTTGTGTTTTTATAACATGCCCAGGGAGTTAGGTTTTGGTCACTCTCCTTCTGGGACTTCCTGCCCTGAATGCCATGTGGAAGCTTGAAGTAGAGGATGAGTGGATTCAAATGTTTGCCCTGAGGTCTGGGAGCACTGATAGCCCTAAAGTGGTTTTTTTTTATAATGACATGGAACACGGGAAATCATGTTAAGGAACGTGTTCCTGTTCCATTTTCCTTCAATCTCCCTTATCTTGTCGGGGGGAAAGGCTCAGATTGGTGCAAGCGTGGCTTTCACACTTCTCCAGAGTTCACTAACTTCCCTTTATTACAAGGAGGCACAGAGCCTTGCAAACACAACGGGACCTGGCCCATTATATTTATTGTGTCTGTGGTATTTATTTTTATGAATACCTATTATTTATGGCAAGTGATACTGATTTTGCACTTATGTAAGGCTTCCTTTTAAAATCTATTTCTTAACTTTTTAAAAATGGAGTCCATTTAACGAAATACATAAAGTATGACAAGAATCATAAGACTTTGGAGTGATGTCAAGAAATACTGACCTAGTACATGACTCTCCGCCAGATCAGGAACTGAGGACTGCAGTATGTACATGACCCACCAAGTATGTTAAAATATAGTGTATTAATAGAAAATTTGAAGTTTAGTAGAGCCAACGGATCAGAAGACAATTGCCATTAAAAAGACACTTTGTTACTTACAGTTGCCAAGAGGAGGATACAGCACAGATTCAAGACCTTTTGAAAGGAGGAATGTCAAAGAATTTGTGACTGTGTTTTAAAACCACCACACTGACTCATAGAGCCTTAGAGAATTGGAATAGTTAAGTAGGTTCCTTCATAAAGCCACAGCCATACCCCAAGCACACAGACACAGGGTGTAGTTGCAGGTTGGCTGTGTGGTGGACTGACAGAGACTGGGCTTCAGAGTCTGCAGACTTGTGTGGAATCCTGACTTGAGAGCCTATTTGCTGTGTGACCACGAACAGGTTACTTATCCTCTCTGAGCTTCAATTTCCTTATTTGTCAAATACAGCGGATACCCTTTTCTTAAGGCATTATTGAATCAAAGGGACAAGAACACAGTGAGTGTTAGGTAAATTTAAATTCCTTTGTTTTCCCCTCTTCTGCTTTGCATGCCTACCCCATCTTCTGCACTGATTAGAGTCACCTGTGATCTTGGGTCATGATCCCAGGCAGCATTATACTGGAGGAAGCGTTATGAAGTATTAGACTTATGAAGATACTTGAATAACCATTGAGAAACCATCTCTAATTGTGAGACCTTAGGCAAGTCACTTCCCCTCCTGAATTGCAGCTAAATTCAGTGTTTGGCTTCATTTACCTTAATATTGAGAACCTACTTTTCTAGGCATGCCCTAAGAACTTGATGTACACCTTCTCATTTGGGCCTCATAACAGCCCCTCAAGGGAGGCAGGAGGAAATGTAGGCTCAGAGATCAGAGGGACCCTCTCAAGGTCAACCCCTGGGAAGTGATAGATGCCAGCCTGAGCCCCAGACCAGTGGGGAGATTAAGATGCTAGCTGTGAGGTTTGTGGAATTTTAATGATAGCTTGATTTGGGAAATTATAATTCTTTAAAAATTCCAATCAGGGCTCTCAGAAGAGCACCAAAAGTCCCCTTCAGGAAGCAATTAAAGGACCTGCCCCATAGTGGGAGCACCCGTGGTAAATCAACATTTCAGCAGAGCAGTTTCTAGGCGAGGAATCAGAGTGAAAATGAAATCATTCAAGTGGATGGAAGGAAAGATGAACTCTTTGCTGAGGCCATAGTCAGGTGGACTGGCAAGCATAGGACTTTGGCAGGAGGCTAAGCTGTATAATGTTTTGGCTTTGAATCAGGGTAGAAGGACCGTGGTCCCAACCCTGCCTTTTCACATGGGGCAGTTGAAGGGGCTAGGGGTCTGGATTTGGAGTCAGACTGGCTTTGAATCTCATTTCTGCCGCTTACCTGAGTGACCTTCCAAGTCTATTTCCTCATCTTTACCATAGAAGAAAGAATGCACTTACGTCCCGGTGGGTTCTTCTGAGAATTAAATGAATGCAAAGCCTCTAGGACTTGGCCTGGCATGAGGCCATCCTCTATAAAATAGCATACACAAACAGAAGGTATTTGAATAAGACTTTCACGGTAGTGTGGGGAAAGTCAGAGTAACAGTGTAGTTTAAGAAAGTTAAAGGGCCTTGGGTTAAGAAATAAATATTTACTAAGGGTCCCATGAGAACAGAAATTGTGTTTATCTTACACATAATTGTTTCCAGGAAGAAGTCCAACACATAATATGTGCTCAACTAGAAATTGCAGAAGTAGGACGTCCTGGTTATTTTAACTGAACTAGGCAGGAATTTTTCCACCCCCTTTTTTTCCCCCACCCACAGAGGTAGAAACTAAAGCCCAGAGAGACTAAAAACCCTTTCCGTGGAACACTACATCAAAAACTAATGATGTAAGGTATGGTGATTAACATTAAAAAAAAAAAAAAAAAAAAAAACCTTTCCAGGAGTTCATAGATTCTCATTGGATCTCTAGTATGTCCCACTTCATCCCACTTTATAAAAAACAAGAGTGAGGAGCACCTTTTGTGTGGAATCTCCAGAGAGTCCTCTTTTCCGGGCAGGGTCTGCTCCAGAAAAATAAGGAAATGTATGTGTGGATTTTCAACTCAATAAGAGAACAAGGAACATCATTATTTTGGTATTTTTCTAAATTAAATTGGACAGCAAAACTTCAGCTTCCTAGGTGGAGGAAAATCAGAAATCAGTCACTGGTAGGGTTTCCTCCTCCTGTCCACTGTCTCATTTAAGAAACCTAGACCAGCTGAGGGCCCAGGAACCCGGTGGGCTTGAGGGGGAACGTAGGGGGCTGGTCCTTTGTCCACTGTGGCTGCCATCTTTATGGTTGCTCTTTTGGATATGCGGTGTCCCTTCTAGTGATCCTCTTCTCCTGGGGGGTTCTACTGCCTTGCTCTAGAGGAGCTGCCAAACTTCCCCCAAGGGGCATGGCCTGACCATAAGCTTAACATGGGGGTCCCTGACCACTGTTCTTTAGCCTCTGTTCCTATCCCCTCATCAGAGATTTTACTGCCCCAGGGGGGCCAGTCCCTGGACTTCAGTGCCCAAACATATGTCCTCAGCAGGCCAGATCAACACCTCCATATGCCCAAACCAGTGTTTCTAGGTATAGCCTATGGATCACCTCCATTAGCATCATCTGGGGTAATTATTTAAAAGTACTATTTCTCCAACCCCACTGCAGACTTACTAAATATAAGTTTCTGTGGATGTGGCCCAGGAATCCACAGTGGACTTCCAAGTTGATTCTTTTGCACATTGACATTTGAGAATCATGGGCTTGTAGATACCTGTCAATCCCAAGGCTTGTATTCTCCCTGGGTCCACATACCCAGAACTCAGAAACTGGTACTTGCCTGAGAGGGAAGAGGGTGAGAAGTATTTCCATGTCAAAAGACAGTAAGACAAAAGATTTTCTCAGTTTGGCCAGAGGATTAACTGGAATTCAGGGCACCCAGTGCCAGGAGAAGGGGAAAGAAGAGGCCAAGACAAAGGACTGGGAGACCTTGAGTCTCCTGGCTCAATCTGTCACTGACCCTCTGGGTCACCTTGGCTAAGGCTTTTCTCTGCATCTTGGTTTATTTATCTGTAAAATGGAACTAATGAGGCATCCCCAGAAATCTGGGAAAGATTCCAAGGAGGATGACCTGGTAAAGCTGAATTTGTCAGCAACATTGTACCAGACAAATTGCAAATTGTGCCTGACCAGGGCCCAACAGATCACCAGATATCACATCCATCTACTCACCTGTCTGTCCATCCCTGCCTTCCACCATCCCTCCCTCCCTCCCTCCCTCCTTCCACCTACCCACCCACCCATCCACCATTGTGATCGAGTGTCCACTCCATGCCAGACACATAGACGTAGTAGTGAACAAGACTTTGTGCTTATGCTGACGTGCGAGACAGCTATTGATCAAGTGATCCTAGCACTGAGTGAACGATCATCAGATGGAGTCTGAAGGAAAGAATTAGATGCAGTAGGAGTATAAAACAAAGCAGCCCAGGGGCTCCTGGGTGGCTCAGTTGTTAAGCGCCTGCCTTCGGCTCAGGTCATGATCCCAGGGTCCTGGGATCGAGCCCCGCATTGGGCTCCCTGTTCTGCGGGAAGCCTGCTTCTTCCTCTCCCACTCCCCCTGCTTGTGTTCCCTCTCTCGTTGTGTCTCTATCAAATAAATAAATAAAATCTAAAAAAAAAAAAAAAAAAGCAGCCCACATAGGCTGTACTCTTTGCTCTGTGTAAGTTCAAGTTTACTTGCCCATAATTAGGAATAAATGAATGATCATTGGTATGGTAGGTTTTGGGGGTTCTGAACAAGCTTGGAGGCTGTTTAGGGGAGAGGAGAGGCAGTAACTGTGTAAACATAGCACACAGTTATGTCAACGCCTTGAATTGTGCTCTTGTCATTTGACCAGTTTCAGTGGGCATGGCTGTGGTAGAGCCAGCTCCAGCCCAGGCAGTGGTAGGTGGGGATAGACATCTGAAGACAGAGCATCTTTTCTCAGGCAAAGCATGTTGATGTCCTTTAGCTGCATTTCTCAATGGAGAAAGCAGGGCTTTGGATTCAGTTAGATCTGGATTCAAATCTCCATTCAACCCCTTGGGAACTATGTGAGCCAAGCCTCAGTTTTGACATGTATAAAGTCAGATGGAGGCAGGGAGGAAATCCATCTTTCTTTCCCCAACGTTGTCACTTCCAGAAAGCCCCTGAGAGAATGACACCATTCCCTCCTTCCCTGAGATTCTTTTGGAGGGATAGTCCAGCTTAATGTGGGTTTAAGTGCTGTGGAACAGGCCGCAGATGCTCCCTGGTAGGCCATCCATCCTGGCTGAGACATTTCTGGAGGGGTATTGACTAAATTGTTAAAGAATCACTTGCAGGCTGACCATGTGCCAGGAGGCAAATGATTCAGATTAAAAGGCCCCTTCAAGGGTCCTGACTTTGCTCTTAGCCAGCAGAGATGAGGACCCAAACGTGGCTGGATATTGTATCTTGGGTTTTCATCACTGGGGATGAAAGGCAAGTTAGGATGGTTCTAACTGGACCTGGGAAAGCTATTATGCTTTGAGGAATGAGATCTTGTTGCTTTTGGAGAATCGGCCCTGATTGTCAAGGTTTGTGCTTTGCCCAGAGCTAATGATGATATTTATTTGAGCTTTCAGCATGTGCCGGGCTTTGGGTTGAGAGTTTTATCTGGCTGACTTACCCTAATCCTCAATACCCTCTAAAATGGGTATGGTTATGATGCCTTCTTCACAGAGGAGAAACAGGCTCAGAGAGACGAAGTAACCCCTGGTGCCACAAAGTCAGGGGCAGAGCCAGGATCAGGACACAGAGCAATCCTCTGCTATCCACGACTTTGACTTCTCTGGATCTTGATGGGTATAGGGGCCTACCCAGGGAGGCTCCAGAATTCCCATCCTGGCTTTAACCTGTCTGTGGATCTCCATTTACCAGTCCATGTGAAGTGTAGTCTCTGAGTACATATTCCTGAGCCCCTCAGATGGTGTGTTTGAAACAGGCCACTCTGTCCCATGGCTGAGAGAAGGATGGAGATGCCATAACCCTGCCTTTATGTCTAGTGTAGGAGAATGCTCTGTCCACACTGGAGTTCCCATGGGGGCTGGACAGGAAGGGAACTATTTTGTTAGTAGAATGAGGGGGAGACGATGTTCTCATTAATCAACCTTTTAGCTACTCTTCTCTCCCTTTTTCCTTGTCTTTGGAGATAGCACAGCCCTCACATTCTGGCAAGACATGATGCACACACGGAGGATCCAAGCTGGAGGGCCAGGCTCTGCCACATCAGAGCTAGCGCCTCTGGCAAAAGCGCGAGTGTCTCTAAATCTGTTTTCTTATCTGTAAAAGGCAGATAATAATAGTACCTTCCTCACAGAATTGTTGGAAGCTTAAATAGAACAATGGATGTGAGCATGTATTCATTGATTTACTCCTTCATTCATATTTTTTATTCACTCGTGGACATTTATTGAATGCCGACTGAGTGCCAAATGCACTAGTGAGCCTAGGGACAGAGACATGAAAGCTCAGCCAAGGTCTCCACTCTCTTGGAACTTGTGTTCTAGTGTGGGAGGCAGACCACGAATGTGGTTTTAAGAAATCCTGAATTATCAGGTATGGTAAGGGGGTACCAAGGGACAATTAAACAGTGTGTGGTGATAGTAGCTGGTACAGATGGTTGGAGAGCCTGAGGAAGCAGCCCCTGAGCTGAGGAAGATGTGGGGGTAGTGCATTCCAGGTGGGAGAAATAGCAAGTGCAGAAGGCCAGGAGCGGGAATTCGTGTGGCTGTTCTCGAAGCAGAAGGGAGGCCAGTAGGTCCAGAGCACAGCGGGTAAGAAGGAGGGGGGCATAAGCAGTAGTCAGATAACCCTCAGATGGACATTCACCCTGACAAACACTTGCCGTAATCATGGTTTCAGATATTTTTATTGTTACCCTCACCATCTTTCTTCTTCATGGCAAATTTCCTGCCATCCTGGGAGAATGAGATTTGGGATTTCTGCACTTGTTTTACTCTATCAATTTCTAAGGGGATTCCTCCACGGGGCAGTGCAGGGATGCACCTGCTTATTGCATTCTTCATCAAGGAAATGGAAACCTAAGTTGCTTTTAAAATTTACTAGAAGTACCTGTTGTAATTACCATGCCCCCATGATGGAAGTTTATGTAATTATTAGTTTGAATGGCTCTGCTCATTATGGTATGAATTTTAATTTGCAAATGCATCACCCGATTCTTGATTGGACTCCCTTTTGACCATGAAGCTGAGGACATATGTTCATACATTTTCATGGCTGAAACTCTTTGGTGAGAACGACTGCTGCTAAGAAAGGACAGGTACAGAAGGGTGATGGGTAGGGACTGGCAGGTGGCTTTCCAAGGGAGGATGGCTCGATAGGAAGGAAGCAGTGGCACCACTCTCCATGATGTGCTGTCAGGAAGCAGCCTTTGTTTGTCGTGTAGGAGAGGAAGGAGTCATCTTGCATGGTGTATTGAGCCTGCAAAGCTGGGATGGCTGAGTTTTAGCTTTGAGGAAGGCTTTGGTAGCATTGATGTGTACTACAGCTGGCCCTGTGCTGGACACCAACTTCTGTGATTTTTTTTTTTATTTTATTTATTTATTTATTTATTTTTTAAGATTTTATTTATTTATTTGAGAGAGAGAGAATGA